>NC_045614.1:205171464-205480984 GCF_009829155.1 Mustela erminea | reverse complement strand
GAAGTATAATAAAAAAACAAGCACTCTGGGGCACCTGGGTTGCTCAGTTGGTTAAGCATCTGCCCTCAGCTCAGGTCATGTCCCAGAGTCCCAGGATCAAGCCCCAGTAAGGGGCTCCCTGCTCAGCAGGAGTCTGCTTCTCCTTTAGCCCGTTAACCCACTCTTGTGCCTCTCACTCTCTCTTTCTCAAATAAATAAGTAAAATCTTTAAAAAAACATTTTAATAAATAAAAATAGAAATTAGCACTTTAAACAACAACAGTATGCTTTTCAGTGAATATATTCTTCTCAGTCCCACGAGAGTATACATTAAAAAAATAATTTTGACTTTAAAAGTAACATAAAACAATGGAAATTGATTTATCTACTGTCAAGTGTAGCTTTACCCTATTTCATTTGATTGTAAAGTCCTAAAGTTTTGTTAAAGTATAGGGACAAATGGCATAATATGTTAATTTTTTATAAACGTTTCTCACATTCTTTCATCTTTAAATCAAAAATTCTTCAATCAAAAATAAGTTAGTGTTTCAAAGCTTTCATAGTTGTACAAAGACTGATAACATTTTATTTCACACAATAAGATGCATGTCATGTAGTTTAGTAAAAGCCCCAAGGTCTTGGAATTGACTTTTTAACAAAAACAAGCAAATAAACCCAAATCTAAGCAATTAAACTAACTCCATAAATGTTAGACATGGAATAGCTCAGGGTTAAAAAAAATCTAATACCATCAAATGTTGATAAATTATATTTTAAGCAATAGTTGCAATTAGTGATAAAAGATCATTTAGATGTTGCTCTATTTTCAAAAAAACACTTCTATTTCACCTACACACAAAAGAGTCCTTAATGGCTTTATAATTTTATGACATAAAAATACATTATCTCCCTAGACTAGTGTCAAATCATGAGTCTTTCGTCTTCTCTTAACTCTGTTTAACACTCTTACTCTGGTGATACCATCACAGGATCAGAGCTGATGCCCAAAGCTCTATCGACCAGAATAGTTGGAGGGATATGGTGGTTTTTCACCTTAATCATCATTTCATCCTACACTGCCAATCTGGCTGCCTTCCTGACAGTAGAGAGAATGGAATCCCCCATAGATTCAGCCGATGATCTGGCAAAGCAAACCAAGATAGAATATGGGGCGGTAAGAGATGGATCAACAATGACCTTCTTCAAGGTAAGAAACTGACAATGTATTCTCAAAGGTTTTCTCACACAGAGGGGAGGGGAATGTGGAATAAAAGAGTCTCTCCAAAAGAAAGAAAGAAAGAAAGAAAGAAAGAAAGAAAGAAAGAAAGAAAGAAAGAAAGAAAGAAAGAAAGAAAAGATGTGAGCGATTTTGTTTTGTTTTGTTAATTAAACTTACAACAACACACTCCCATTATAAGGAACCCATGCGCCCTCAGCAGTCACCATAAGCAATTTCTCTGCCCCCTCTAGCCCCAATTTCGTACACTGAGATCCACAGATCAGTATGTTCTTCCTTTATACAAAAAAAAAAAGCTGTTTTCTGAACATTGCCCAACCACCCATTAACAAATAACTCATTCATGAAACCCGTAAAATAAAGATTCCTTAATCTGAATTTCTGATAATCAGATACAAAATACTTGAATATCATTGTTTTGTTCTTTATGGTCTGTATTTAATGAGATAGAGGCAGATAATAAATCAATGTGTTGATACTGGAATTTATTTGGAGATTTAGAACAACAACAACAAAAAAATCCCCCGGGGATGCCAGTCAAATATTGTGTCTGCACCAATGAGGACAGTGCCCCCAGAGTGTTCTGAAGCTTTCCAGTAGCCAGGAGTGCCTTCCGAAGCACCAAAGAAGAATTAACTTAAAGTCAATATAGTTTTATTGTCAAGTGTATTTCATTGTTCAAGTCTTTTTAATTACTTACCTTGAGTAGTGCAACTGATTTCTGCCTTGCTTATGGAATAAGCCTTAGTACTTTTATTATGAAATGCCAGATATCATAGCTCTCCGGGGTCGGGGCTAGGGGGATGGATTCCAAAAGATCCAGGGAATTGTAGAGATAGCAAAAACACCTTAGAGATCAAGAATGTCAACCCTTCACTTTACTAATGAAGAAAACAAAATCTTCAGAAACTAAATTATCTTTCAAAGTCACAAAATTGATGCTAGACAGGGATGGATTAGAACCTTCTTTTAACTGTTCATGTGAAGAAAAAAAAGAAAAAAGAAAAACAGTTGTGCAACCAAAATAAACTCTAAAAAAACACCTGTGTCAAGGTTGCATACCTAGCTAACCAAAAACGAAGTTGTCACCTCAAGATTGAGTAGACAAAAACTGAGGAAGAATATTAATTTAGAACCAGAAAACCTAAGGGTGGGAAAAATGGGAATACTTCTTTGTACACCAGTATTGGTTCACAAAAATAGGTACTACCTATGCAGTAAATTTTATTAATCAATTAATAATGATTAATAAATAAAAATTACTTTGCTTTAAGTACTTTGTTTAAAATTACTCTGTTTTAAAGTCCAGAGGGTTATTAAAAACAGAGTAACATGAAAAGTTAGGATTTGCTTTTCCCCTATATTAGAAAAAGATGATTTTTAAACATGCTTTTCACTTTAAGAAATATATCATTGATTTAGTAACTGTATAAAGTGTGGTGATTGTTCCCTAGACAAGTGTTGTTTTAAGGACAAGTGACATTAAATATATGGTATCCAAGTTTATGAAAGCCTGGATTTTTGTAAAATCAATAGTGTGAAGAGACAGAAGTTACCTCAAGCTAGTAATCTATCATGATACTTGTCAGAAACCAGAAAAGTTACCTGCAAGTCGTAAAGGACCAACGGACACTGCCAAACTAGAACTGGGTATGTCTGAAAAAATATCTGAAATGATTTACCTCTTTTACCAGCATCAAAAAGTTTTAAAGTATCAGGAAGGAGGTAAGTAGAGGCAGAGAAGAATCTGCTACCTTCTGGATGTATACTACAAATACAGAAGAGGGAGAGGCTGCCTGTTGCAAAGGCGACAGACCCGACTTTACTACTGTGCGAACAAGCTGTGTATTCACAAAGCACCGCTTAGCCTCGTTTTGCTCTGTTTCTGCTCCCATCTCTTGTATATCAAGGGTATCAGTCCCTGTTTTTTCCAGCAGGACCCATTGCAGTATGTTGGATAGTGTATTTCCCTACAACAGTCATGTGCCACTCTCACAACTTCTGCTCCCTGGGCCTCTTCAAAGAGGGCCCCAGCTTGCTCCTTAGCCCTGAAAATGAGGCATGAATTAAAGTGGTCTCTCAGGTCACCAGGCAAATGATGAGTCAATAAGCATCTCAGGGAGAAAGAACGTGATGGTTGTACTAACAGCAATGAGAATACCAGCCTGCGGAGGACCCTGGCTCATGGCCACACACTCCGTTTGTAAATACTCTACGTATATTATCCCATCTGATCTTTACAAAGACCCGTTGAGGCAAAGACTAATATTACCCCCTTATCTGGAAGAAAATGAGGCATAGCTCGGTAAATATCGTTACCCGTACTTACAAAGCTGTCAGGACAAGAGCCAGGGTTCAGCCAAACTTCAGAGTGCTACAAGGGAAGCTCCTTGAGGGTAGAGAATTGCTCTGTTTTGTTTGCCATTACATCCCCGGAACCGAAAACAATGCCTGGCACATAGTAGGCACTCAGAGAACGTGTTTCAAAAGACGAACAAATGCAGTAATGAATTCTAAGACGGACAGAATTCATCAGAGGAGGGAGGGACAAAGGGGGAAGGGTAACAAGTGTCTTTGCCCATTCTGACTCCTATCCTGAAATACTACAGACCCGGTAGCTTATAAAAAACAGACCTGTGTTTCTCACATTTCAGGGGGCTGGAAGTCTGAGATCAGAGTGTCAGCATGGTCAAGTGAGGTCCCTGTTACAGGTCACAGACTCTTCATTATACCCTCACATGGCGGAAGGGGCAAGGGATCTCTCTAGAGCCTCTTTTTTAAGGCACTAATCCCACTCATAGAGGCTCCATCCTTATGACTTAAACAGTTCCCAAAGTCCTCACTTCCTAATATCAGCATCTTTGTGGGTTAAAGATTATCATATGAATGTGAGGGGGGGACACATTCCAACCGCAGCAGGGGGGATAATAGAGACCCACACAGGAAGAGACACTGTTTCCATGTTCCTCAATGGACAAGTTAGCTTGCAGCCGGCAACCCTACTTATCAGGAAGGAATTTATTTGCAAAAAAGGGAACAAGGACTAAATCCGATTTAGTTTTCCCCTTGAGGGAGGCAAGCTGTCAGAAAGCTTCAGAGGGATACACAGGGTTTTTAAGCTGGATTATTCCACAAGGGAAAGAAACATTCCAGGCTTTTGGCTCTCAGGTTAGTTCCACCTTGAGTCACTGAGTGACAGGAGTTAATGGTCAAAAAACTCAGTCCTGAGCCAGGTCTTCATTAACGTTTCACCTCTGCTGTGCCGTCAGGTTTCCCTCCCTCTCTCTCCTAATCAAAGACAATATCCTCTTGGGCTGTTGAATGAATAAGGAAAATCACCCTCGCCCAGTCTATCCTAGCACATTCTGACCCATTTTTGGGTCATCAGCTATTTGCACAGCTGGGTCTCATCTCCACTCAATCACAAGGAAACTTCTAATAAGAAGCATTTCCTTATTACACACAGTGTAACTTGAAGTGCTTTTGTTCCCCGGGGGGAGGGATATATATATATATCTCCATCCCTTTGGCAACATCCAAATGGTAAAAATCTGTCTCTCTGCTTTCAAGTTGATTCTAAATTGTTTTTACAGCTATGGAATAGGAAATAGCAAAAAAGAAAGAACTATAGAAATTACCCAAATCCGTGAAGACACAAAATACACCAATCCTTCCTATCTGGTCTTTTTTTTTTTTTAATTTATTTTTTATTTATTTTTGGCATAACAGTATTCATTATTTTTTCACCACACCCAGTGCTCCATGCAATCCGTGACCTCTATAATACCCACCACCTGGTACCCCGACCTCCCACCCCCTGCCCCTTCAAACCCCTCAGATTGTTTTTCAGAGTCCATAGTCTCTCATGGTTCACGTCCCCTTCCAACCCCCAACTCCCTTCTCCACTCTAACTCCCCATGTCCTCCATGCTATTTGTTATGCTCCACAAATAAGTGAAACCATATGATAATTGACTCTCTCTGCTTGACTTATTTCACTCAGCATAATCTCTTCCAGTCCCATCCATGTTGCTACAAAAGTTGGGTTTTCATCCTTTCTGATGGAGGCATAATACTCCATACTGTATATGGACCACATCTTCCTTATCCATTCGTCCGTTGAAGGGCATCTTGGTTCTTTCCACAGTTTGGCGACCGTGGCCATTGCTGCTATAAACATTGGGATACAGATGGCCCTTCTGGTCTTTGAGTCATAAGCATTTAGAGAAGTTCCTCTTTGAAAAGTATGGCCAGAAGTTGCTCACTAAACTTTTAATCAAAATCCATTGGCTTTATTCCCTAGACTTTTCTGCTTTTGCAGACAACACAACTCCAGATTTCAGGTTTAGTTTATTTTATTTTTGACATAAAAAACAACAACAACAAAATTTAATTTTTTAAAGTAGCTCAGGTGAAATTGTACTACCATGTGAATTCAGGTAAGGCCGAAGGAATAAATTGACATCTATTAAGCAAGTGCTGGTCAAGGTGCTATGTGTCTGAGACAGGAAAGGCTGAAGCAGTTTTCCTTCCCTGAGTCATTTGTACATAGAACAACTACATTGGTCATCAGGGACTGTATTTACACAAGAGAACTAGGATTAAATCATAAATTCAATTCCACACGCATTCACTAGGCTTTAGATGGACAGCTAGAATTTGATATTGTCCATATAAAAAGGAACAACTCTTGGTTTTGTGGCCAAGGTCACTTGGTTAATGATGCTTTTTAAGCATCAAATTTTCTCAAGGTCATCAGCACTTTGAGTCTTAAAGTCTTAAGCACTGTGGATGATATAATACCCATTTGGTCAAAGGGTCTCAGTTACCACTAGGCCAATTACCAAGACAAGGTTAAAGAGAGGCAGGGTATTTTTTATCAACCATCCAGGGACTTTTGAAGATGTGTGAGGAAATTCTTCAAATATCAGGGGATCTTTTATTTCTCCTTGTCAGGCTGTCAATTAGTAAATAGAATTTTTTATAAGTCAATGTTTTAATAATTCAGAACTTCAAGACACTTCACTTACAAGAAATTTTCAACAAACTCCCTTTTATTTTCCACTAAGAATAGTACTAATTAATACTATGATATTAACTATATTGGTTTCTCAGCTGTCTACAGAAGAATTGTTTAGTTCTTTCTATTTTTCCAAAAGCAGGAACAGTAAAGGTTTTCCATGACCTCCCAAACCCCTCAGACCACCACCAGCATTGTAGGAAGTACAAAGGTCAGTCAGTTCATGGCCAAGCTGTGGATACAACTTGGGTGTAACTTCCCCAAGGTTGACATAACCTATTTCCTCTTTTATACTTAAGTAAGTTGACAGCAAGGGCATTCAGCTGCAGTTTCCCCTTTCATAATGGAGCACGAAAACACTAGTTTTTCCATCTCTCATAGAAAGTTAGGAAAATGTGAAAATTCTCTTTTTTTCTCCTTGATGTAATTGTTAATTACCTTTCAGAATAAATGAAAGAGTCTAAACTCTAGTTTTAGGACAACAATTTGGCAAGTCACATTTTTTTTTTCCAGTTGAAGAAAGCATTGTCATAAAAAGTCTAAGAACATTTTGAGACCTGAATAAGGAGGATTTTCCAATGCCCCTTGCAAACCAGCATTCAAAAAGGATAATGGTGCTGGTCCATTGTTCAGAGATTGAGGATACCGCCCATCTCCTCAGGAAATACACCTAACACCAGTTGCTGGGATATGATTTAAAAGTTATGGTGAAGTGCTTCAGAGTGCCTGCTCCAGAGCCAGACAGCATAGCTTCAAGTTCTGACTTTACCACTTATTAGCTACCTAGACCTTGGCAAGTTCTTTAAGCTCCACACCTTGATTTCCTTTTCTGTTTTTTGAGGATAATAGCTAACTCATAAGATTATTTTAAAGAATAAATGACTAAATAGGTCATGTGTTTACAGTACCACTTGGCCAATTGTAAACAATCAGGAAGTCAGATTATAATTTCAACTACCATCATCACCATTAGCATTCAATACTCACCCCTAGCTATTACTCCTACCTTTTCAGTCTTAGTGAATTTAAACAAACAAACAGACAGACAGACGGACAGACAAAAAACTCTATGTTAGTCTTTGATCGACTCTCTTACTGTCAGTGATCTCTGGAAGGTATGCCTTCTGCTAATGGGCAGAGGAGTCCAGAGGGAGTGCCTGTGCCCAAGATCTCAAAGACCTTCAGAGACGAGGCCAGACAAAAACTTTAGTTTTTGGAAGCTTTCTTAGGTACATACGTGGTGTTTGCAGAGGAACCATTTCCAGATGGTAGATAGCCATCCAGATGGTAAGGCTGTTCTTAGAATTCAGCTGAGAAGCAAAGTAAGGTAGTTCAGAAGGATTCATTTCAGTTTATATGTTTTCTAGGATCCCCAGTCATAGCTCTAGTCATTGCACATGAGGTTGGCATTGTAAGAGGTAGGAGGGGGAAGGTATAAAATTGTGTGCAGCGCTAAAGCCCTGAAGAGCAGTAAAGAGAAAAGAGGCACACAGACCTGTTAAACACAAGGCAACAGGTGGTTTAGGAGCCTGTCTTGTACAGACAGGAAGTGGTGTGAACAGAAGTCCTTGTGAGCCAGAAGAGTAGAAAATACTCATGTAAGAAATGTTTCTCAGTAGAAGCTTGCCTTGTAACACATCACTGTCCTCTCAGACCCAAACGAGAGGATTACACAGATTATATGATTCAGTCTAAAAAGACTTGGATAAAATAGGTTTAAAAAAATCGTAACAGGCTTGTCATTTCTTGCTTTCATGGTCTAGGGACTTTGGACTGGCTATGGGAATAAGGGACTCTCTAACCTTTATAATCTCCTTCCAGGGAGTAGTTAGGAGCTGTTATCAACCCCAAAGACATTTCAAGAAAGTTATTGAACACCACACCAGTGGAACTGAGGCAATGAGCCATTATGGGGAGACAGGTTTCAGACAGAATGTCGTACAAGGAAGCACAAAATGAAAGACATTTCTCAGTCTTCTCTGCATAAGAAGATATTAGCTTGTGTTTGAAAGATTCAGCTAATTTTACAACCAGTACCCAAAATGTTAAGTCCCCATATGTTAAAAATGCATCTGTTTGGGAAAAAAGAAAATCCATGAGGTCAATTAAAGTTAGCCTTTTTCAAATCCTGGTATATTGCCTATAATGGACAAATCTTTAACTCTAGACAGGAGAAAAGCATGAAAAATGTTTTAGCAAAGGTGTTTAAATCTCACTGAGGGAATTTTTTAAAGGGAGCACATGAATTTTTAAAACCTTGAAGATTCTGCAAATGTCATAACTTTCTATCAATTCAAGATAAGAGCACAATCAACTGCAATGATCATATTACATACATTTGAAAGACAGAGGCCCTCACTGTAAGTATAAATATTTTCTTCTGAGATTAAAATTATTATTTTATGAGTTAAAATTATTATTTTAAAGGCAAATTACCTCTGATGTGTCTCCTTCAAAAGCTTGGATTTCTACCTAGATGATTTCCAGGTCTCTAACTGATTTTTAATATTCATCTTAAATCAGGATTTATCTAAAGAAAAAGTAATTAGAAGATTTTAAAATGTAACTATTTTGGCATTTTATTTGTTCCATATGGCTATATTCACCATATTCATAATAGCATTTTTGATAAGACAACAAAGATAAAATATGAATAATTTATTCCCAGTGTATATGTATGCATGTGGGGTTATGGATATATATATATAAATAATCATATATAAACATGGATCTATATATAAAGTCTTCAGACATATTGGTCTTAAGTAGAATTGCACAATTGCTCATTCTAAGTAATAAGATTATATACCTCCAATGTAGAAGCCCTATAACCTGATTGAAGAAATAATGTCATAAATCATGCTTTTCTCAGTACAAACGGGATATTAGAAGGATATGTCTATAAAATGGAGGTTCTATTGGTCTTAAGACTCTCTTACACTACAGAATCTACACCTGTTTTACATGTTATAGCAGAAACCCTGCAACGGCAAACAATAGAATTATATAAAATATAAAATGCCATTAAAGGAAAAAAATAGAAACAATATCCACACTTCCTTCTAAGTTCCAACTGTCACACTTTTGAAAATACAATCTAATTTTTTATATATGTTATCTGCCTAACTTTATGCCATATATTTATTAGATGTTGACTACAAGAGGTGCAACAGTTCTGATTATCATAGAAAAATAGCACCACCACTTACTAAAGTTGTCTCTTTAGAGAATTTAGCTGTTAAAACGTTAGCCAAACCATGAGTTTGTTGCTTGGTGTATTGAAACAAATAGCTGATTCCTTGTTGGTTAAGAACACAGAGCCTGAAGCCAGATTTCTGGAATCAAATCCTAGCTTTATCATTTCCTCATGTGGCATTCTGATTTCTCACATATAAAAGAGGCATAAAAATGGCATCTTTCTCCAATGATCACGCTGAAGATTAAATGAATTAATATACACAAAGTGCTTAGAACAGTGCTTGGAAAATAGTAAACCCTGCAGATTCTGGTGATTATTACTATTTTCAGTAAGTACTTTTTAACTGAACACAGACACATTGTAAATCATTTTCCAGTGAGTATTTAACTTGCATGCACTATAGGGGGAAAAAGAGAAATAAATGATGATCATCAAATAGAGATACAGTAATACTCCCTTATAACGGATTTTAGATGAAACTATGCTTAATCTTTGCCAACAGTGTTTCATCAGCAACAGAACAGCCACATAATCAGGTTTAACCAGGCAAAATGAAATTATCTAAAACTGATGCTCTTACAGTATTTGGAAAAAAAAAACAAAAACAAAAAACAATTTCAGATTTAATAAATAAGACTTCAATTTTAAGTACTTTTGCTAAGAAACTCAGAGTACTTTACAAATATTCTAATTAACCTCTGACATATTCATTGAAACAAGAGGCATTCACTGTTTCTAGTTTTTAAATATATATTATTAAAACTATGTAGCAAGCTGAGACTCCAGAAGATTTAGAAGCACAAAAATATCTGTCATTCAAATAGTTTCATTTAAGAATTACTAAGATTTGTGTCTTAAAAATGGAAAATCTGTTAAAAAGAAATAAACCTAACTACTACAAAAATAGTACTTTTTGACCTAACAAAAATAAACACTGCAGAACAGGGCGTGACAACAGACAGAACTCAGAAGTAAAGAGGAAAGAGCCCCTGATTCTGTTCTGGCTCTTTCACTAACCAAATGTGACCTTCCGCATGTCTCCAAAGTCAGGACTTGGATAAGTGAAATGAAGGAGCTGGTCCAGAGAATAGAATGTAAGGGTTAAAGAATCCTTAAGGGAAACTCCAACCATGAAGTTCTTTCTGTAGGCTTCAAAGGTGGAAAACGGACTGTGTCCTAAGGTGCTGAGTCACCCAGAGGTATTTCTAATAGTTAAAAAGTTATTCTGTAGCCACATTTTGGGAGTCTTTCTGAATATCTACGCTCCTCTGCTTCTCAAATAGTGTCTGTAATTCCAAATGTGGAATACAATGGTGTCCCACAAAAGCAAAATTTCTAAATAATGAAAGGGAATTTTAGCTGGAAACCGAAGGATGCTAGTCTATGATCCATTGTGTTTACCATTATTAAGCCGCATCAAAAATGGCAAGGGGGCGGGGGGCCTGGGTGGCTCAGTGGATAAAGCTGCTGCCTTCAGCTCAGGTCATAATCTCAGGGTCCTGGGATCGAGCCCCGCATCTGCCTCAGCATCCTTGCTGAGCAGAAAACCTGCTTCCCCCTCTCTCTTTGCCTGACTCTCTGCCTACTTGTGATCTCTCTCTCTGTCCAATAAATATAAATAAATAAAATCTTAAAAAAAAAAAAAAAAGAATGGCAAGGGGGGTGGGGGTCAAAGAAATTTAGACTGTTTCCTGTATCTTCAACTTGACCAAGTCCTCTACCAAGTGGTAGTTTTCTTACTGGGAGCCAGTTCTGCCCTCATCACTGCAAAGGAGTCCGTACCAGCTAGTCTTCCCCTCTGGCACCACAGGGAGTTCAGGTCAGGAACAACCTTCTACCCTGAGAAGAAAGAAGTAGATATGGTTGAATTAAATCCATGACCTCCAGCTCCACAGAACATCACTATGCCTGTTGTGTTGTGAAGATCATGCCAACTCGGGAGAAATGGTGTTACCAAGCTGTGATGGGACAAGAAAAGAAATTGAGAGTAGAAGCTGAGAATTTTTGTTCATAGATATTGTGGTACATGATGATGGATTCCTTGAGTGTAGATGACTTTGAGGGCTGTTGAGTTCTTTTTGTGAGCCACATGTTATACAAGCCACATGCTAGCTACATATAGTAAGACCATAGATAGGTCTTTCATGTACTGAGAAATTAGACAACCCCCCACATCAGATAATTTGAGAACATATCTGATGGGGCTCAATGACATGCTTGTAGGTTTTGAGTTGAATCTTTTCATCTCCCTCCATGTCCTTCAAGACCTGGACTCCCCACACTAGTCCATTTACCATGAATGAACTCATAATTTACTTTGTTTTGTCCTCAACGTCCTTAAACTAAAAGTCCAGTATTCTAACTATTTATAACATTCATTTTTAATAAAAGTTAAGTATGATTAAAAATGGATGTTTCATGGGATTTTTTAATGTGGAGGCTGACTCTAAGTTTGTGTTAACATGATACAAAGTAGCAAACTGCTTCAGGGAATAATATAAATCCGTGAATTTAAGTTAGAGTGTTACAGGCAGAGAAAATAAGATTAAAATCAACCTCAGAGGAAATTTGGCAATAAGGACATCCGCTTCCCCCAGATCATCATGGTCCAGTGGAAAGAGCATTGAATTAGATGTTGAGAGTCCTGGGGTCCTGTATTAGCTCCGCTACTGACTAGTTCTGTGACTTTGATGAAGTCTCCAAAACTATAGCAAAATTTCCTCCCCTCTCGGAAACAGCGGCTTGAATGAGTAAATTTCTAAAGTCTGTGACAACTTTCAAATTTCATACTTCTAAAAAATCTATTTCACTTAACGTAGTTTCCTGAAGGAGAAAAATTTTTCCCAGCTGTGCATTTACTATCAAAAGACAGACTGACATCCCTCTACTCCTTCAAGTAGTTCTTTATTACAAATTTAACATTATCTATCTCTTAGAGGTTGAAATCACACACCAAATGAGACATTGACCCTGATCCCAAAAACATGCTTTTGTTATGGATACATGAGCTCCAATTTGCAGATATCTCTAGGGTTGAGGAGTAATTCACAGGGGCCTAATCATGACAGAATGGGCTCCATAAAATACCAGTATCTATAAGGTACTGTTTATTGAATTGTTGTTTGTCTCACAAGACCTTTCTCAGGGGGATCTTCAAATGCCTAACAATCCAAAATAAAGCCATCTGTCCTCCCTTTACTCATAAAGTCTACAGCATTAACCCAGGTCCTAAATAGAGTTAGGAATTAACTGAGCCCCCAGGAACACTTGAGAATGAATAACCACGCCAGAGTTGATTCCACAGGTATTCCATTTATTGCTTATGGCCCCAAATCATGTTTTAAGCTTCTCTGCACTCCTAAGATGATAGACCCGATGCCTGCCAAAGAAGCTGTCTCATGTGTGGGGGCAGGAATTAGTTCGGAATTATCAGTAATTTCCATAATGTCTTTCATTTTCAAAATAAATGGAGGGGAGTGTTGATGCAAATGAAGACAAATTCAGGAAAAAAAATGGAAAAATATGGAAATTACAGAGTAAAATGTAAAATGCCTAATCATAAATCATTACTCAAAAGAATAGAAAATCCATACCCAAGCAATATGAAAACTAAGGCAGCATACTTTAACAAAGAAAGTATGATAATGAGATAATGGAATGTATAGATGCAGATATCATAAGCATATTTATGGTTTATTATTGAATCTATCAAAAAGCTGAAGAATAAGGGGAAAGACAACATCATAGAACACTTTGAAATGAAATATTCAGCCCTCATTTTCTAAAATATAGTTGCAATTAAAATTTAGTATATACATTAAAAAGCATATAAGTACAGTATGAAGAATTTTCTGATCTGAATTTCAGCTTAAAAAGAACATTTGTATTCTAAGTTTTCCAGAGAAGATATGAATGAATGGAAGTTCTTTCATAAACAAAGCAGTAATAGCATGTGATTTATCTCGGGACTGCCCCCAGCAAAGGCATGCTGTATCAGGTTCAGAGATGTACATACCAGAAGATAGTAAAACAGTGCCTGCTGAAGTTGAGGGGATAAAGGGGAATGGAGTCCATGAAGAGAGTCCTGGAGTGAGCTAGTCATTCCTTGGCCCAGTATGCCTTGAGGATTTGTTCTTAGTGACCACAGTCCATTAGGTAAATGCTGTCATCAATACCAGTGTTCTTTCTTCCCTAACAGAAAGCAACATAAGGACTTTGAGCCAATATCTTATACTGTTAATCGGCAAGATCTCCCTTTTTCCTCCATAGCTGCCTCAGAACTTCCAGTGTTTTCCTGTAGTAATTGGGCTCTTCTTAACTACCATACTGAAGTCCAGGGATCCACCATACTGGTTCTCTACCTGAAAAGAGAGACTCTCTATACTACTTGGACCACTGGGATTTGAGTAGCTTTAGGACGCATTTTCTCAGCACTCCTCTGCTGGTGGGTGTTCTTTCTTTCCCTGCAGAAATCAAGGATATCCACCTATGAGAAGATGTGGGCTTTTATGAGCAGCAGGCAACAGACTGCCCTGGTTAAAAATAGTGATGAAGGAATCCAGCGAGTACTCACCACTGACTATGCCCTGCTGATGGAGTCCACCAGCATTGAGTATGTGACGCAGAGAAACTGCAACCTCACTCAGATTGGGGGCCTCATTGACTCTAAAGGTTACGGAGTGGGAACACCTATCGGTAAGAGAGGCAAAGCATGAGCCAAGACTAGATAGGCAATGTCGGTTATGAAGGATAGAAGGGAGTAAACTCAGAGATATCTACTCCACACTCCGAGAAGTTCTACAATACATATGGTGGACTAATCAATAAGGGAAACATCCATATAGGTCAGAGGCATGTTTTGAATTGACAATTCCCAAATATTTAACTTAATGTACTTTCAACCCACTGTTTCTTTAAAGCTCTACCATTACATACCTGGTTAAGTGTACCAACTTTATTATTTTACTCTCAAAAAAAATCTTTAAAAGAATATCTTCCTGACTAATCCTCTTAACATTATTGTCTTCAGTACCTATACATGCCTATCTAGTTATTCTTTCTTAAATTATATAGGAATATATCAAAATTAATTGTGCATATAGATGCTGAAAGTTGAAAGGTTAGAATTCTATATCTATAAAAGAAGAAAGATGAAGATTGAGTTATAATTCTTTGGCAATATGTTGAAAAATGATTGAGTTGGGAAACCTATAACTACTTTTTGTCCCTTTATTTTCAATAACTTCCCTGATGAAAATACCAATATTGCTAGTTAAGTGTATATGTGTGTGTGTATATATATATATATATATATATATATATACACATATATATATACATATATATAAAAATATATATATATTTATATATATATATATATTTTTTCCCCCAATTGGTAAACTCTCCTTTGATTAAGTGAACATGTTCTGCAGGAGTCTCAGTGGGATTGTTAGACACTAATTAAAAGAATGTTATGAGTCTTTTTGTAAAACAATCTACTATCTCCCTAACCAACCTTTGTCACCTCATTTTCCATAATAGGCACGAGGAGCGTTAGACAGATGCTATTTTTTTTTTATATCCAACAACTGCTGATTTTAGTTAAATGGACCAAAAGTCAGACAAAAGTACTAGGAGTGGGTTGCTTTTACCTGAATCTTCAAAATCAAGACCCTAAGATTGATTTTGTTATATTCTACATCTTCTCAGAGGAGCAACTGTGGTTCCCTAATAGAACTTATGTTTAGATTAAATTATAGAGTTGAAAACTGCACTTTCCTCATTTTATCTTCCACCTCATAAGCCCACCTTGATCACCTTCAACACTACTCCTTATTCACCAAATTTCCTATCTGGTAACGATGAGAGAAAATAGCATCGTGTATCATTCCTTCTGAGAATATTTGTACTTTACTATGATACTTTTAATGAACATTTCTTCTAATGAATGAATACAACACTGAAGTTAAAGTTTGGGAGTAGGGAGAATGGAAAGGAAGCAAAAGGCTTCTTTCTGCAACAGTCCTAAATTAATGCAGCAATTTGAAAATGACTTTGTCCTCATGTAAACGAAGCTCAACGGGTATCACAGCATTGTATGTTATATGATATAGAGATTTGAGTGTTTCCATGCAGTTTCCAGCCTCATCCATACTCTGACACACAAGTTCCAAAGTTGAAGAGCTCTTCCCCCTCCCTAGATGAAAAGAAATACACTCCAGGAATTTTTCATACTGGTTATAAACCTGTCAGGCTTTTAAACCAAAAACAATGAAGGAATAATTGGAACAGATGGCAGACCTCAGAGAGAATACATCCATTGGGAATACAGCTGTTGGATAAATTTGTGAGATGTTTCTTCTATGATGAATTGACTCTTTAAGAAAGCTCAGTTGCTATTCAGGAAGATCTGTGTGTATACATATATATTTTTTCAAGTAACTTATAATAAATCACTTCTGAAGTCACTCAGTCCACTTAAACAACAACAAGACTGAAGCTAACATATATTCAGAAACAAAAAAATTCTCCACACAATTCTGGTCTTGCCCTCCCTGACTCCCCGAAGGAGCTAAACTCTTTCCCATGGTCAAAGATTGGCAAAGTCGGCTCAGTCACAACACAAAATTGAAAACTTTGCTTCTCTGAGACTCTCAGGACAGTAGCTCTGGAAATGTGCCTCCTAACGGATTTAAAAATAAAACTTCAGGAGAATGAGAGCAGTTACAGCTTAAACAGGTTACCAAGAGGCTGGAAATTACCTTCCTTAGAGAACAACTTTAAATGGAGATCCGATCCCCGTCTGTCTGAAATGTTTTAGGTATTGTGCAGCCTGAAGGCAGAAGGAGAGCGTCAGTCAACATTTATTGAGTGCCCACTGTGTATACTGCTATGATTACAGCAGCAACCGCCACCCTAAGAATCATTCTTAATGCTCTTCAAAGCATTTTCTTGTACATTAAAGCAAAGCTCTCCTGGTTCACTTAATTGCTCACATGCTATGGGTATGTTAATGATGCTAATTTTGACACTAACCATTATTCTGGGGGTGTTTAAGCAAGCAGCCAATATCTTTTAATTTGGCTTACAAGAATCCTTTTCTCACCAAAAAAAAAATCTATTCTTCTAATTGACAAGCCACAATCTAACCCCAAAACATTTTGCCCTTCTTTTAAATTTGATTTTGAGTACTAACAATCACTTTAGGAAGTTTTGGGAAGGAAGAAAGAAAAATGACACATGCCACAATGTTAACCTTCTGCTTTTCTGACATAAAGCATACCACAGAACATAAGGTTTGTGTATGTGGAGACTGAAGGCAGGAAGAGGGGCAGGCTGTGGGGTAGAGCAAGCAGCTTTCAGGGAAATAACACTAAGCGAGAAGTAAGAGAAAATGAGTTAAGTCCTTGCCAGTAACTAGTACTTTTACTCATACTTTCACATTCTAAATTTCTTCAAGGCTAAAATACATGGACTGGTCTATATGATTTTTAATATTTCTTTTGGTTCTAAGATGACCATTTTTTCTATTTTGTTTGATTTTTGCATTTTTTTTATTTCTACCAAGAAGAACTATTTAAAGTTTTCAATGGAAAGAGTGAGGGTATACTACCTTTCTACTGAGTAGAATAAATACCAACAAAAATTCTTAGCATCTAATGAGAAATTGAGTAAATGCATCTTACATCTTTTAAAATCTTCTTTTGCATTAACTGGCATCAGAAGCCAGTACTGGGCCAGCTATGGTTACAGAACTATCTAACCCTAACATAATTAGAAGTTCAGTGACATTACTAGATGATTGAGCCTAAAAGATATCAGTGAAGTCTTTGCAAATTTTCCAAACCTTGTGGAATTTTTAAAACCTTGGAAGTATTTCAATCCTAATCTTAATAGTATGTTACTAAGTATATTAGTCAGTATGGACTAATTACTATAACCAACATCTGCTATGTTCAAGTGGCTTACACCATAAATGTTTGTTTGTTGACCTTGCCATGGTCCAGTGCACATTGAAAGATGGCACTGGTGACTGTCTAGCCAGGCTGTCATAATGTTAGACAATTGAGAAAAAACAGAATCTAAACAGTGAAATCCACCAATGTGGGAAAAGATTTATGGGAAGTTCATCAGAAGCAGGGGGCTGTCACAGAATTCCCAGCTCATCTTTTCCTTGTTTAAAAGGAACCGACAGTCTGAGCAAGAGTTAATCTCAGCACGTCAGCTATCCATTCTCCAATTGCTTAGAACTTCAGAATACAGAATTCAACCTCTATGCCCTTTGCCAGTCAGTGTGTGGATTGGGGTTTCCCAAAAGCCATAAAGTTGTTACCTTTAAGACAATAATCCCTCTTGACGTCGTCAACCTTTTGGTGACCAATATCCAAATGAACTTCCTTACAGGCTCTCCTTACCGGGATAAAATCACTATTGCTATTCTTCAGTTACAAGAAGAGGGCAAGCTGCATATGATGAAAGAGAAGTGGTGGCGGGGGAATGGCTGCCCCGAGGAGGACAACAAAGAGGCCAGTGCTCTGGGAGTAGAAAATATTGGGGGCATCTTCATTGTTCTGGCTGCTGGACTGGTCCTTTCTGTATTTGTAGCCATTGGGGAATTCATATACAAATCCCGAAAGAACAATGATATTGAACAGGTGAGTCATCACTTTCTAAGACTGGGTAGTTTTAGTTTGCATTATATGTCTTAAATTTGGGGGTTTAAAGATGCCTGCCCTTTTTGGTAACATTCTATTGAATTAGATGCCCAGAAGAGCCATTTCTGAGTTAGAGCAAAGAGCTATTGAATCCCTGCCAGGTGCTCCTGGCATTGTAGCCCCATCATTTATTAATGAGAAGAAGGAAGCGCCTTATATACTAAATCCAATTAGCACTATTTGGAATGGCAGTGCAGAAATTCCAAACTCAGTTAATTTCTTGGACAGTTATTTGCTCTTAAGATAGAAAACCTAGATAAAGCAAGCATGAAATAAATCCGAAATTGGAAAAGTTATAAAAAGATCTTTGAGATAAATGTTACCATCCTTTCTTGAAGTCTAGATGCTGAGCACATGTACTAATGCAAAGCAATTTACATAAAGATATAAATGAGGTATTTTGTAACTGAGCATTCACCTCTCTCGAAATATGATTCTTAAAAAGATAATTCACCAATTTGGGGAGGCCCAGGAATATGTTAAATTATACAGAGTGACAACAAAACATATTAGAGACTTTATTTTTCCAAATCGTATTTAGGATTATAGTTGATTTCAGTAGTTGATCATTTTTGCCTGTCACTGCTATTTTTGATAGAAATCATACCAAGAACTTACACCATCCTGAATAAGATGATTGTATTAAAAAAGAATTCCTTCATAAGCATTCTGGAATAAGCAAAGTACAAAGCTCATGCCAGTTGTGGTGCATTAGGCCACCCATTCAATTTAATATTCCTGTTAAAATTTTGAGGTTATAAACAATTATTAACAGGGCTAGTTTAATGCTCAGTTGTCACTGTCCTGAAATTAATAAATTTTAATAATGGGGTTCCACATTTTCACTTTGTACTGGACCCCACATATTATGTAGCCAGTTCTGATTAATAATCCCATACCAGTCCCACCTCCGTTAAGTGGAAACTCTCCTTACAGTCCCAACGCTGGGAGGGATTGATTATAACCTGGATTTACCATGAAAATTTTCCCACAATTACAAGTCAGTTGTGAGAACATTAAGCACCCTTTTCTTGTTAGAGAAAACTATCTTTGCTTAAAGGGGAAAATGGACTGTTCTGCTTTGTTTTAACTTTCAATTTACTCTTGAGGTGTCTTGTTTTATGCAACTAATTTGAAAAATAAAAGCCTGTATATGTTATGCTTTAATGTGCTTCTCATAATTGCCAGCTTCATTTTATTTAAATTTTCATTTAAACATTCATTTTTGCTTCTGATTTATTCATTTTTTCTATATTTTTCTCATTTCTTTTGCATGCAAGGCTTTTTGTTTCTTTTATGGACTGCAGTGTAAGCAAACCCATCCAACCAACTCTACTTCTGGAACCACATTATCTACGGATTTAGAATGTGGCAAATTAATTCGAGAGGAGAGAGGGATTCGGACACAGTCCTCAGTTCATACTGTGTAATCAGTTAAAGGAAAAAAGTATGCCCAGTAGAGATTGTTTCTGCTAATTGGTGTTGTTGATGATATCTGTATCTACTAAGCATAAATAGCCACAATTCCCTATCCCTTTAAGATAGCAAAGCTCATGGACTCTAGACATTGAATTCAATGCAATGAGAACAGATGTGCGATCTGTGTTGAAATTGAGGTATATTAGGGGTAAATAAACTCCTAAGATATGTGTATTTTCCAGAATCTGCTATACCATCAAGACAATGGCTATCTTAGTTCTATATTCATGCATTAAAAATAAGCAAGTCTTTCCTCATGAAAAAGTAGATCCAGACTTCCAACAGTGCAAAGCATAAAAACAAAATGCAAATATTGTGGAATTGTTTTCATCTTTGTGGACTTTTTTCTCCTCTTTCCTTCTCCCTGTCCCTTATGTTCTATAGATCCACATGTTCAAACTGCCCAAGCCCTATCTTTTTATAGTAACTCCATAACAATGTTGATGTTCAACTCAAATTGATTCCACTATTTAAACTGTATTATTTACATAAAGACTCAAAGATGTCTTGGATTTTAAAAATTGAAAAACGTGATCCAGAAAATGAAAAATAAACTTGAAACCTCTGGCGTCACAGAAGAGCCTTAGCTAAATTGAACATCACCCAGGAAGGCACAACACAGTCAAGAATGATCCCTGAGTAGAAATCCATTATCATTATCCTGTAACATTTACTTGACCATCCTCTGTAGGTTCAGATCATAAAGTATGCTCGGAGTCTCTAAAGAACTGTGATTTTTTTTTCATGTTACAGATCATTTCTTGCAAGCTCCAAAGAAGATCCTAAACTAGGAACTAATGCATAACATCTTCTATTTTGCACTTACTCACTCTCACTCTGCATTGACAAACATCTTTTCACAAGACATTATTTATTCCGTTCTTACTCACCCAGAATAGAGTGGTTGTCCTCATAGCAATCTTTTCTGAGCATTACCACTTTCACACTCACTTCTCTGGACCCTTAGTCATTATCAATTCATTCCGAGTGTACTGGGGAGAAGGGCAAGGAGGAGAAAATAAATAGAGGAAAGAATTTCCACACACATTACAGATCTCTGGAGATTTATTTTACACCTGCATTCAAAATGTTGTAAATAATTCCCACTCTGTCTCAGCTTGGTGACATAGAAAACCAACTGCATACTTAATTTGTTCCTATGAAGGATATCTGCTGTCCCTCTGAGCTTCTTTTCCTCTTCGCCGTGAGTAGGGGAGTTGAAGATGCCTTTCATCTCCCCTCAATATGGACTAAGTTAGTCTTTGTTCTCTTAAATGGGATTACCTTTTGACGTAAGAATTTTAGCCCCCAAAACGTATTTCTCAGAAGTAACGATAAGCCATCTGTGCAATCATGTAGCATTTTGCCTTCTCTTTGCTTAGCTTTAAGTGGGTTTCAAATTTTGAACCACAGATCTCCCCAGTCAACGTTATATTTCTCCAGTAAAGCATGTTTAGGAAAGTTGACTCCTGCCCTGATTGTTTCTCAGTCTTGCTTTCTTCTTTAAATAAATGTACTTTTAAGATAATATCTATAAATTACACCAACATTTATTTACTATTATTGAAGCAAAAGCACCAGAATTTGTCCTAGGTCAGAATTTGCATCTTCATAATCAATAGAGTCAGGTGTTGGAATAAATATTTTATTATTCATAATTCATTGATTGTGTACATAGAAATCACAAATTATATAAGCTTATATTTCAAGGGCTTTTTAATAAATCAAAGATGCTACCAAAAAATTATAAGAATGATTGATGAAGTTTAGATGATCAAGATTAGTAATAACAAAATTCACTTTTCTACAGACTATCTTTTAAAATTGTAACTCAGAGGTTTGGATAAAATTAATATTTGTGTGCCACTTTAAGCTGTATCCTACCTATTCCTGGTATTTATATGTTATTTTGAAGTTTTCAGAATTTCTTGAGATATTTGAAAAGATACAGCATTACAGTTAATCCTTTCAACAATTTTTTTTTTAGCTTTACTAACAGAGAAATAGATATTAGTCAGCAGCCTGGAGTCTTAGATTTTAGAATCAGAAGAGGATTTTCAAAATCAATCAAACTTAGGTGCAGGTTTTAGCATAGCCACATGCTGAATGATGGTAGAAAAGTGACTGAATTTCTTAGAGCTTTGGTTTCTTAATATGTAACACCAGGACATAATTTCTACATCATAAGGTTATATTTGAAGGAGTGTCCTTCACAATGGGTCCCACTGGAAACTGTTACCCAAATAAGATTTTCCTGCTCGAGGAAACTATGGAGCATTATTCTAAACATTCCTTTACCACATGATATCTCAGGGTATTTAATATGCTATAATGCTTTGGGAATTATCTTTTTGTGTGTGTGCATTGGGAATTTTCAACAAGATTGGAAAGTATTCAGTACTCCCCATACTTATTAGATAACAGAATTTATTTTTCCCCAAAAGCATCTTGACAGACCATTGCTCTACAGATCATACTCTAGGGAACACTGGTATGATGGTGTGCATCTCATCCAGTGATAATGTACACAACATGTTAGCCATGCCCATCACATAACTGCCATTTAATAAACAAGAGTTTTGGTTTGGGGGGTAATTTTTAATTTCTCTGAGCTTCAATTTCCTCAGTTGTAAATTGAAGGTAATCTGTTGACCTATATTTACTAGGAGAATTAAAAGAAATAATATCATGGCATAGAAAATGAGATCATTTATAAGAATCCTGTTAAGAGATACTGGTTAGCAGATGTTAGTTCCTTATAGAGAAATTAAGTATTATTCTCTGATCAGGTGGGCAGTAAGTACAGTTTACCATGAAACTTAATACAAAGTCAGTTTGGAAAGGAAGTTTTCCAGTTTAGAGGTTCAAACTATACATAAAACCATATTTCCTTACACAAGCATTAAAAATCAAGGCAATTTCATTGCATGCAAGAGAAGGACCCAAATCAACAATACATGAGGATCTAGTAGAAGTTTTGAACCTCGACTCTAGAAATTCTATTTTGATTATTCTGGAATGGAGGCAGGACAATAGCTTTTTTTTTTTTTAAGATAACCAGTTGATTCTATCATGTAGTAGAGATCTAAAGCATTATATGCATGTAACTGGCACTCAGTAAGTCACTGATGTTTACTGATTGATTTTAGAGGTATGACCAGTAATTCGAAGAAAGATATACAGCACATATTTGGCATTCAATGTTCAATAGACCCTCTCTAGAGAGAATTCAAAAAGAAACTGCACATCTTTGAGATAAAAATTCCATTATATTCAATTGATAACCTTCATATTTAGTAATAGGAGCTAAGCCTATACCAAATGATCAAATCAGAAGTTTAAATGGTCTCTGCACCCTTTTATCCCCAAAGACCTCCATACATTTCAGAAATATAGGTTCCCTACACTCTCTTCTTTCTCCTTCTATATATGCCCTAGATAACGAGTTCTTAATATCAAGTGAATAACCACTGAGACCACAGTGACCCCACCAAGGGCCATTGCATTTTAGTGAAATTTAGGGAAAAAAGGTGGGGGGGCTTGAGCATGAAAAAAAATTTCCAAAGTCTGTTTTCACGTCATTAGTTCTCAGACTTTGGTGTACCTAAGAATCCCCCAGGGAAATTACTTAAAATACTGATTATAGGTTTTATCCCCATAGATTCCTTCTCAGGGATTATAATCCAAGAACAGGTATTTTTTAACAAAATCTGGAAGTGAATGCTTAAAACTACTTTGCACATTAGTTTTCATAAAAATTAGCTTAAATATAGCAGTTTTCTCCAAAATTAGGTTATGTACATGAGGTTTTATTAAAACTATCTTCAGTACAAGAGGTTTGTAAAATAGCTTTTCTTACATGAGTTTTTTCCCCAACAATCTTAAATACAAGTGTTTAAAAATGTTGGTAAGCTTGAGTTTTCTTTAAAGCTAGATGCTTAGCTTAAAGAAGAGACAATCCGTGGAAGGCATGAGCAAGGTCTTCAGAGAGCCAAAATGCACTTGCATAGAATGAGGAGTGTTTCTTGGTCCAGAGCTACAACTAAAGCAAGTGAATGGATGTAAAAGAGGTTCCATATAAAATACAGCAAAATAGTTCTAATAATTTTAAAAAATGGAGCTAAATAGAATACAGCAATTTGACTTCAAATTAAATGGTAAGAGTGAGATTTTATTAACACTGGCAGTTTTTCTGTGGATTATACCTGAAGGAAGACTGTTTCAAGTTAGCAAGAGAACAGAGAGATATGAAAGATTGAACAAGTACATCAAGAACTATGGAGCCCAGAGTGTTGTCTAATCTGGTTCCTGACAAGCCTGTTTTATAAGCCAATGCAATAATAATAAGAAAAAAAAAATAAAAGCTGATTTTTTCTTAGACTAAAATTATAACCTGAATTATTTTAGGGTTTTTTCAGCAAAATTGGAACTACCTAAGGAACACATGGTGGGTAGAGATAATGTTCTTAGGAAATTCAGCTGGATCATATAGTTAAACCTTTCCCAAAATTATTTCCAAATACCTTACTGCATTTGACTAGCACTATATAATGTTCTATGTAAGCCATCTATGGCAAAGCAATGATTCCAAATTAGTTTCCAAGCCCATAACCCTTTACACTATAAGGTCTATTTCCCAGTAAGCACTTTAAAAGCAGCCTGGCCTTGAAAGCAAAAGGAAAGCAAAGCATTCTTACTTCTTGCACTATTTTCTGCACATCTGAATGTGCCAAATGGCATTATTAATTAACTCTTATAGATAATGAAAAATTTCTGCTTGATGCTGCAGTTTTAACTTGCCTTCAGGAACCATCTCATTATGCTTCCCACAGTTATGGAATTTTATATGCACAGATGCACAAGCATATTAAAATCATTTTTGTTTTCAAAATCCTCTCCATAGAGACTGATATCATAGAAAATGGGATTCTCCTTTAAATTTTCAAAGAAATTTTATTTGCACAAATAAGAACATTTTTGTGATAGAAAACCAAATGTTCTGTGTAGTTTCACATGCTACAGGATCTGAGATTTGTAATTGGCAAACCAAATAGGGCTAATTGACCAAATTGCACAATACAACCATGTCTCCATATCACAACATACGCGTCCAGATACACATAAAAATAATGAGTAAGACCTGAGTGATGTAAAGAAGTTACTGTTGTTGTTCCATTTATCCACTAAGGTTAAGGTAGTAGGGTCAGAATTTTCTTCCTATCCAATTTTTTAACTGAAGTGCTTAGAATTCAAACATTCAGATATTTCAACTAAAAAGAAAAAAAAATGGTGCCCTGACAATTTAGTTTTTACCAACCATAAGAACTAAGAAATTACTGTCCACAGATAACCCACCCTATCTTCACATTTATCTTAAATCCTAAGTGTCACTTGGCACATTATCATCTGATAATGTGTCTCCAAGTGTCCTTAGCTTCATTTCTTCCATAGTCTGATCACTTTATTTAGAAAATGATTTGGAGAACTCTCAATAGGTTCTTTCTGTAATTGTGGAAAGAGGCTTTCCTTTGCCTGGAAACCCAAACATTCATCAATTCACGGAGAGTCCTGGAAGCAATTAATAACCATTTAGAAAAATGAGGCACCTGGGTGGCTCAGTGGGTTAAGCCTCTGCCTTAGGCTCGGGTCATGATCTCAGGGTCCTGGGATCAAGCCCTCCATCGAGCTCTCTGCTCAGTGGGGAGCCTGCTTCCTCCTCTCTCTCTGCCTGCCTCTCTGCCTACTTGTGATCTCTGTCAAATAAATAAATAAAATCTTAAAAAAAAAAAGGAAAGAAAGAACTTTTCCAGGGTACAATAGTAGTGTCTTCTAAATCAAACAGATTCTAAAAGGTATAAATGGCTCAATGGAAATGTGACCTGGGAATCACAAGCCAAGAAAGCAGGCGTCTGTGCTGTTACTGAATGGGTATGTGACTTTGGGCAAGTCAGTGTTCTTCCTTCACTCTCAGTCTCCCCATCTGTGCAATTAGGAGGTGACATTTAAAGTTCTCTTCCAGCCACAATATTTTTTAAGTTTTATAAAAAGTGGGAAAGAAATAAAAATATAGAAGCAGGACCAAAAAAATAATAATAAAGTTTTGGCCAAATATAAATGTAAACAATATTGTGCAATTACCTTGGACATATTAAATTCTTATTGCCATAAGCAGAATTACCTATCCCTGCCTATGATGCAGGATAGAATGGTCCACTTTGGATATAGAGAAAACCAACATCATAGCATCAGAGAATGAAACAGTTCTCATGCACTCATAAGCAAAGCATGACAAACACAAGGAAGGCTACAGAAGTAAAATCATTCTAGACTTTGATGAGCCCACAGGATAGGTAAAAATAGTAACAAAATAAAACAACAAATGTGCCAAACGAAGACATATAGTTAGAAGTTATTTGAAGCTATGGAACTGATTACATTCTCAATCACAATTCAAGAAAGGGGATATCAGTGGGACTGGAGTGCATGGGGGAAAACTATTCTGTAAATGGAACTTAAATTCTACTAAGGACAAAAGGAAACAAAGAAAAAGGTTGATGTGCTCTTACTGTCTATTTCTTTTACCCCTACCCTCCACCACCTTTAAGAATCAAGGTTTTTTATATGTATTGCTTCCAAGCCAGACATGAATCAAACTTTTAGCTTTTGAGTTTTAAGTAGGCTTTACAGATCTGTAGCATAGGCAAAATCTTGAAAACCATGGCTTTTCTAAAGAACCAGACGTTTCATTGAGTAAGTTAGTTGTTATAATTAATATAGTTTATCTTTAATTAACAGGATCCAAAACCCAGAGACCCAAAGTTGGAGAAATGCACAAAATACTTTTCTCCCTCATGTTCCAATTCTGACCAATTTTTGACCCCTAGGAAAGAAGGGAAGAATGGGAGGGAAGTCATTAAAACTTGATGGTACCAGAAGTCCTGAGAGAAGGCTTCATGACCATCCCTAAGCCAAGTCCCAACCTGAGGACAGGAAATAGAAACTTCAGAAAAGCTCAGGAAGGATCCTAAACAGAAAATACTATTTTGGGGTTCAGAGGGTGTAACCCAGGAGATGGCAAAACTTGAAAGAAATTTTACATCCAACTGTCTCCAGAATGGTGGAATAACAAGGTCTAAGCCATGAAACCCAAACAGCTTCATACTCCTGCTCTGTCCTAGAGTGTCTCAGTGAAAACTCCATGATGCTTCCCAATGAAGAGCTTTGTGGAAGAGCCAAGAGAACCACTGGACTGAAAGAGTTGAGTTTGGAGTAGAAAAGATTCAATGTGACATGAAGACCATAGTGGGGCCACAAGCATCTCAGAGAAAACAGCAGAGAGAGAGTATAGCATCCTAGACCCCCTAGGATGCCACACCCCAGTGGAAGCCAAAGGATAGAGCATGGCCATAGACTAGCTTCTCCCACTATTACAATGCCCGGGCTCTCTATTAAACTCTCCTCTACCCAGATACACCTGGGAAAGAAGAGGAATAAGAAGATGGGGAGAGACTCATTTTAACTGAGCCATTAGAAAAGAAACTTAGTTTTAAATGAAGAGTGAGTTACCTTGAGTTGATAATATCCACTAGATACCCAGGGATATCTCTTAAAAAAAAAATACCCAGGGATCTCTAAACTAAGGTGGGATTTGTTAATTTTTTAATAGCATCAGATAATTTTCTTGCACACCTCGGTTTATAGCTTGAGAAAAATTGTATATCCTCTACATAAGGGCATAAGCTGTTATTGCAAGGACTTCATGGTAGTTCACACATGCACTATGGACAACTAAAACCCTCCATCAGGCTCAATTTACCTCAAGGCTAAGACCATTCTCTATATGAGAAGGGGCATGCAAAAAAATTCTTAAAGTTTATTTTTATGGCTCCAACTCTGCCTCTGAGTTGCTGAAAGGACCAGGCCCTCTTGTCCATATGGCAATGGAAAGCCTGTCCTCATTGACATATGGCCTTGAACGTGGATGCCGGGTCAGGTACATATTGGTATATAGACCTATATTCAGAGGAAATTTGTAGGCTCTGAGCTTACAAGAGGGGTTGAGGCAGGTTCAGGTAATGTAGGGAAGCCAGAAAGAAGACAGAAAGCCAAAGAAGACTGTCAGATTGGCCTCTGATGATGACTTCAGACAGGAGAAAGGCACTGTGGGTCCTTTGGGTTGGCATGCAAACCCACATTTCTGCCATTCTTAAGCAAGGAGAGTTGCTCACTTCTGGATATGTCCGGCCCACCTGAGGATTATCCTTAGAGCAAAACTCTTTCTGCTCTCTGCTCATAACACTTGAGTGAACCACTTTGCAGCCACCTCTCTATACCTATTGGCCACTTTCATGTCCACTCTAGGGCAATGGAAAGTTTCAGCTGCCCTTGAGCAACATTCAGAGACCATTGGAGGCAGAGGACAATCTCCAACCAGCCTGATGATTGGCTTTGATGCCATTTCTGCACTCTAGTGACTGCTTCCTCTTAGTCTGAGACAGAGAGTGGGCACAAACTCTGGAATTTAATGTCCAATCTGCATTTTCAGATTCCCCCATCTACTAAGCTGTCCCACATTTACTTGCCTTATCTTAGCCCATGGGAGTTTAACCCAAGAGTGGCAAGTGAGGGGCTCATTCTCTGGTATTCTTCAGCATCTAGGCCCTCCCAATCCCTAGCTGGAAGATTCTCCTTGAAAGCGGTTCTCCATAGAACCGTCCTAGCTTTATACCACATCCCCAGTCCCACTGGCTGGACCCTGAAGGCTCTAAGGCAAACTTTTACAATTCAAAGTGCCTTCTTTTTCCTTCTTTCAGACACCTGGCTGTTGTAATTAATAGCTTCAAAGACTGCAGTGGCTTCAATAGATCCACAAAAATCTATTTAAGAACTCAAAGCTGCAAATTTTACTTTTTTTCTTTTCTGTCATCCCTACCCTGAGGGTAATGCATATAAAAGCTCTTGCTATGACTTTAAAAGTGGAAAAAGGGTTTAGAGTCAGAAGATCTGGAAAAAGCACATGGATTAATATCAAAATGAAGTACTGCTCCAGTGTTAACCTCACCTTTCAAAGTTTTCCATGAAATTATACCTAATGTTAGAGGAGAATGAACTGATACCTAACAGTTTGGGTGTAGAGCCCTGAGCAACCACTCCAAGTGAAAACTTTAAGAATTCTAAAAAAATAATAATACATATTTATATATGTAATTTTTATATATTTTATATATTTATTTATATATATATATATATATATATATATATATATATATATCCACTCCACTATACACTTGTATTTATTTTAATGGAAGAAAAACTTTTCTAAATACAATCTTTAATAAAGATGGACCCCAGAAAGATGATCCTCATATACCTGGTGTTACTGAGTAACTGTGTCCTCCCCAGGTGTATGTTTATGGTTCAAAGGAGCTCAGATTGGAAAACAGGGAATTCTGGAGTATGCATTCGTGCAAAGAATTAGCTTACATCTAGGATCTGAGAGAGCAAAGATGTTGGCATCAAGCCTCAAGTGTGGGGGCAAAAAGATAAGATAGAGGACTTGAGATGGAAAAGGATATAGAGATGGTGACAACATAAGATTAAAAGGAACTAGGTGATTCACAGATCTGTACCCCTGGGGATAAAAACATATGTTTATAAAAAATAAAAAAATTAAAAATTAAAAAAAATTAAAAAAAGGAACTAGGAAAATGAGTTAGTGGGATTGACAAACTGTAGCCAAAAGGAACATAGGGCTAAAGGGAGTGGAAAATGGAATATGGAAGGTGCAGGAAAATGGGCTGGACGATGAGGAGTGGATTCTGGGTCACAGGTGGCAATAAGGAGACCACATCTTGAAGTTCTAGTTCAGTGTCTAGATTTCCTCTATCCCAAAATTTGGGGCACAGTTGAGGAGATGAGACTCAACTCTCTCATTAGCTTTCAGGCACAATTAATCATAAACACTATTCTGAATAGAATTCATTCATACATTCAAATGTATTCAAATGTATGAATAGAATTCTTCCATCCTTATTCCTTAAAAAGTTTCCTGACATTTTGAACACTCTAGGTTGTTCCCACATTGAACCTCAGAGTTTAAAAATGTTAAGGATATGAATGCTTAGAACTTCTTCTTATAAAGAAAAAAAAATCAGAGCATCTGGGTGGCTCAGTTGGTTAAGCCACTGCCTTCCACTCGGGTCATGATCCCAGAGTCATGGTGGAGTCCTGCATTGGGCTCCCAGCTCTGTGAGGAGTCTGCTTCTCCTCCTGACCTTCCCCTCTCTCATGCTCTCTCTCACTCTCTCTCTCTCTCAAATAAATAAATAAAAATCTTTAAAAAAAAATCACTGAGACATTCTTTCCACAGAACTGTGATAGTAATTTGATAAGACCAAGAAAATAAGAGCAATGGTAATCTCATTATTTCTCAGTAACCTGTTCCTTGATTTCTATATTTCACTAAAATTTGGTCTATTTTACTAAAAATTGTCTTTACAAAAAGACTTCAGATTACAGCTTGCTTTCAAGTTAAAGCAGATCTATGTAAAATGAAAGATTTTATATCTGTAAGATGACACAAATATTATCTATATCTTTCTTCAGCACTTAATGTGAAAATTTATTAGACAATGTCACAGACCACTTCGTTTGTCTTTAAATAAAAAGCCCAATAAAGTAGTAAGAGAAACCTATTTAAAATGTAAGGTGTAAAGGAATGCATTCCAAGCAGTTCTTCTAAATGTACCAATGAATAAAAGCACAGAATGCAAAAACGTTAAATACACAATAACAAATCAATCTGATATTCACAACCTGATGCCAAGTTTACAACGAGCAAAGCCATTCCCAGTCAGCCTAGCCTTGATCCTTTCAATATTGTAAACTCAAATCAAATTTAAAACACAGCTTTTCCTATAACTTAAAAGAAACCCCTCTTCACCCCCAGACTATTTTTTTTTAAGGCAGTTTATTTTAGGTACAAAGAACTGGATTAGCTCCTCCCACCCCTTCTGGGGGAATATTTGTAATACAAGGATAAAGGTGTCAGGAAAGAAGAATAATGTATATTTATGGTTCACACCAGTACCAAGAAATTAAATATTGGGGATTAGTCCAAAGAAGGTGCCATGCTGTCAGCAATTACTTTTAAAAATCTAGCCAAAGAGGAAGGTTAATAAAAAGGAAGCAAAAGAAGGCAGGAGAAGAAAAGGATGGTGGGTGGGGGCGGGGGCGGTCATTCAGGACACACCGCCTGCACGAAACAAGTGGAAAAGAGGAATGGCTCTCTGCAAAACAAGCAAATCCTTTTCCTTGTAAATACCAGAAGAGCTATGGGGCTGCCAGAAGCTTCGCTAGTGGTTTCTAGCAGACTACTTGTATCTCAGCTTCCTTCCCTCTACAAGAGAAGTCACAGGCGCACACACTCACACTTGCGCATACATAGACACACCTGACTGTCTTTGGACGATGTCCAGAACAGCATAAAAGGCACTAATATAGTTTATTACTATAAATCCATTTACTTATAAGTGAATTTTCCTATCAGACTTGTCATCATAGGGATTCATTGTCAATGGGTTCAGAAGCAGAGATAATTTTTTTTTTTTTATGGCAAGGGACTGCAGTTAATTTTCATTTCCTTATTATGCTTGAACACCTATCCTTCACAGGCAAGACACAAGCTGTCATAAGGCCTATTACTACCTAAATACTAAAATGGGTTATGAGCTGGGCAAAACAAGTAAATAAGCATTGAAAATGCTATGTATTAAACATGTAGAAAACCTACTTTAAAACACTGGTATAAACAAAGAATTGGTGCATAAAAAGTCATACAATGGCTAAAATTAAAGGAGCATCAACCTTTCACTGTTCTTCCTTGCCCTCCAAAAACAAACAAACAAAACGAAATACATATAGCAAGTTCCATAGACTTAAAATATTTTCAGTGATGTATACAATGTTATTTTAAAGAAAGAGATGTGCCAGGCATTGTCCTGTGTGTTTTACAGGTACCTAGCCAACCATTCACAAACTACTCAATGAAAAAACTTCTACTATTGTTTCCATTTTATAGATAAGGAAACTGAGTCAAAGAGAAACTAAATATCTTGCTCAGTGTAACCCAGCTACTGGGTACTGTAGCTAAAATTTAAATTCCAGCATTCTGATACTGGGCCAACTCACAACTATAATTCGTGGTGGTATGTATGGATCCACTGAAAATATGAACTCCACCCACCAGAGAAAAATAAAAGAACCCAGGATGCATGCTGCAGGGGGGTTTCTAGTCTTCAAAGCTCTAGAGGGTACTGCTGAGGTATCTATCCTACCTCTAATTTCCCTACCTACCAAGCATGGCAACTAGGTGGTCATCAATATGTCTGACACTTTCTAATGAAGTAGGTTTACAAATTTAAACTTCCATGCTTAAACTTAATTTTCTATGGCCCTGTGAACACAAGAGAGTTCATGAAAACCATGTCCAGAAATAGAAGCTTTGGAAAGCTACTTAAATTTTTATCCTAATTCAGAAGCTATATATATATATATAGTCTTTAATTCTGAGATTATAAAAGGCAAATTGAAGAATGAATAGGAGACCCTCTCGTGCCACTCTGTGCTGAGATGACCTTCAACAGTTTCATTTCCTGTGGATACAAGAGTGTGGTTTGCTTGAGCTCATGGCTGGTAGGGACCTTAAAGGTCATCTTGCCTTATGACTACAGCAAAAACTTGGAAGCAGAAAGGTCAGCTCCAATATCTTGCCATTTTCTTTTTTGACAGTTGGAGACAAAGTGAGAATCAAAAAGAAATCATTGTTTGTGACCAAAGAGAAAGAAACCAAACCACTCATAAAACTATATTTATATTCACTTTCATGCTGGCAGCAAGAAATAAATACTTGGAGTTGATCAAAAGAATAGACCTTTGTTGTATTTTAAGGCAATACAAAATTTGAAGGAAGACTGTGTTTTTAAAGAGAAACATAATTGAAATGTATTGTCAAGATAAGATCTGTGACTGTTCTACTACCCAAAATAAGAGAGAGAGAGAGGGTTTCTAGCCCCCTCCTGGTTATGTCTCTTTTGGGAGCCACATTTGGAGACTTGCTTTGGTAGTTTTAGGGCAAAATAAAGAGAAATGTCTAAAATGAAATGTTTTGAGAGTTGAAATAAAACACAAAGATTGCAATTTCTTAACATATATTTATAGGAAAAGAACCTACAAAAAATTCTCTATAGTGATTTAATAAAAAAAAAGTTAAGGTGTTGGAGATTTTAAGTGAAAGCAGTTGAGTCTGGGAAGTCAGATGGACTGAGTTCAAATGTGAGCTTTTTCTCTTGCAAGCCACATTTCCTGGACAAATTACTTAATTTCTCCAATAGTAAATTTCCCTATCTACATAATGAGCATAATAATTCCTACCATATAAGATTGCTGTGAGATTTGTGTGTAATAGTGTGAGGTGTAAAATCCTTGGCACTTCTTCCTTCTCTCTCTCTCTTCCTTCAGTTTTAATGATCTTCCTGAAATTAGAAATGTCCTGTGCAAAAAAATAAAATAAAATAAAAAATACAAACAAAAAAACTTACATTAAAATAAATATCTGAGCAAAAATTGCAAAACCCCAATGCAACACCATCCACCACAAAGGCACTATAAAACATTTAATTCATCTTAGTAACATAAATTTCACATCACATTATGCTACAAAAAAATTAATATGTGACATACCTACTGTAATATTTTTTGAAAGTATAATTCATAGAAAATATTTTGAAGTTTTTCTTTGTGTGACATGATCCCCCCTCTCAGTTGATGAAGCCACAACTTACCATTTGAAAAGAAATTAATATGCATAACATGAATTTTCACTACTATAAGAAAATGGAAATGAAATTCAAATCCTATAAACATTCATGTGGAAAAGAGACAAAGTCGGGGCGCCTGGGTGGCTCAGTGGGTTAAAGCCTCTGCTTTCGGCTGGGGTCATGATCCCAGGGTCCTGGGATTGAGCCCCGCATTGGGCTCTCTGCTCAGCGGGGAGCCTGTTTCCTCCTCTCTCTCTGCCTGCCTCTCTGCCTACTTGTGATCTCTATCTGTCAAATGAATAAATAAAATCTTTAAAAAAAAAAAAAAAAGACAAAGTCATACAAAAACGAGTATTCTTTTTGGAGGTATGTGTCTGATAGACCAGTAATTTACATCTAAGATCTAAATTTGTCTGTCTGGTTCTCAAATCAAGTAGAAAAATTAAAAATACTGCTTATTTAGCCACACCTGGGTGGCTCAGTCAGTTAAGCATCCTAACTCTTGGTTTCCACTCAGGTCATAATCTCAGGGTTGTGAGATCAAGCCCCACCTATGGCTCCACACCCCAGCATGGAGGTTGCTGGAGATATTTCTCTCTCTCTCTCTCTCTCTACTCTTCTTCCTGTGTGTGCGCTCTCTCTCGCTCTCTCTCTCTCTTAAATAAATAAATAAATAAATACATATATATTTTAAAAAGTACTGTTTATTTAAGCTACTTCAATTTTTCTATGGAACAAAAATGGAGTGTAGATTTTCAAAAATACATGTCGCCTCTTGATATGCAAGGACTGCAGGAGACATTTCCCGCATTGCACACGTGAATCACCAATGTCTTCCTATCAGGCCCTCACAACCTCAAGAAATCAGCTGGTGGAATGTCATTGTTTGTGTTTAACATATCCATTTTTTGAGTTAATCACAAATGAGTCATACAGTTGCCCTTCCACACACTTTAACAACGGCTTTGGGGTTTGAAGGGTGTTTTAAGGGTGATCTCATAAAAAACAATACTACTTTATGGACATCTCTATAAGCAAGAATTTGTCACTCAAAGATCTTATCTTGGCTGGAAGAAATGACAGTAAATTATGTTTTATTATAGCATTTGTATACTGTGCATGTGAATCTATACAGTGTAATTGTAATAGATCTGTACATATATATGCCATCTGCATATGTGTGATATTTCATAATCATTGCTCCATTTTCTCCTTGTATAATGCCATCATCTTTGCTGTGCAGTTCAGTACCATATTATTTTCATTTCAACCACAGCTGCATCATTGCTGCTGCCAGATCTCTGTTTTTTTGGAGAAAATATACAATTTAAAATTGTTTTTTTTTTTCTTTTTTTTTATCAGAAAGGAAAGTCATCAAGAATTAGATTTTATTTTAGGAACAAAGTAAGGTTTCATGGGAGAAAAAAACAAAGCCTTGGTGTAGAGAAGGTTTGTTCATTTTCTATAGCATTACTGAAGTGTCCGTATGCCTTGATAAACCTATCAATGTTTGGATCATCTCAATGGGGGAAATGACTTAACTTAACTCTATTTTGGTGTCTCAGCAAAGGTAAGTTGTCTATTTTGAGAACCTAACTGGGTAGTCTTATACTACTGCATCGGTGAATGAAACCCCAAAGTCTACCCAGCTAGCCTGCTGCCTCAGTTTCCCCAAATAGAAAAGGCAAATGGCCAGTGGGTGGAGGAGGAGGTGTGGGAACTGGCCGGGAACTTACTCTGTGGCAGGTTGCCTTAGACCAATATCTTGTATTCATAAAAACCTAGGTGAGAGACAGATCAGCGGAGGAGGGAGCTAGTTTGGTTACACTGATGCTCTATTATTTCGTATTCTCTAGTGTCTCTCTTTCAATGCCATCATGGAAGAACTGGGAATCTCACTCAAAAATCAGAAAAAGCTAAAGAAAAAGTCAAGAACTAAGGGGAAATCTCCCTTCACAAGTATCCTTACTTGCCATCAGAGACGAACTCAGAGGAAAGAGACTGTGGCATAATCCAAGAACACATCTACAGGCAGCTTTCAGGAAAAAAAAAAAAAAAAAGATATGCTCACTACAGGTTTTGGGAGGAAGGATTCCTGACAAGGGCGTGATGTGTTTCCATGTATCTATATATATAACTATGGTTATATATAGAGATATAAGAAATACAAAAGTTTAAGAAGCTCACAGAGACAGAAAGTACTTGGGAAGCGGCACTGGTTCTTTTGAAATGAATTTGTATGCTCACTTATTTTGCCTTTTCTCTCTTCTGGATAAATTTCTGTGTGTTCTTTCTAAATAATAATAAAACAACAGGGTTTTGTTTTGTTTTGTTTTGTTTTGTTTTTCCAGAAAAGGTTTGAGTGTTGGTTTGTTCCCCTTTACTGGGCTCCCATTCACAATGTTTGGTTGCCAAGTGTCATCTGTTGTCAGTTTGCTATTTTGATGACTCTCTCCACCTGTTCAGACAGAATCACTTCTGACTAAGTTTAAAAATATATATATTTTTCGTTCATACAAAATACCTAACTATTATAGTAAAGTGAAACTATTCATCTTTGTGCTTTAAAATCTAACTTCATAAGTACTTTAAAATGGCACTTGGAACATCTGTGAGTATAAGATAAAAAAGGGATATTCATTCAAAAAACAGAAGTATCCACCACATTCTGGGCACTGTTCTAGGTTCTGCCTAGAGATGGTCCCTGCCCTCACATAGTTTAGTTAAGCAAAAAAGAAAAACATGATATTCCTCAAAGAGGGATTAGCACTTCCTCTGTGGAAGCCAGAAGCTGAAGGACCATGCAGGAGAAATAGTCAACCAAGGAAGTCTTCATGACAGAAAGCATAGCTCAACTAGGATGACAGGTCAATCAGGTGAAGGGTGAAGGGAGGGACACAGGGTGGAGAAGCAAGCGTTCCAGGCTGAGGAAGCAGCACATCTGAAGCCCCTGAGAGAAGAGCAAATAGGGCTAAAAAGGAGCTGCGTGTGGCAAAATGCAAGGGGATGCAATGGGCCTGATAGTGACAATCACTCTGGGTGAAAGTAAAGAAAGAATTGAAGGCCAAGGAGACTGAGGAGACGGGGTCACTGGAAGGCTCTTTCAGGAACCCGGGGAAAGGACATGGCAAGGTGGCCAGAGCAGCGGCAGACAGAGAGCACTGGATGATGGAGGTAACTCGGAGGCATGACTCATCGGCCAGAGATTTAGATGGTGGTCATGAGGGAAAAATGGGGCTAAGAAAAAGTCCAGGATTGGGGTAGGGGGAGAGGCAGGCTTCACTGGAGAGTCAGGGTATCATTCACCATATTGGGAACCAATGAAGAGCAGGCATTGGATCAACATTTCATATGATTAAGTCCCATTAGTTTCTGTAGGATGATTCTATAACTACAAGAATCTTTTGGTTGGGTGATGGACACTGGGGAGGGTATGTGCTATGGTGAGTGCTGTGAAGTGTGTAAGCCTGACGATTCACAGGCCCATACCCCTGGGGCTAATAGTACATTATATGTTAATAAAAAATAAAAAGTTTTTTAAAAAGAATTTTTAAAAAAGAATCTTTTAATCTAGTCCCTATAAAGTTCAAGTAGAAAAATGTTTCTAGACATAAAAAGAAAAAAATCACCTTTAAAAGAGCAATAACAGATACTGGACAGATATTTTCCTGTGATTATGATCAATGCTCAGATTTGGGATCAATCAGAATTAGAAGAAAATATATTTCATTCAAAAATTCATTAAGATGTTTACATAAATACCACAAAGATGCTTACATTGGAAACAATATGCTTACAGAGAGAAACAGATTAAAAACAAACAGAAATAAGGTGAATCAAGCAGCTAAAGATGGACTAGAATGGTAACATATTAGAGGGGAAACATATGATGTACTCAGTTCACTAAAAACTATACCAAAGGCATTCTATTCTCCATTTTCTAATGTGACAGTATGATACTTTTCTCTCATTTCAGAAAATATTACCGTATCTCTTCACAGACTGTTACAGTAATTTGTGGGGAAAGAAGTATTTCAACTTCTAATACCTAAAACATATTGTGTGTCAATCTGGTTTACAGGTACTTTAAGGCCCATGAACCACTTTCCTTTTCACTTAGCCATAACTAAAATGCAAACATGCATTTTCATTCAAGGCATATGATACTTGCTATGAGTAAATGGGTTAAAAAACATTTTGAACGAGGCAACACAACAGAATAGGATTTTTATGGCAACTACTCAATATGCTCAATCATCTTTCTTTCTCCACCTCAATATTTTCATTCCAAAAGCGTGTTTGGTGTGAATGTATGTACATATGTTTCTGTGTGTCTCCATATTTTAGGGCAAAGAACAGAGTAAGGTAGTGAGTTCAGAGAAGAGAAAAAGAAGAAATTGTGGAATATCTGGAACTTGGTCCAGAAAAATCCCTGAGGAGAAAAATCATTAATCTTGGAGATTTTCATCCCTTTCACCAAAGAACAGTGATTAATACACACTTATGTGGAAATCAATGGCAAAGTTAATTAAAAACTGGATCTTACATTTCTTCCTTCAGCAATTTCTTGATGCTAATAGAAAAAGATTACCCAGGTGAAATACTCAGCCAGAGAGAAGGAGTTCAGCTTTGACTGAAGGACAATGTTCATGGCCAAGATTTATTTTCCTTTTCAAGCTTCCAGTCTGGGCCCTTCTTGACTTCAGTACAGAGAAAGGGGAGAAGTGATTCCTTGCTTGCATTGACCTCATGGGGTTGTAGAAACATCTAGGAGCTCAGAGTTTTCAGTTCTTAGTCCAGAAGAAGCTGGAGAGAGAGAAATTAGTTTGAAGTGAGTCAAGGAAGCGAGACAAAGATCAAATAGATCAAACTTTTTGTTTTCTGTCTCAGCAGTCCCTGCTTTAATTTAACCCTTTGCCTGACTTAAAAGACTAAAATGCTCTTTTTTTTATGTCAAGTTTTTATTTTAATTCTTATTGGTTAACATATATATTCAAATTGGTTTCAGGTGTAGAATTTAGTGATTCATTGCTTACGTATAACACCTCGTGCTCATCACAAGTGTCCTCCTTAATACCCAACATCCACCAAGCCCAGTACCCTCCCCCCCTCCTTCAACGAACCCCCAGTTTGTTCCCTATAGTTAAGGGTGTCTTATACTTTGCTTCCCTCTCTCAACCAAGAAGTTCCTGGGATTGTTGTTTCAAAGGAGGAATAACATAAGAGTGACTACTCCAGGAAAGGTGTTTCTAGGAGCTACCCATGCTGTGGTGGTTTTTTGTTAAAGAAACATGAAGTCTACCAGTCCCCAAAGATAAGGTCCACCAGATTCTCTCCAACGTCAGAGGGGCCAATGTGTTTGGTAACAAAGTGAAGCATTATCTAAAAGAGACTCAAGTTACAATCTACTTGCTCAAGGAATGTATTAGTTGACTCCTTCAGCTTGGAGCAAGGAGAAGGGAACCGGTATTCACTGATCAAGAATGTCTGTAGGAGAGTCATGAGTGTGCAGGGCTTGGACAAATAAGCCATTCCACCTAAAGTAATGGAGTTCTTGGAGAAGAAGCCTGTTAGGGTGGCAAGGAGGTAATACTAAGTGAGGCTGGTCCTTGAAAGGCACAAGCACGTCTCAGTTTTGTTCATGTCTTGTCCTGTATATAAAAGGTAATTTTTTCCAGCTACATTTCTTAAAAAAATGCCTGTGTGGAGGAAAAACGCAGGACAAAACAAACAGTAAATCCACCAGAATAGAGACATATATGTTATATTTACTAGTAACTCAAAGTCCCATAGGCCTTGGGAGAGAAATGACCAACGTTAAACCATACTGACAAGTTGACACTTAGAAATCCAGAAACATGGGGGCTGGCTTTGCAGGTAAGCCTCCTCCTACTGTGTCACAAGGACAACAGAGAAGTTGTTTTTGCATCACAAGATAACAAACTGGAGAAGTTACTTCATTATTGCACAGGCTAGTCAGTTATCTGAAACTCCAAAAAGGATTTGTGGGCAGGTATTATCTGGTTTGCTTATTTAATTCATATGCTTTTTCCTTCCTTTTCCCCATCATTTTCCATTCACTTTTCTTCATTCATAGGATGTCCTGATGTCCTAATTTGCCCTCAACAATTCTGCATGACGCCTGAAATTGTGAAGTCTTATAGGTTAAGTAGCACCCCTGTCCTCACAAAAGCACTCCAGTGTAGACAATAAGTCATAGGATATTTTGTTCATTGGTCCTCAGACTTCATCTTCTTGGCAGCCACAGAATTCTACTAACAAAGTTAAAATTTCTACTGATGGCAAAAGACAAGACTGATCCAAATGGAAGACAAAGGACCACTATCCACCATCAAAGCGATCCAAGATAATCTGGAAGGTGTCTGATAGACTTTGACATTTCATTTGGACATTATGAGAAAGATTAGATACATAGATAGATGTACATATAGATAAATGATAGAAGACAGATAGATGATAGATACATAGATGATGATGATAGATAGATATTAGATATACATGTAGATAAATGATAGAAGAGAGATGATAGATAGGTAGATAATAGGTAGATCCCACTCTCTTAGTCTGATACGAATTCTGTTCCTGGTATATATCAAAGCCAGGCTATCAGATGTTAATAATTGTAATAACAGCTATCATTTAATGAGGATGCATGAATCCAGTTGCATTATATGTACTTCACAATATTTGCTCATGCAATAGTGACAGCAACCCTAAAATAAACATTTTTTTACAGAGTTAAAAACCGAGGTTCAGGGGGCTTAAACAGGTTGCCCAGGTCACTTAACTATAAAGTGGCAAACGATGCAACATAACTCCAGCCACATCATCACCACCACACTCTGTTCCTTCCTAACTCTGAGTACTATTGGCCAAACTCAGACTTCCCCCAAAACATACCTTATCATACAGTGTCCCCTCAGCAGCCTTATGAAGCTGGCACTCTGTATTACTGTTTCTATTTCAGAAAAGGAATTACAAGAAAAAAGAGTAAGTAGCTCCCCAAGCTCAGACTGCCTGTTGGTTGAAGAACCAAGATTCTAATTTCAAAAAAAACAAGATTCTAATTTCAGTCTGTCAGAATCCAGACTCTCTTAATCACAGTACTAAATGGAGTTATGTATTTAATGTTTTTGTTTTATTTATATTAAAATATATATTTGTTTTGTATTGAAACAAACTTGACCTAACTTTTAAAGACATATCATAGGGACAATTAGTTATCTACCATTAGCATTTAATAGAATAGATAGATAGATATTAATGTTTTCAAAAAGCAATATCTAAGGATATCAATGTCTTGCCAAGGTACTTAAATAGTAAAATTTCATTTCTAGCCCTGGATAGTTAATAAAATGAACTCGCCACCTAATGTGCAGACTAGTTGTATTACAGATTTGAAATAACTCTTTGAACATTTCTTGTTCCTAAGGCAAGTCATTCAAATCATAATTAAAACATATGAATGGCATAATGTGTTAGTTCCTGTAAACACTTAAGCCTTATCATGTTCCAGGAATCTCATAGGAGACAAGTAGATCATGAACTCCCAGTTGATTATAAACGTCTACAAGGTGACTCAAACTATTTCTTTTAAATATCAATAATGCGGGTGCCTGGGTGGCTCAGTTGGTTAAGCCACTGCCTTCGGTTCAGGTCATGATCTCAGGATCCTGGGATCGAGTCCCACATTGGGCTCTCTGCTCAGCAGGGAGCCTGCTTCCCTCTCTCTCTCTGCCTGCCTCTCTGCCTACTTGTGATCTCTCTCTGTAAAATAAATAAATAAAATCTTAAAAATATATATATATATATATCAATAATGCTACCGAAGTTGTTTACCCTCTTATACATAGTGGGTAATAAACAAAGACTTGTTGAGTAATGAATGACAACCTTTTGAGGATAAGCCATGTAGATGCCTGTCACAAATTTTATAAAAGATATAGTCCTTGCCTTGGAGAATATTTCACACGAATAGGTCAGATTTCAAATACGTAGTCCTTGCCTTTAAGAATATTAGAAATGAATAGGTCACATTTCAAAGGTTAAATTTTGTTGACTCACTTGATTTTTAGGGACTGTAACTATGAATGCCATTGAGTTTTCTAGGATTTACATTCTCATCTACTCACAAAAAACATATACTGGCAAATTCTTCAGTAAGAGACCAAGAAATATAACGATTTCAGGAAACATGTGCCACACACACAAGATAAAGATTTTCAAGTAATCAACATCACAGAGAATTTTAAATGCGTTGATAATGTCTTCAGTACTTGTAGATCTGTCATTAAACGACTTCCAGGATATCTCTGAAGAGGCAGACTGCTTTTCCTTGCATTCATGATGAATTCTGTACCTAGAGCAGCAAATTAAAATGAGACCATTTTTAATAAAGCCATGCCAAGATTTAAAAGTAATTTTGTGGCATTAAGCATAACAAACCAAACTATAATGATGAAAGAAACATTTTCATTAAAGCTTTAAAAAATTACACTCAGAACTCCAATGTAGGGATGGAATCGAGTCTACATTGTCTCAAGGGAGCCAAGATAACAAATGACAGCTAGAATTTTAAGCTCATCATAACAAATATATAATTAGTTTTGACCTTTTCACAACATCCCAACAAATATAATGATTCATAAGCATGCATATTGCAAATGAAATTAATTACAAGGGTATCTTTCAGTGAAATGTTTAATGATCTCATCATAGATTTCCTGGATGATTTCCTTCTAACTTCCTCCAGAAAATGATTCTGTTAGAGAAGCCACACACCAGGTTAATTTCGTCGAACCAGAACCAACCAACAACTACAACTTGTGCCTGGCTCATGTTTTCTCATTTATATGGAAGCTTTTTCTTTCCTCCTCTCTCCCTACTTCCATCTCTCCCTGACCAAACTTGACCTAAAGACTCTGGTCAAATGCCACAGATGGATGAAACATTCCCTCATTTCTTCCCAACTCTCTCCTGTGACTTATCTACACTTGAGAAATTTGACCTTAATGCTATTTGGTCCATGATGGTAACTTGTGTAGCACTTTATTTCAAGCCCAAATCACCCTCTTCACCACCACTCCCAGGAACGGCTCACACAATACAGGATATTTTATATATTAAACATGCAAGTGACTCCGATCAAAGCTGTTAAATTTCCCACTAAAATATAAAACTTACTTATCTTTTCCATTCCTAAGCTTTCCTGGAAAACCTTGGATTCATCTTTTCCCTCTTTACTTCCCTCCTTAGGTTTTCTAGATCTTATTTTGTCCCCAAATATATAACAAAGTAGTGCGAATTCCCAGAAACTCACAAAACACATCAGATCTTTCAAGCAACTTTCTGTGTTGAGATTCTTCCTCAAGGTGGAAATGTTTGCATTGGCCTTGACGATCCTCAGAAGTCATTTGTGAAAATAAAAGACACAAGTATAACGCAGACCCTCAAAGTATGTAGCATGTTAGCCAAGGTGACTACACACCCACAAAATGAATTTACTCAAAAATTTAAGACTAACAGATGAAAGGAAAGAAAGGAGGGAAGGAAGGGTGGGTCCCTGAGTTCAGTTAAAGGGCAACTATGTTCCCATTTATAAAGTGTTGAACCGGGACCTGAAGATGGATGGTTTTACTCCTCCACTGAGGAAGGCAGAGAGGGGCTTATGACGTAACCTAAAGGAGACCGGTCATAAGTGAGTTGGACACTCTTGAGAGCAGTGATAAAATGCTCCCACCAGTCACCAAAGGACCCAAATGCTAGCTCTCTGGAAACATTACAGGAGTTCTGATTTGTTTGAGATGTTTTAGAGATTGTGCTTCTTTAAAGCGGAAAGATGGACTAGAAGATCTACCAGACATCAAGCTATTTTTATTGCTTTATATGACATTAAACGATATTTAAAATGTATCAAATGTGATTGCTCCTTTTACACCTGAATTAGCACCTGAAATTAGCTGAAGTTAGCTGAAAACAAAAAGGCATCAAGTATGGGGCGCCTGGGTGGCTCAGTGGGTTAAGCCGCTGCCTTCGGCTCAGGTCATGATCTCAGGGTCCTAGGAACGAGCCCTGCATCGGGCTCTCTGCTCAGCAGGGAGCCTGCTTCCTCCTCTCTCTCTGCCTGCCTCTTTGCCTACATGTAATCTGTCTGTCAAATAAATAAACAAAATCTTTAAAAAATAAATAAATTAATTAATTAAAAAAAAAAAAAGGCATCAAGTAGTCCACCTTGTAACCAACGCCACAAAACCTGCAGGCAGCTATCCTTTTCAGGTCCTATTATTAGTATCACTCTAATCAAGCTCTTGCTGCCCCTCTCTCCTCCCCAACTAATGAAAGCAGAGGTCTAGGGATGCCTGGATGTCTCAGTCTGTTAGGGCATCTGCCTTTGGATCAGGTCATGATCCCAGTTCCATGTCGAGCTCCCTGCTCAGCGGGGAGCCTTCCTCCTCTGCTTGCTGTTCCCCTGCTTTTGCTTTATCTGTCTCTCTCTTTGACAAATAAGTAAATAAATAAATAAAACCCTTGAAAGAAAGAAAGAGAAAGAGAGGAAGGAAGGAAGGAAGGAAGGAAGGAAGGAGTCTAGAAAAGACCAAGTGTGCAAGATATTTCAGATTATCCAGCTTGGAAAGTGGTACCTTTTCCCTGTGAGGGAGAGATGTGGTCCACACTGCTACCACCAATCACATGAACGGGCTCTAAGCAAACCCATCTGAGAGGATGGGAAGGCTTCAAGCAAGAAAGACAGGCATTTCACTCCCCTGCCAGATACATCTGCAGGTGACTAGCTAACATGATCCATGCTCATCTAAGAAGATAAAGTAAAAGATTAAAGAGGGACCCATCTTTGAACTCGTTACTCTAGCACGGAGATAAACCAGATCAGTTTTGTAATGTGCACAAATAAAGAACTCAGAGAAAGACTAGAGATAATCATGAGTACATTCTCTCAAACTATCATTTTTATAACATTATTCTCCACTTCAGGTCTTTCAAAGCACACTTTATTAGCTTTAACTACAATGTTAACAGAATCCACAATGGCATTTTCTACCTCACATTTGTTCCAGGGGCTAGAGCATGGCCCTAAGATAGTGGGGCTTGCCTCTCTTGAACGACACTCTAAAATTTTCATTACAAATCACCTTGCTTTTGTCATTAAAAATTACTTATGTAGCTACAAATTATGAAAAGTCTGTGATTTTGTTAAGTCAAAGATAGATAATTTTGGTTTTAGTTTTTGGTTGTTGTTTTTGTTGTTTTTGTTTCTTTTTTGTTTTTGTTTTTGTTTTTGTTTTTCCTGACAGTGTAGTCAAGATATTGGAGAGTTTTAGTGAGAACAGAGGGAAAGGAGGAATTAATTTTTAATCAAAATATTATTAAAACTCTCTTCCCCTATAGTTAAGATTCAGTGTTAACCTTGCAAGCAACTACCTAAAAGAGCTCCAGGAATATCAGCTCAGCTTACATTGGTGCTTCTCTGAGCATCATCAGAGGAATTGGATGGAGGATGCTTCAGAAGCTGAGGAGGGCACCACAGAAGGGCTGTAGGTCCTCAGATGGAATTTTTATCTTTATTTCTCCCAACAGGATTCTTTCTTTATGGTTGACTAGATCCCTCCAATTTTCTTTCATGGCCCCAAGATGAATATTAAAGCTGAGTTTTATTCTTTGACATATTCCTGGCTTAGTTTTGGGTAAATCATAAAATTTTCTTACCTTAGGATAATGGCAAGAACCCCTTGGCACAACCCTCTGGAGCAAAGAAGACAGTTTCATGAGGGCCTATTTCCCAAATAGTGAGTAGAGATAAGAATAGCAATGATGGAGACCTGCTACGACCACATATGACCAAGTAAGGGAAAGGAAGAGTTACCAGAACCTGCAGACTTCCTTTAAAGAAGGCCATCCAATAAGGGTTGTGGCTTCGAAAGGAGAGATGTATTTACTGCAGACCTGAGGTTCAGGTGAGCTAAAGACAAAGGGACCATGAATTTCACTTTTTTTTTCAAGACTGATCTTCTGGCCAGGCGTCATATTGGCTCAAGTCAGCAGGAACCCATATTTGACCTACTGGCCAAGACAACTAGTGATTTGGAATCAAAATGTCACTCTCCTAGACTAAAGAACAAATTGACAATTGGATATGGAGATACAGACACTACTCAGCACACTATTTTTCTTCTATATTGGGATTTATGTGGATCAGTAAGTACTAAGTAACATTCAAAACTAAAGTATTATCTAGGTTCTTTCCATAGTTTGGCTATTGTGGACATTGCTGCTATAAACATTCGGGTGCACGTGCCCCTTTGGAAAGAAGATGTGGTATATATACACAATGGAATACTATGCAGCCATCAAAAGAAATGAAATCTTGCCATTTGCGACAACATGGATGGAACTAGAGCGTATAATGCTTAGCGAAATAAGTCAAGCAGAGAAAGACAACTATCATATGATCTCCCTGATATGAGGAAGTGGTGATGCAACATGGGGGCTTAAGTGGGTAGGAGAAGAATAAATGAAACAAGATGGGATTGGGAGAGAGACAAACCATAAGTGACTCTTAATCTCACAAAACAAACTGAAGGTTGCTGGGGGGAGGGGGTTTGGGAGAAGGGGGTGGGATTATGGACATTGGGGAGGGTATGTGCTTTGGTGAGTGCTGTGAAGTGTGTAAACCTGGTGTTTCACAGACCTGTACCCCTGGGGATAAAAACATATGTTTATAAAAAATAAAAAATTAAAAAAAATAAAAATAAATAAAAACTAAAGTATTATCATTAGACATTTCAAAGTGAAACCGAATACGTCTCCTGAAATCTACATTAACTCATGTGGAAATCTGATATTACAAGTTACTTCTTAGAGAGAAAAGGAGTGGAATAAAATCAATATAAGGAATTTTTGAAATAAAAGGAAACAACTATTTTCAAGGTTGGGATTTGGATTTAAGTAGACCTGGAGTGAGTCTCTGCTCAGCTGCTTACTTTGTGGGTGAACTTGCTTCATTTCTCCCTGGACTTCAGTTTCTTCATATCAGCAGTGAGACCATTACCAGTGCGCACATCATGCCTGACACTAAGTATTATATTATTATTATTTATTGTTAATTTTAAAGCCTGAAGTTAAGATGAAGAAAATAAAGCTCTACTAGAGAATCTCCATCTGGTCTCAAAACAAAATCATAGAGAAACTCAATAGGCATAAGGTTCAATGTGCAGCTCACAGTTAAACTGTAGTATTCAGTAGCCAAATGACCTGCATTTTAGAATCAGAAAGTGGTGTTTCTGCAGGCTCATGTAGGGACTCCTCATGATCACTGTCATCTATAAATTGCAACATTCATTGCTGGGGCACATCAAAGCCAAATGGGCTAGAAACCAGCTCCAAAGAACAGGAAGGTTTTGTGGGGCATCTGGCTTGGTCAAGTCAGTAGAGCATGTGAATTTAAAAGATTTTATTTATTTATTTGATAGACAGAGATCACAAGTAGTCAGAGAGAGAGGGAAGCAGGCTCCCTGCTGAGCAGAGAGACGGATGCAGGGCTGGATCCCAGGACCCTGAGACCATGACCCGAGCTGAAGGCAGAGGCTTAACCCATTGAGGCACCCAGGTGCCCCTAGAGAATGTGACTCTTGAGTCTGAGCCCCACATTGGATATAGAGCTTACTCAGAACAAGAATGTTTTATCATAAGCCTGTAGTATCCCCCAAACTCCAAAATATACCAGTCTGTGGGACATGACAGACTTTTCAACAAGAGTCTTAGTCAAGGTCCCAACATAAAACAGATGGTGCACTCAATAAACTAATAAAAGAACTTTTATTATTAAAGGGGCTATTTATAAAGGTGAGGGCAAGAATGAAGAAAGCTGATAAGGACTGGCATTATCATCCTTAAACCAGAAGGATCAGTGAGAATGAATTATGTTACCAGGACCCAACCAGAGCATTGGCCACAAGAGAAAAAGCACCAATAGGAGTTGTGGCTGTAGGTACAAGGTAAAAGAACACAACCTCTGTTGATGATCATAGACCACTCTGAATAGAGGAGTGGGAGTACTATGGACTATTATGCAATGGAACCTCCCATTGGATAGACCCAAATGGAAGTCACATGGCCAGGGAGCCAGAGTGTATGGTACAGTCTCCTTCCAGCACATAGAGCACGCTTGAGTAGTATATAGAACAGTTCTACAGGGATGATGGAAACTAGCCATCATGCACAAACTCTGTGAAATCAATTAAAACATATACCAGATCCAAAATTATCCATAATAAAAGATGAAGGCCATATTTAGACCCAGAAAATTATTTTCCATTCCTGACAGAACACAAAGAAATGAAAGATGCCATCATGTGTTAATACAGATGGTTGAAGCCCATGGCCAAACAACAGAAACGGCTTCATAATCTTCTGCCTCATTAGCAGTTATTTCAGAATATTCTGTGCCTAGCTTCAATGCCCATTCCAGAGCCCCAGCTTACTCTAGACCTCACCAACTGGTCCAAGTCTCTTTTATTCCCTACTAAAGCACTTGAGAGATATACGACTTGAAGTTCAGCCCAAACCTCTCTAGCCACTTGGCTCAATCACTAGGACCACTCACTGCTTACCTCATGCAATGGACAGGATGGTGATCACAGTCAATAGTATTATAAGGCATACTTGAAAGTTCCTAAGAGAGTAAATCTTAAAAGTTCTCAGCATAGGGGTGCCTGGGTGACTCAGTTGCTTAAGCATCTGCCTTCAGCTCAGGTCATGATTCCAGAGTCCTCAGATCAAGCCTCACATCGGGCTCCCTGCTCAGCAGGGAGTCTGCTTCTTTCCCTCCCTCCCACTTGCACTCTCTTTCACTATCTCTGTCTCTCTCAAATAAATAAATAAAATATTTTTAATAAAGTTCTCAGCACAAGAGAAAAAAGGTATAACTTTATATGATAACAGATGGCAATTTGACTTACTGTGGTGATCATTTCACAGTGTATACAAATATCAAATCATGATATTGTACACCTGAAGCTGATATAATGTCAATTATATCCCAATTAAAAAAATCTGTGGAGACAGTGTATCTGGATTCCGTTCTTAGCTTCAAAACCTACTCCAACATGTCTAATATCTTGGATATGCCATATATTAAACTGATGTTTAGAATATTTTTCAGTAAAATGGAGAAAATTATTTCTGTCTTATATCCAGGAAATTTAAGATCAAATAAGAGATTATATATGGAATTATAAAGTATTACAAAAGTATAAAATGTGATTATTAGTCTATGCCTTTCTTGGTCATTTATAATTCTTGACTGAGTTTTATATATATTAGATTGTATAGGCAACACTCATAAAGTACAATAAAAAATAACCTTATTTAAAAAAAATAATATCCACAGATTCTGCAGGATTTCGGTGAATACCCTCTTCCCTGCAGTGTTCATCAATGTGGTGAGTATTGGAGTCTAGTCTTTTTTCCCTATTTAGTAGACCTGCTGTCTGAATGCAGTTCTGGAAAAGCATCTCATGCTATACCTACTTCAGTTTACATGTTAGGAGAGGTTCTCTCTGGATGCAGTTTTGAAGTGACTGTTTCTTCCTGCTTCACTGTATTTTCCAAAATTTCTGATATTCTGGAATGAAAAAAAAATAACTTTTTTTAACTGAGCCTTAGTGTTTTTAAAAGTTTCTAAATGGCAAAAACCGTTTGTGTAAGTGCCTAAAAAGAAAAACCTGTTTGTATGGAAAGGAAGATGAAGGATAAAATGAAAGATTAGGATGAACTAAAGCTTCTTTTTTCCCAGCCTTGCATCCAGCAGCAATAACACTTGCTTTATCTTTGAAGTTGATAATATATTGTGGACAAGCTAGGTTTATCTCAGAAACGCACCGGGTTTTCAAATATAAAATAAATCAATACAACTTGCCACATTAGTAGACTAGTGAAAAAAAGATATGCTATTATCTCAAGTAATGCAAGATAAAAGCATTGAGTAAGATTCTATTTCTATTATGATATTTTTAGGAGTCCCTTATATGAGATAAACAGAAGGAAACTGTATGTTTAATAAAGATGAAATACCAAAACTAAAGGCATCAAACATTATGCTTAATGAGAACCTTTGGGTCTATTTATTTAAGAATAAGAACAAAACAAGTATATTTACTAATACAATTACTATTTAATCTAGGACTAGAGAGCCAAAATTATATAAAGTATTATGAAGAAAGATAAAATGTTATTTGTAATATAAATAGAAAAAATCAGCATTCTCAACAGACAAACTATTAAAAGTAATTAGACTGAGTTCTTCATGACTGCCAAGTACATGCCCAAACTACAAAAATCAACTCATTGTCCTCTACCAGCAATGACTACTTAGAACATGTAATCAAATGGGATCTTATTCATAATAACAACAAAAACCATAAAGTATCTTGAAGCTAAGTTAATTAAAAATTCATGAGAACACAATAGGTAAAATTTCAAAATGTTAATAAAGGACGTAGAAGGTGGGTCGAATAGATGGAGAGACAGTCCAGGTTCCTGAATGGGAAGACTCGGTATTATAAAGATGTTAATCATCCTCAAATTAATCTACATAGAGCATCCCAATCAAAATTAAATTTCGTTGACGAATTGAATAAACATACATCAATATTTACATTGAAGAATAAAAACCAACATATAGCCAAATCAACTTTTTAAAAAGAAGAAACCTAATGTAATGATATTGACATATTCAGTCACAGTAAGAAAAAGCAAAATGATACTGGCACAAAAACAGACAAATGAGGGGCACCTGGGTGGTTCACTCAGTTAAGCATCTCACTCTCAATCTCAGCTCAGGCCTTGATCTCAAGGTTGTGAGTTCAAGCCCCATATTTGGCTCCATGCTGGGTGTAGAGCCTACTTAAAATGACCAATAGAGAGAATAGAGTTCACAGAGAAATGCCCATATATGTGGGAAGTTAGGATATGATAAGGCTGAAACTATAAATTAATGGTTAAGGATTTTTCAATAAATGATGTAGCAAAATTAATTCATCACATGGAGAAAATGAAAGGGAATCCCTGACCAACAACATTGCAAGGGTGAACTTTAAATGTGACCATTATGACCTTGGGAGAAAGAAAGACTCCTTAATTAACAATTTTTGAAAGAATAAACAGATAAGTATTCTTCAAGTCATGAAAAGGATAGAAACCACAGTGGAAAAATGAGCAAGGAATACAGCCAGGCAATTTACAGATGTGGGAACCCAAGGGTTAACAAGAAGGTGATGAGGTGTCCAAAATTATTAGCCATTGGAAACATGAAAATTAAAACTACAATGATATATTTCTATATACACACTAGTCTATAAAAAAGAAACCTGAAGCAAGAAGTGTACATGGAGATGTGGGAATAGAAGATCCTTACAAACTCTTGGTAAGGGCAGACAGGTGTTGCCAATCAAGAGTCACAATGAGCACATAAATATCCTTAGACCAAGCAATTCCATCCCCAGGTTTATGAACTAAAGATATTTTCACACAGGTCCACAGAGTATCAAAAAGGGAGTGTTAACTGCAACACTTGGTGGTAGGAAACCAGAGGCAATCCAGCTGTCAATCCCTGAGAAAGGATATATATGTTCAGGAAACTGCTGCCTTATCACTAAAGCTTTCCCTCCTCTTCCAGGAGGAAAGAAACACATTTCTTAGCATCCTCTTGAGATTAGGTGTAAACCCATGGCTGAATTCCAGAGAAAGGAATGTTTGGCTGGATTTTGGTGGATGACTTGCAGACCTGGCTATCAGAACTTCCCTAGTGCAAATCTTCTTCCTCTTTCCTCCTTCCACCAGGCTTGAGTGGAGGTGATCCCTGGAGCAGAATGGGATCCACTTGTTCAAGGTTGTGGAATCACAAGATGGAGTGTGTGGCTCCCTGAATCCACCTAAGTGGGAGCACCCACTTCAGACTGTTAATTGAGGTTTCAACTTCATTAATTAACCTGATGCTCTTGTAAGGCTCTGAAATGTGAAGAACTTAACCATGTGTAGTGTTCCCTTAACTAATATGATAGATAAAATATAGTAGATACACACCACTGAGTATGCAATAAGCCAAAGGTGTGTATCTCCCCGGAGTTCAAGAGTTGAAACCTAATCCCCAATGTGATGATATTTGGAAGTGGGGCTTTGGGGAGGTGATGAGGTCATTAGAGCAGACTGGTCTTCACGGAACTAACTACATTATAAAAAATATCCCAGAGAGCTTTCTCCTTCTTTCCACCATTGAGAACACAGCAAGATGGCTGCCTATGAACCACGCTTACACATTAAGCGTGATGTAATGTTGGCTGTAGAGGGAAAAGAAAGCAAAAAAAAAAAAGAGAGAGAGAGAGAGAGAAAGTGCATGAAATAAAAGGGAATAAGTAAATGTGTGACTGAATAAGTAAATGCCTAAGTGTAGAGTTTATGCATAGACCAATAGTCACAGGGTGACACAAAGTAAGGACTGTGATCAGTACTCAGTTCCCATAAGAATAAAAAGAATTGAAGAAAAATCTAACCAATGTTGGTAATGACCATCCTATTTCCTCATTCCAATTTTCCATCATTATGCAGCTGCATCTTTAAAAAAAGAATTTGATGCATGTGCCATTGCCCCATGTATTAGTTGGATCCAGCTGCCACAACAAAATACCATAGACTGAATGTCTGAAACAATAGATATTTATTTCTCACAGTTCTGGAGATTGGAAGTCAAGACCTAATATGTACTACCTATAAGAGACTCACTTCAGTTTTAAGGATGGATGCTGAATTACAGTTGTCGCAGAATAGATGAAAATGAGTAATATCTTCTTGATGTTAAAAGCGAGTGATGATGCTGACATCATTTGTGGTATCTCTTCTTATAAGAGCACCACTTCTATCCATCTTCATTACCTTGTCTTAATGTAAAAGCTTCATAAAGTCTTCATCTCCAAACTCTATCACATTGAAGGTTCATAAAGTCTTCATCTCCAAACTCTATCACATTGAAGGTTCATAAAGTCTTCATCTCCAAACTCTATCACATTGAATTCAACATAAGAATTCAGGTCATAGCTTCTTGCAATCAATTATTCTCTAATGCTGCTCAACCCAACAAAAGTTAGGTCAACTTCCAGGATTTTGTATAAGGTCCCAGCAGGAAGACCACTCAGAAGAAAAGAACGAATAAGAATCAGTAGAAAAGAACTGGCTTTTGCTGCCTGAACAAACTCCCCTGAAACTAAGCACAAAGGAAAAATGCTAATTAGCCCATATTTGCATCCCAAAATGGACTGAAGTGCCAGTTCCAAGTTGCTGAAAAGGTGCATGGCAGTTCTTTCCCAAGGAGTCTACCGTTCTTCGCATCGTGGAGAGGGATGAGAATGTGGGGCAGTGCTGAACTGATGTATGCTGTTTTCTGAATCAATCCTGCACACCTTACTGTGGAAAAAAACAAATCCAGAGGCCACAGCACATACACACACCTAGTTTCAGGCAGTACTAAATTACCTGAAAGTGTCTCAATTAAAGAGAATTACCACCCCCTTTAAGCCGCAATCATAGACATTATGTATCATCGGGCTAAATCGTTTCCCTGGGAGATGTCCTGATTAAGCGGATTTCCCAATTAAGCCTGTCCCAGTTGAGTGGAGCATACCATTCTGATTAGATTCCTAATTTATATGGGAGGCTTTATACTTTATATAAAGGGAAAAGGGGAGTTGAGGAAGATTGTCAGCCTCTGAAATTTCTCCCTGAGCATTTACCCATTCAACAGCAAACCCTCCCCTTTCTCTGATGAATGGAGTCACTTACTAACCAAAGTCGTGCTAAATCTCTTAAATAAAGTATAAATTGTCCCTTTGAAGCCACAACTGCCCTTCAAAAACTCTCAGAAACATCACAGTCATCCCCTTGTGAGGCAGATCCCTTAATGGGGCAGCAGCAGATTGAGGAACACAGAGGAAAAGAACAGCCACAGTGTCCAGAATGGGCCACACATAGTATTGTGTAGTTTTAAAAAAAATCGTTAGCAGCGTACCTTGTCACAAATGCAAGTGAATGAATGAATGAATGTGTGCATGAGTGAATGAATGAATCAATGAATGAAGAGCATGCCTATCAGGGCAGGATGAAAAGTTACAACATATCACTGTTGCACTTGCCAACATCACAAAGCCACAAAATGAGGGGAAATGCTGGTCTCAATGCTACACTGAAAATCTGAAATATATTTGGTTTCATTGTTAGACCATCACTTGAACACACTGCCAAACAAAATGATGAACCCATAAATGCTCCATTGGAATAGCATTGTATAAGACTTTCTGCAGAGGTTCAAATATGGTCTCATGAGGAGACAATGACAGGATGAGTTTGAAAATGTCACCTAATCTCTTCAAACCACTGTATCCTTACCTGTAAAATACTATTTTAGGTATTAGTTAGTATTATTGGGCTTAAATTAGTTCCCTGTGAGAAGTTTGGACCAAATAATTTCGGCAGTCATGACGAACCTTAAATCCGGTAGGGTTTAAGGATCCACAAGAAGGATTCATAGAATTTAGGAAAGCTGTCATACCCATAATTATGGTATATTATAGCAAAGGGATGAAGGGTAAAATCAACATTGGGAAAAGCTGTATAGAAAATGATCCAGACGGCACTAAGCACAAGCTTCTAGGTTTCTTCTTCCAGTGGGGTCACGTGGTAGCACTTAATTCCAGCAATAACATTTGGCAATTTATGCAAAGCATTGCCAACGAGGGAAGCTCTTGGTGTGCAGTATTTGGGGAATTTGAGGGGGGGGGTTTGTTTCTTTTTCTTTGAAGATTGCTCATGTAAGCATAGCTAATCATCTACATGACTGACCATAGCTCTTCAGAGTTCAAGCTGATACTACAGCCCAAGGCCCCCACCATCAGTCCAGCATAACCCAAGGCTAAGATAAGCAACAACATGGGTTATTCCAAACACTTAGAGTTTATCTCTCAAGACCTAAATGAAAGTCAAAACTTTCTTTTGAACATGAGGGGTTTGGACAACCTATACTTTCTGCGTTAATCCTTTACTATGCAGTGTCTCTCCGCATTGTCTCTGAATAGCTAGACTTCAAGCATGGTGGCTGAAGCTCTCCAACTATCCCAAAGAGAAACCACAGAAGCCACATGGCATGGTCTAACCTAGGCTTAGAAGCCATATAGCATAACCCTGTTGTTCCATCCTCTTCACTAAGTCAATCATGAAGGCCTACTCATGTTCAAACAGTTGGGACATAGACTCCACCTGATGAAGGAAGTAATATCAAAGCATTTACAGGCAGATTTTAAAACCACTCAGCCACAAAGTCACAGGGAACGTTCTTCCTGGCTCTCCTGACTACTAATAAGAATTTTTCTTTTTTGTCTCTGCCTAAGGAAAAAGCACTTTCAAGTCAAAAGAAATAAATACAGAAAATACTCCTTTCAAGGCAAAAACGCAGTCCATGATCAAATGCAGAAATTTCTCTTGGCATGATGAGCTTTATTTGAGTGATGGAGTGCTGCTGCCTGGTGTGGGCAAGGCAGCCCAGAAACCCAGGTGCTCCCCAGGAGGGCATGAAGCCACCTTGGTCCCTTTCACCAGATTTGCCTGAAGAAACTTCGTCTGTTCATAAAACCTGCTAACTGGACTCCCTTCTTTCCTTTTTCATGGATTTCTTTTTGTTTGTTTGTTTGTTGTTTATCCTACTTCAGACCCTATGTATAGAATTTTGTAAAATAGCCTCCTTAAAAGCCATCAGTCCTTTAAAAAAAAAAAAAACAGTAGCTATATAACAAACGCAATAGATATCTTTGCAAGAAAATACTTGCTTTTACATGGATTATAGAGAAAGAGAGACATGAGACCTTTACTTTACGGCCTCTGACATTTATGACCTGGTTATTTCCCCCATGAAAAACTGATTTTTAACTTATTCTATTTCACATTTTGCATTTAGCTCACTATCTTAATTTCAGACCCTTAGAAATTTAATTTTCTTTTCGGGAATGACCCCAAACCTTTCAGAAGGTTTCTTGGCCTCATAGAGAAAACATGGAATTACCAATCCAGTCAGACTCTTGCCTAGCTCCAGTATGGGTCCCCACTCCCCTCCATAGAGGAATTTCTGAAGGTGGTCTCTGACTCAAAAGATAAAAGTTGAACTGTTCAGGGATGCCTGGGTGGCTCAGTGGGTTAAAGCCTCTGCCTTTGGCTCAGGTCATGATCCCAGGGTCCTGGGATTGAGCCCCACATTGGGCTCTCTACTCAGCGGGGAGCCTGCTTCCCCCTCTCTCTCTCTGCCTGCTGCTCTGTCTACTTGTGATCTCTGTCTGTCAAACAAATAAATAAAATCTTTAAAAAAAAAAAAAAAGTTGAACTGTTCAGAGAACTATCCTGCCTTTTTACATCCATCTCCTGACTGGAGATTAGTAGCAAAACATGCCACGAAAAAACAGTCTCCAGAATCTTTATCCAACACACAAAGCCAGCAAATAGTGAAGAGGATTCCTAATGATTCCCTTGCAGATGTCTGTTTTGCAATGCAATTCTCAATGCAGCCATCTAACAAGGGAAATCACAGCAATCTTGGCCTGAAATCTTGCTGCCCACCGGACCTCATTCTGGAGAAGGCATCAGCAATGGCCATCACAAGTTAGAAACTCTTTCTGAGTAGCCATGTTGTGCTCCTCTGGATGTTGGACAAACTTTTGTTTTAAAAGTGAACATGTGCAGAGCATGTAAAGGAGGAAGGAAAAGCCCGAAGGACTTTTTTTTTATATTGAATTATTTTTCTAGGCTTCCAAAGAAAGTAGACTTATTTGCAGTGCTGAGAATATCGTAGATGGTTAAAACACAAAATGATTTTGAAGTTTAATTTAAATTTCACCCTTCTGGCTATTTGTATTTGTATTTTCACTTCACTTGAACAATGAAGTAGCTTGGACAGTTTGGGGCATGTGGTTAAGCCTTTTAATTTCTTGCCCCTCATGCACTACTGCTCACACGGCAGGGTGACTGCCCTTAGCACAGCAGGCGAATTTTTAAATTGTTCATTGATATCTTTGGCCTAACATTGCAACAATATTTTGTGTAGGGGTCTCACTGCTATATCCATCCGAACCAGATCTTGATGACATTTGGGTCCATCAATAGTGTAGCAACTGCTCTTACATTCTGTCAACTGTCCCATAACAACCTATGGACAACAATTCTTCAAAGACATCTTAAACAGAATGAAAAGAGCACTGAAGAAATTCTAAATCCTTTTACACTAACGAATAAATTCTCCGCTGATACTAGGGCTCAGCATTGTGGGAAGATATTTTCCAAAAGATAAGGAAGTAATTTTAAGTGTTCAGAGACTTCTTTTCCTTGTCAGTAGACTGGGGATCCTTTATCGTGAGTAGCTTCTTTTGAAGTAGATCTTTGTAACCAGAATGTAATGGCACCATTAATTCACTAGTGCATGAATCAGCCTGAGAGTGGTTCAACATTTTTTCACCATCTGATTGTGTGTTCTTTCATACTCTGGTTTGTCTCCAGACCGGCTGTTTTGTTTTGTTTCATTTTCTGATTAACAGAGTATAGACCCAGTGTGATGGATGATTCAGGGCTGAGAGAAGGAAGACTTGTTTCCCAAAAGGAGTATCTGCAAATGCAGACATTCTGCCTGTTGCCTTTTATCATTAATTTGGGTCAAAAGCATGTGACATATGAAGATACAACAAAGGACATACTATCTCTTTTTTTTTTTTTTTCCAATGGCTCTCCACTTCAACATGTCATTTTGGAGAAGAATTTATATGTAAGAAACAAATATTCCGAGTGGGGAAGACAGAGAGGGGAAATGTGCACAGATAATAGAGGTTGATTAAAAAAAAAAATGTACTCAAATAATAGAGGTTGAGAAAAGGGGGGAGGAGCCTGAGAATAGGGCAGTTGTTGGTGTTAAACCAAGCTCTGGAGGTAGGATAAACTAGGTGGAAGATGGACTTTTAAAATCTCATCTTGGGGGTGCCTGGATGGCTCAGGTGGTTAAGCATATGCCTTTGGCTCAGGTCATGATCCCAGCATCCTGGGATCACCATCGTCCAGCAGCTCCTGGCTAGGCAGTTAGTCTGCTTCTCCCTCTCCCTCTGGGAGAGCCCCCTGTTCATGCTCTTTCTCTCTCTCTCTGTATCTCTCTGTCTTAAATAAATAAATAAAATCCTTAAAAATTGTTTAAAAAATAAATAAATCTAAAAACAAAGTAAAATAAAATCTTGAAGCACCTGGGTAGTGCAGTCAGTTAAGGGTCTAACTCTTGGTTTCAGCTCAGGTCATGATCTCAGGGTCATGAGATCAAACCTCAGCATTGGGCTCTGCACTCAACAGAGACTGGTGGAATTACTCCCCCCCTTTCCCACTGCATCTCCTGCCCTCTTTCTCACAATCCTAGGGTCCTGGGATCAAGCCAGATGCCAGGCTTCCAGCTCAGCAGGAAGTCTGCTTCTCCCTCTCCTTCTCCTGTCCCCCCTGCTTGTGCTTACTTGCGTGCTCTCAATCTCTGTCATATAGATAAATAAAATCTATAAAGAATAAATAAAAATAAAGTCATTGGCAGATTTTAGGATAGGATAGGAGATTAGACAAGATCATGGGTGAGACATTATAGATGCCTGGCCCTCCAAGTAGAATAATGTCATGCCGGCCTACTTCATTTTATCTTCCAGATATCATCCAGAAATAAACTACAAAATTTGAGGATTGCCAGGTCCCAGATCAGCTAACTATAAAGCACTCCTTGTTTTTGTACAGTCCATGTACAAAGAATGGTTTATAACAGGTGGAAAATACCCAAAAAATATTTAATGAAACATACCACTATATGAAATTCAAACTTTAGTGTCCATAAATAAAGTTGAATGAGAGCACAGTTACACAAGCTCCTTCACAAATCATTGATAGCTGCTTCTATGAGAAAAGAGGAGAGCTGAGTAGTTACAACAGACAATGCACAGTATGACCCACAAAACCTAAATAATATTTACAACATCACCCTTTACAGGAGAAATCTGTCCCACCCTGCCCTAAATGGTCGAGTCCTTGAATGCCCATGTATAATTTACAAAAAGTTGCTGGCATAAAATAAAGATAACCCTCACTATATATGCTTAGATCCAACAGCAAATACATCACAGTGTTTATCCCACAGACCTGCTTCTTTTTACTTTGTGTATAATCAGACAAAATAGGCTGAAGTATCACTAGTCACTGAAATCATAAATGGGATCGTTCCTATAGTAGAAGGTGATTTTTTTCCATCTTCTCACCAAGAGAACAAAGAAAATGGGACTTAATCAGTGAGTATTTAGGATTCATGAAAAGAACTTCCTGACAGTTGGGAAGAACGTGGGATAAAAGAAGCTTGGGCATCATTTTCTCTCTGTTATTAAAACTTCCTACTCCCTAGCTCAGGACATCAAATAGGGTCTTGTCACCTGGAAGAATCAAATCCATGTAGCTCCTCACACACTGTCTTCCAGATAGTATTCGATGTGTAGGATGGGGATGAGGAAGGCTCCCACTAGCTTGTCCCTAGCTCTGACTACAGGGGCAGCCCCTGAAAGAGACTGAAATTTATCCTCATTCCTACAGCCTCCTCCTTAACTAGCCCCTGGGCCTAAAGATACATCAGCTGCCTCCAGCAAAAGGGTGCAGAAGCCAGTCGACTTCAGTCTGATCTGAACATTGCCACTTACCATCCAGCCCATGGGAGTCTGATTAATGCCCCTCAAAGAGGTCAGAACTGGTGACTGTCACATTATATGACAAAAGGGACTTTGCAGATGGGATTAAGGGAACAGACCTTGAGAAGGTGGAGATCCTGGATTATCTGGGTGGGTCCTCAATGTAAACACAAGTGTTTTCATAACAGGAGGGCAGGAGGAGATTTGACTACAATGGAAGAAGGCCATGTGTCTGCTGAAGCAAGTGCTATGCCATTGGCTCTGAAGCCCAAAAAAGGGAGCACGGAGCCACAGAATGCAATGAATGTAGCTCTAGAGTCTGACAAAACAAGAGAAGGGCTTCTCCCTTAGAGGTTCCAGAGGCAAAGTGGTGCCTTGATTTTAGCCCAGTGAAACTGATTTCGAACTTCTCATCTGCAGGACTGTAAGACAATAAATGTGTACTATCTTAAACTATCAAGGTTGTGGTAGTTTGTTAAAGGAACCATAGGAAACCAATATACATCTTCTTTATGCTTTTTTTTTTTAAACCTGTAAAAATGTGGCAATGATAGGATCTGCCCCGGTGAGGCTGAGAATGGTTACATAAATTTTTCACACAGACGCATCAAGAGGAAGGAGAGAATGGGAAGCACAAAGTTTAAGAGGGACCAGAAAGTCAGTAACTGGGATAAATAATATTCAAGTGCACCATATGTTTAAAAAAATCACAATTAATATAAAAAAAATCTTAGTGGGGACACCTGGGTGGCTCAGTCAGTTAAGCATCCAACTCTCGGTTTCAGCTCAGGTCACAGTCTCAGGGGCGTGGCATCTGGCCCAAGCTGGGCTCCACACTAGGCATGTAGCCTGCTTGGGATTTTCTCTGTCCCTCTCTCTCTGCCCCTCCCCTCTTGCCCCCTACATGCTATCATGATTGCGCTCTCCTTCTCTCAAAAAATCCTCAGTAAACTATCACAATATTTTTAAAGATTTTATTCATTTGTTTGAGAGACAGACAGAGCACAAGGGTGGGGGAGGGGCAGAGGAATAGGGGGAGCAGACTCCATGCTGAGCAGGGAGCCTGACATGGGGCTCTATCCCAGGACCCTGGGATCATGACCTGAACTGAAGTCCGATGCTTAACCAATGAGCCACCAAGGTGCTTATGATATCACAATTTTAAATAAAGGCAAGATCAGTATTTTTTTTGCTTTGCCTCAGGCTCCAACGTGGCTTAGGATGGCACTTTTAGTGATCCTATCATCATTTAAAATTTTGGTCATTTTGTTCATCGTGGACTTTTTGTATTAATCGTAGCATTAATTCACCCTAGCCCACACAAAGTACTTAGAACAGCACCTATCCCTTCTCCTCTATTTCTCTTCACTGTGACATCAATCCTAGGGGCTAGATCCTTAAACTAATTAGAAGCTTTTCAACTGAGGCAACAGGAACAAGAGAAGATGACTCAAATCCCCAGCTCCTTCCCTATCTTCTGATATTATTCGGTGTGGCAAGTAATCATGACAAGAGATAACACTTATGGAATACTCAGTGCAATGTGAAATGCTTTACGTGATTCTAACACTCTAAGAGGCCAGTACTATTATTATCCCCATTACACAAACAATGAGACTGAGACCTAAAGAGATGAAATAATTCACAGCTAGACAATGAAACACTAAAGGTGATTTTTCTCTGTATCTACACCCTGTCCCCATGTGCCCATCACCTCACATTTATAAGAATGCTTATTTGGTCTTTCCCCTACTCATCACCTTTGCCTTCTTTCATCAACTCCTTTAGGACCCTCCTAAGACATTCAATTTTTCACCAAGTCTTAATTTATACTAAACCAAAGAACACTGTTCAACTCAGTAACTTCTTCTCATTAACTCAAGCCACCACTTCCCTTTATCAGACTCTAGGAAGTCTTGGGGTTCTTCAGAAGCATTTCTCTCAGCTCATCCCCATCTTACACCTGCTGTACAGGGTCTGATCAATGTTTCCTTGGTTTACTGTTCCATTTTCTCCCATGTTCAACAGCACTATCTCAAGCCTTACCACAAACACAGGCACTTTAGTTCCCACTCAATGAAAAATAATAAGAAATTCTTGACATTCAGTTGAACTACCGGTGGTAGTTCCACATTGTAAATCCTTGGCCTCAGTATCAGAAACTTTGTCATTTTGAAAGTACAAGTCACTTCAAACATGGCGCCTCCAAGACTCTTCCTCACAACCTTTCTCAATTCCATTTGGTACGCACACTTCCTGCCCCATTGTAATAGTTGGCCTCAGCCATGGTTCAAAGACCTCTTTTCAAAGTTGGAATAGCACTTTCTAGAACTTCAACTGCATTAAGTATTGTATATGATATTAGTCAGAGTTCTACAGAGAAACACAATGAATAGGATATACAGAGATATATAAAAGGAGATTTATTATAGGAATTGGCTCATGCAATTAGGGAGACTGAAATATGCTACTATATGCCATCTGAAAGCTGCAGAACCAGAAAAGCCAGTGTTACAATTCAGTCTGAGTACAAAGGCCTGAGAACAACAGGGCTTCTGGTATAAGTCCCAATGTGCAAAGGAACCAGGAGCTCTAATGTCCAAGAGCAGAAGAAATGGATGTCCCAGCACAGAAGAGAAAAGAGAGTTTGTCCTTCCTCCACCTTTTCATTGTATTTGGGCCCCCAGTGGATTAGATTGCTCTGCCACATTGGTGAGGGTCTATCTTCTTTACACAATCTACCAATTCAAATGCTAATCTCCTTTGGAAACAAGCACACAGAAACACCCAGAAACAATGTTTTACCAGCTATCCGGACATACCTTATCCCACTGAAGTCACACAAACCATCACAAATACCTCATTCTTTCTACCATAAGAAGAACAGCCTTCTGTGTAGCTGGCCACCATGCAATAACCTATAGAAGAATGACCAGACTTGGGTCCTTGAAGCTTTCCTTGGGCCAGAGAACCTGGTCATATCAGAAAGTCCACTCCTACTGCCCCAGAGCCCCAAATGAGGGTTTTTCATATATTGTCTTTCCCTAATGTCTTAATGGAAAGTTCTGTATGCATTTTTATCTCCTATATAGGAAATGAGCTGAATTTCAGTCTCCATACTGAAAAAAATACATAGTTTAAAAAAAAATTTCTGTACTTCGTCTTAATTTTTTTTTTGAGCTCCTACTCTGTTGGGAATGGCAAAAATGTAATCTCAGGGTATCTCTTACCTGTGAATGGTCACGTAGAGGTGGTTGGCCTACTTAGTACTGAAGTGTTGGGATGGACAGAAGGGGAGAGTAAGTCTCCCTGTCTTCAGTATTAAGTCTATCCAGGAGCTTCCAAGATGGCTTCATTCTTAGCCACATGACCTCACTTGGGCTTAGTTATCGCAATGCTGGCTTCCTGCCACATCTGTAGGCACGAGACCCACTCCATTGCTCTATGTGGCTAGCTGGGAATTAGGGATCTCTACTGGATCCCTAACAACCCTAACAACCTAGGCCCAACAGCCTAGCCTCACATTTCAGACATCTCTCCTCTATGACCTTCTTCCGCAAGGCACCTTTCTCTCTCTGGTCCCACAAACCCATCTGAGGTTTTGAAGATTTCCTAGGACTCTGCCCCAAAAACATTGTTCTCAGCACTACCATCATTACTTACCCCTAGCTTCTTACCTTTTCCAGAATGGGAGAAGGAAAACCTGTTTTTCTTATCTATTGTGTGAGCAGATGCAGAGAAGGGTGAGACCCTTCCCTTGGTCACAATGTCCCCCAGTCCTTTATCATGGTATGGCAAAGGGCAAACACAGCTTCAATTCCTCCCCGCTCTCCAGAGGCAGCTCCTTTGCAAAGTGCATGGCTCCTCCCATCAAGAGAGGAGTCTCTTTCTCCATTGCTTGAATCTGGGATGTCCTTTGACTTCCTCTGGCCAACAGAATATGGCAGAAGTGATATTATGCCAGCTCTGATGGAGGCTTAAGGAGGAATTGCACATGTCTTTCCTCCCTCTTGGTACCCCACTGCCAGGCTAGCCTACTGGATAATGGAAGGCAAAGAGCCAAGTCTCTCCAAACCTCAGTCTTCCAGAGCCATCATTGTGAGCCGACTATAAAACCACAAGCATGCCCATCCACAGTCAGCCAAACCTGGCTAACCTGGCCCAAATCAGCAGAACTGGGGCACAACAAATGCTTTTTGCGTTACTCACTAAATTTTGGAGTAGTTTGTCATGCAGCAAAAGCTAACCGACTGTGTTTCTCACAACATTTTGCTTCAAATCCTCCACATTTCTCAAAGGCATTAAACTTTTGAAACATTGAGGGCCCTTCTATCCCCAGGCAATAAGCAATCTGATTGGAATACAGGGAGTGGCAGATAGAAGATGAAATACCTGGAGAAAAACAATCAAACAAAGAAAAGTTGTTATCGTGAATGAAAGACTTTGCTAAATATATGCTGGTTGACCAGGATTTAGGTCCACAGATTTTGACAGCCTGTCAATCTCCACCTCATCACAGTTTATTTCTGTAGCCGAAACCAGATACAATTTTTAAAATTCCAACTCTTGCATGTGCCCAGTCATGTAACTTGGTCACAGTCATGGCCCCAGACATCAGTAGTTTTGATCTTGAGTTACCATTTAGTGAATTTTGGAAAGTTGTTTCTCCCCAGATACCTCCAAGGAACTCTCACTTCAGCTGACCTAGTCCAATGGGTACATGTTGGTTAATATTCCCAGGGACTAAGACTGGCTTTCCAAATCATCCTTATGTATCGCTGATTTCAACCTATAACTGTGCTCTCCAAACACATGCATACACACAAGCATACGCAAGCACACACACACACACACACACACACACACACATCCATAATACACATACACACACTTACACATGTACACATGCACGTATACACCATACACATTTATACACACACATACACATAATACACATACACACATATACATAATACATATATACACATGCACATAAACATACACACATGCACACACACATATACACAGGCACACATACAAACACAAACACAGACACAGACATACACACATACACATGCACACTCAGTATCACCCAGGCTCTGCATTTTAGAGTCATTGGTGCTGGGATGTGGCGGGTTCTACCATCTCTACATGTTGAGCCCAGATCCAAACCTTCCCCCCTTCATTTACTCCAAGCTTAGACCCATTTTCTCCCAGCTAAGATCCAAGCTTAGACTCTCTCCTAATTCTCCAGAAGAACAGAATAAGACTCAGAGGCAGCTGCTGGAATCCCCAGGGCATTCCCTCCCTAATAGGAAATGGCTCAATCTCAGCCCTTCCACTCAGTCGTGAAATACACCTCACTTTCCATACCATAATTCAATTTTGTGACCCTCTCAAAAAATGCGCGGCTTGTCCTACTATCTATATTCCCATGTGGGAGGTAATAACAAAGTAAGTTATTTGTTCTTTAGGAGAAAACTATTAAAAGTCTTCCTTACCACATACACAAAATAAAAATAATTTACATGAGCAAACAGCAGAACCTGGATGGAGACAAGGAGGAATATCAAGGTTTTCCCCAAGAATCCTGGATGGCCACTAGTCTCTTATGGGTAGAATTAAGCAGTCCAACCAAGGATGGTGCCGCAAAAGGGCTTTCCATTCCAAGGGATTGCAGGTTTCTATTTCCAGAAACTAAAAGCACTAGAAATCTCCACCCTAAAAAGGCAATTCTCTGCCTAAATTTTTTTATTAACTTATTTTATTTAAATCAGTTAACATATAGTGTATTATTAGTTTCACATGTAAATATCAGTTACTCCTCTGTTACATAGAACACACAGTGCCAGTCCATCAGGTGCCCTCCTTAATGCCCATCACATAGTTACCCCAGTCCTCCTATCTCTCTCCCCTCCAGCAACCCTCAGTTTGTTTCCTATTATTAAGAGTCTCTTATGGTTGTCCCCCCCTCTCTGATTTCATGTTATTTTTCTTTTCCCTCCCTTCCCCTAAGATCATCTATTTCATCTCTTAAATTCCACATCTGGGTGAAACCATATAATAATTGTCTTTCTCTGATTGACTTATTTTGCTCAGCATAATACCCTCCAGTTCCATCCACAGCATTGTAAATGGTAAGATTTCATACCTTTTGATGGCTGAGTACTATTCGTGTGTGTGTGTGTGTGTGTGTGTGTGTGTGTGTGTGTGTGTGTGTGTACAATTTAAAGTGACATTCCTTCCTCCTTGGGCACTCCACTGTGGCATTTACTTTTTCTTAATCTTTGAATAGAAGATTCAGTTATTTCTTCCTAATGGCTGATAGGTTATTCTGCCTTAAAACTATATGTTATGTTATCCTCTGGTCTCATAATTCTGGCCACATGTAGACTATTGTCAGCACAGATTTTTCCATTGAAGAAGACAGGTATTGCAACTTTACCAATTAAAGAGAAAGGTAGCACTCAGTTTCATCACTTCTCAGTTGCAAAGCTCACTGAGGAGCAGAAAATCAGAAGTGATTGCTGAGAAGTCCCCAAGACCCCAGGTGGGACACCCCAGGTCTCAGGAGCGACACCACTGTGGTCCTTTATCCACTAAAAAAGTTGCCTTCTTCCTTTGAAAGTGAAAGAGACAAAGAACATAGCAAATCTTCAGGGAGATTTATCGTCTTTTACTTAAGAAAGTAACACCCCACAATTTTACTTAAGAAAGTAACACCCCACAATTTTCCCTACTCCCAACCCTCAGTAAGTGATGGTGAACTTTTGCTCCTGCTACAACAAATTATTACTTGAAAAAGTCGTTTTCAAATTTCGACAGTTTCTACAAAGAAAGAGGGCACATTTCCATGTTAGATGCCTGATCTCCCAGAACACTATGCCCATTTAGTAGAAAAGCAACCCAGCTGGTGTTCTAAAGAACAGAATCTTTGGTGGTTCCAGTTGCTGTATTACAAAGCATAAAATATATAAATAATAAGGGACCTAGATAAGTAGACATTATAAATGACTAATGAAGAAAGCCTACAGGCAAGAGATGTCAACAGCTTGGAATATGCCAGAGTCTCTCCCTTTCGGCATTGTTGGAAGACTATTAGGAACATTATGTCTAATTTTACTTTCACCATTTTCTTTGCAAAACTGGCTGCATTGTATAACACACCCATTATTGTTCTACTTTAAGGACATTAAGTCGAGAGCATCTCCAGTTTTACCCATCACCTAGAGAGTTGCTTTCCTGTGATATTTTTGAATACGGTAGTGTATGTTTTATCTAGTACAGCATCTTCCTTACAAAACACATCTAAAAATATGACTCTGGGTTAAACAAATAATAACAGTGATCAGGAAAAAAATGAATTTGTATTAGGCAAGAGAGAAAAAGATAATCTCAAGCTGAGTTCTCAAAAGAAATGCAGAGTTAATGAGGCAGCTATGAGGCAGATATGTGCAAGAGGATGATTGCAAATGACAAGTGTAACAGAAAATATTTCTGTGCCAACAGATTTTCTTAGGGAAAGAAAACTATAGGAAAATAAGAAAAGTTTAACACTAAGAGTTGCATATTTTCATGAACAATGAAGAATCAAATTTATTTTTATAGGAGAAATATTGATGGTTTCATGAAAATTTTAAAAGTACAGTGTGGAAAAAATAAAATACCAAGTTAATGTATTTTCTGGACACATGAAGTATGTCAAATAACTTTTGCCCATTCTCTCCCCAAAAGGCACAGTGTTTCTCACACACAGGGCAGCACAGAGAAAACTCAGTAGAAGCCCATGGTTGCTGGAAGGAATAGGAAGTTGACCCTGAAAATATGACATTGACAGTCTTGTATTGTTCACCCCCAAACCGGCCTTCACCACATCCATGTTCAAGCCTTGTTTGCTTGAACATCTTTGTTTTTACTTCAGCATCTTTGCTGGTTTATCTCCTCATATGTGAAAATCTATTATGGGTCAATATTCCATTCACTGGAACAGCATCTTCCACTCCTCTCCAGAAGGAAATATGGGATTGGTGCCTTTGCAAATAACCCTTTCTGACTTGGAGATCTCAGGTGCATTTTAATTGGGTCAAATGTGATCAGTTATCACCAATACCACAGGAACATAGACTAGCAAACTTATGAGCTATTATTCTTGTAACCTCTCCCCATTTACCACACTGAGGCCTACCCTGCCGAATAGTATCACAGAATATGATGCCATTGATCCATTACCTAGATGTGAGAAGGCTCAGGTCTAACTCCATTTGTCTTACGCTATCTAGAGCTGGTTAATTTTACTCCTTCTATCCAATTTAACTATACCACGGATATTTGCGTTTTTGATCATGAGTGATGGAGAAATATTGGGAAAACTAAAATGGGATGGATACCAGTTCATCCATCCCCGCTTTCATGCCACAAACACTTATTATTGAGCATATACCGGGTGCCTGGAATTGTGTTTGGAGCTGGAGATATAGAGATGGGGAAAAGGCCTTGTCCTGGGCACCCCACAGTCAGTTGGAAGAAATGTCTTGTGATGGTGATGATGATGATGATGATTATGATTATTAATGTGATAATAATGTCTTAGGTGTTTTTGGAGATGGGGATTTCTCAGAGCTTCCAGAAGGCAGCAGACATAGCTACAAAGACAGAGGGACCACAATATCTCTGTCTGTCCAAACTTCCCTGCTCTGCTCTCCACGGTCCTGTTTGAAGGGTGTCCACTTTCTCTACCCCCGGGGCAGGGATGGGGAATGCAATGGCCCAGAGCTGCCCAAGCCCCCCACCAGATGCTTGCTTTCTGCTGCCCCCTGCAGGGTTTGCAATGAATAGGCTCATTGAGTCCCAAGGCCATTGTCTTAGAAATCACAGGGCCCAACCCTTCTAAAAGGCAATTGCTGGACTCATCCATCCACCACAGGGGAGAAGCCGAGACTGTAACCCCAAGCCAAGATCTGCAGGGGCCCCAAGTGGATCATTGAACCAGCCATGAGTGCGTCTTTAGCTCTTTGCCTACAGTCTGAGCAAGGGTTGTTGACAAGTGACCACCACCATTTCATGTGTCCCACAGGAAAACATTTTTCTGAACCCCATTAGAGCCCACAGATCTTTGGTCATCTCTTCTGAAAAGTAACAGCAGTGGTTTAAAAAAGAAAAAAAGAAAAGAGCACTGTGCTGGTATTTCCTACTTTCTGTACTGAACAAAACCAATTACTTCTTTGTCTCTTTCCTACTTGAAAGGATAAGGAATATAAGCAGAGTGTACATGCTGGCATGTTGGAGGACACAGCCTTCAGGGTGGATAAGGCCTTGACAAGGGGTGAGTCCCCAGTTTGAGAAGTCTTTCCCTCAGGCATCACTACTGCGTTCCAGTCTTGAGAAGAGCTGCAAACAAAGCCACGTTTGCAGCTCAGCCATAGACTATGGCTCGTTCTCTTTCTCTTGGCAGTGCCAACTCAGGAAACACAGAGCTCACAGTGTTTCCTCCTAACTGTGCCCCCCTCGGTCCCTGTCAACTCATTAGCATAATCATTTGCAGGAACATGTGCTTCCTTTAGACCACATATTACTATTTTTAAAATCGTTTTCTATTTTACTTTTTTTCACTACCTTTTTTCCCCTATCTCCCCCAGTCAATGCCTCAGCTTCTCCCAACATTTCTTAAACATCTTAATTTAATTTTATTTTTTTCAGTGTTCCAAGATTCATTGCTTATGCACCACACAACATTGAATTGTTCCAGGGCTTCTGACAAGTCTGCCTGGACCACCTCTCACTCTCAGCTTCAGTGCTTGTTTCCTCCTGATCTTTCAAACTAGGCAAACGAGGTTTCAAGGTCACAAGCAGCAGCAATGGACTGCATGCTTCCAGGCACCTTATGAAGATGTGGTTTTAATCCTTCTTGTACCTTTGTAAACTGACCCTCCCAGATGGCAGCGGTATAGGAGAAGCAATGGAGCTTTATTAAGTTAATATGTAAATCACAATAGCTCTTAGTTCCCACTTGCTTAATGAAGGGACCCAAGAGAATCCCAAAAACTTCCTCGATTTTTATCAGGGAGGCCAGGATTGCCTGCCATGACTGCAAGGGACAAATCTGCTATGGGTTTTCATTTCAGCTACACCTGCCATACACGGTCTATACTAAAGGAGGTGTCTTAAGGAGTTATAACTCCATGGCTTACAGAATCTCTGAGAGAAGAGAGGTTGAAGACATTCCCATTGCAACACTAGGTACTGCACCCTTCACCTGGTGGCCACCCAGAGGTTCTAATCTGCCTAGGATACTAGGGTGATGTCTCAGTTGCCTTTTCTGTGGGAGCCATGAAGTTGTTCTGCTGATGCTCACATTCACAGCAAGTCTTCAAGCTTCTGGCTTAAACTGCTCCCTTATAAGTACTAAGAACTGGCTTTGACAAGCTCTGGCGAAGGGGTGGGACATGTATGCCACCACTCCCTTACATACACCTACTCTTCCTTCTCTCCTCTCCAAATGCCTTTACCCTATAATGGGGTTAGTGGTGTCTTCCCCAGAAGTTATGTCCAGGTCCTTACCTCCAGCATACATAAAAATTAACTTAATTAGACAGGATCTTCTGAAGGTATTTGCAGGCGAAGGAGAAGAGATGGCCATGTGAAGACATAGGCAGAGATTTGAGTGGTCCTTCCACCATCAGCTGGAAGAGGCAAGGAAGTGTTCGCCTCCAGAGCTTCAAAGGGTACATGGCCCTGCTGACACCTTGAATTAGGACTTCTGGATTCCAGAACTGTGAGAGAAAAAAATTTCTGTGGTATTGAGCCTCCAAGTTGGTGGTGATTTGTGGCCACCCTAGGAAATTAATACAGCCCCATCCCATTCCTGAGTTCTCAACCTGTTCTTCCCCTTCATTTTTCATTCAGGCAAACAGAACTGGCATTTGGGGGTGGGGGGGGCATGTGTTACCTCTAGTAACAAACTTCTGAGAGTTATCTGAACACAATCCCAGGATCGAGCTGGTTTTTTTTTTTTTTTTTTTTTTTTTACATGACTATTTTGTTGACTTTCCTCAAAGTTAAAGACTACTTCTTAGGAGTCTGCTCCCCAAATTATAGATACTACTTAAACCATCTATGATTTTACTGAAATTAGTAGGTTTTTACTTTATCACTCATTTTGTAACTCAACTCACTCCGTCCTATCAACACACAAAACAAACCATCTGTAAGATGATAAGAGGAAGGTCCATCTTTCTAGTTTATGTTTGAATTCCCAAAGCAAGGATCATTGGGTCTTTCCCAGAGTTCTAGAATTCCTAATTTACTTAGCATGTTCCCTGACACCAATCCTTTGTTCTCAGGCTCTTCTCTGAAGCAATAATATATTTAAATTCCTTCCAACCTTAAACACCCAACAGCAACAACAAAAGTGTCTCTCTCCACCATGTTCTGAGTTATCACTTCCCCGCCCCATTCTGAAGAGAGAAACTTTCTAAAAGAAAAATAATCTGGGGCTATGGTTAAAAGCATAGATGTTGGCTTTAGATAGACCTGAGTAGAATTCCAGCTCCATAATTTAATACGCTGCTGTCCCCAGCTCTTGCTGCTTCTTCAAGTGTAAGAGAACCACAGAGTTACAGCATAAGACATACAATACAGCATAAGACTACAATGAGAGGAGACAGGCTGGGGTACTGAGTGGGCAGACAGACCTTTAGGGGACAGCTGGGGACTAAAAGTGAGTCTGTGTATTGTGGTGTTCATTCTACAATATATACAAATGTCAGCTCTTTATGTTGTACAGCTGAAACTAATATAATGCGGTATATCAGTCATAACGTAATTTTAAAAAAATAGATACAGAAATGCAGAAATGAGTCTCTATGAAGCCCAAGAAAGGGAAAAGGAGAGAAGGATGTGGAGTCCAAGGAAATCTTGAACGACCCCTGGCCGTCTGGCTGGGCCTGTCAGTAATGTTGCTGGGACATCAGGAGTTGACAGAGGTTGACTGGGAAGCCACTGCTACCAGCCCTACAGGTAGTTCCTGTGATTGTCACAGATCACAGCACCAGCACCTGGAAACCTATTGGCAGTGCCAGAGACCCAGCAGGGCCCAGGAACAGTCTTCCTGTATCCAGGGAGCAGAGCACATGATGTTCAAGGGCAAGAGAGATGGATCCATGTAGGGTTATCCAGAGTCTATTTGGAAGAGAACCCAAAGTGGCACACTTGACAAAAACAGGAAGACTGCTGCAGAAAGCAGTTCAGACCCCAAGGCCTCCTGGGAGAATGAATGGGTTTGCAAACAAGGATTCCCTGAGAATTCGCAAGGGCCATATACAGCCTATAGATATCACATTTGTGTAATTGTGTGCTCTGTATAAGATGACTCTTCTTTTGGGACAGAAGGTCACCCTGGACCAGATCACGAGAGGGTCCTGTGAGTTTCACGGATGAATATCAGGCAATACTGGAGCATACCACTTGCCTCCTGGAATGTCCAGAGAGATCCCTAATTGTTTATGATGCATATAATACACATTTTTATATTAACTAAACTTATAAATATAACACAGTATATTAGAAAGATGTGTATTTTAGGTATATTGTTGATATGTCTAGGTAGCGTTAAAAAAGGCGGGGAGATGGCGCTGGCAATATGTTATGAAACAAATCACCCCTGAGAGATGGTGAGTGATAGCATAGATTGTGGTTTTAGCTGAGGATAGTAAACCTTGCTTCCTGACTTCACAGGAGTGTTATGAGGATTAAAATCAAAATGAGATCAGAAACAGGAAAACACAATCAAGATCTCACAAATTGAAAGTAACACTACCATTATTATTTTTATTTCAAAGTAATTTATGAGGGAACTACACACTTGGGCTGCAAATTCTGTGACCTGGACTTCAGGTACACAGCAAGTTTCTGATTAAAATATTAATAACCAGCTTATTACTTGGAGGAGATTTTGCAAGAGCAAACCAATAAATGGCAAGAGCATTTGGATTCTGATGATTCCCAGACTTCCCCATTCCCTCAAAATACTGTCCATTCTCACACACACACACACACACACACACATACACATACACCCCTTATAGGTGTCCCGAATTCTTTTCTTTAACTATAGACTACAGATCCCTAAACCCAAAACCCTAAACCCTAAAAAAAACCTTCGTAAATTTTAGTATCTTTAAAACAAGAAAAGAGAAAACTTTTTGTCTTCTAATCCCTTCTGAATGGATTTTTGAAAGTATTTTTTACCTGTTTCTCAACTCAGCACAAATCCCATTTTACCTTTTGGTTCAATTTGTTTTTAAAAACTCACAGCAAACAAAAAGAAATCGTGATTGATGAAGAAAAACACTATAATGTGGCTGTGGTACGTTGGCCCATCAGAAATGACCACACTTCACCTGAAAGTAAGATTACAAAATCACAGCCAGAAAATGACTTTTGTAATCAGTCTCTAAAACTAATGCCCAAGATGTAGCACCTTTTCCTAAAGCTCCTGGAAATCTTCCTACTTGCTGTGAATCTGATTTGCAGACCTTCCACCAAGAGTTAAATTTGTGTTTTGTTTAGTGTTTTTTTAGATTTATAAAGAGCTAACCAGAAAGTTTTTAATATGACGTGGATGTCTAAAGAAATACCGTGAAAACAAGGACCACAACAGAAAAGAGAACAGAAAAAAAGGATTTTCTAGATTCTCCATCTATTTAAGGTCTGTCTCTTCCAAGCATCTCCCTCCAAATTTTGGTATACCTACTCTGAGCTCAACATTTCCCAGACACTCAGAGGCATATGGAAATGGAATAAACCAGATTTCTGCACGTCAGGAAGTTTGAAATCTATTTGAAGGAGTAAGACTAGCCTAGAAACAATTAGTTTGCGTACTAGAAAACATACCAGTATGCATAGTTAAGTGCTAAAGTTGATGAATTTTAAGTGCCTTAAAATATAATCAAAAGGAAGTTCCATGGGAACCCTAGAAAAATCTGGAAAAGCCTCAAGATGAAGTGAGTAACTTAAAATGAGTCTTGAAATATGTAAACGTGGTTAATACTTAGGAAACAAACATAGAATTTTTTGACCGATGGGACCACCATGAAGGAAGGCAAACAGTAATTCTCAAATTTTATTATACCTAAGTATTACTTTGGGAGCTTTTATAGAAATAGTAGATAATTAGATAGACAGTGGGTAGAGAATAGGTAGAGTGAAGATTGATCAATTGATAGATAATAAAGGAAGAAAAGAAGGGCAGGACTGAGGGAGGCAGGAAGGATATATAGACTAATGCATGGATAGATTGCCCTGAGACCCATTGTTAGAGATTCTAACTCAGAAAATCTTCAAGTGAGTTCCAGAAATCTGAATTTCTAATAAATTATCCTTCACACACTCAAATGAAGAGATGGTCCTCAAGCCACACTTTGAAAAATATTGGCCTAAAACCAAGATGGTAATTCCCACTATCTTTTACAACAGGGAATGCAAAGATATGCTATGAGTTGAGATAGGCTTGCCCCAAGATGATTTTATTAATATATGTCTTTACATTTTTGAAGCACTGTCATAATCGTAATTTTATTTCAGATAGTAAAGCAGTTAACTATTTCCATTTCCAGTATTTAGGATAGTAACATGTGAAGTGTTTTGTGTCTTAACCAAGATCACAACTAGTTAGTGTCTCCTGATAACTAGACAAACACAACCTAGGTATCCTGATAACTAGATAAACACCCATTCCACTAGATGTAACTGCAGTAATATCCTTACCCTAAATGGAAATCATTATTTTGGCATCCATAAACTAAAGAAATATGTAGCTAGATAGGTGATCTTATATTTAAATGCAGAATGTTCAACTGTCTTTCTGAAAACTCATGCCATATGTCTTCTTCTGTTAGATATTCATTTATTCCTTCATTTATGTCACAAAGTCACTGAGCTACTGCAACATGCCTCAGCTGATTCTAAGTTCTGGGTGTAGAAATGGTCTCTCTCCTCATGGAGACTACATTAAACAAATATATACAATTCTACAAAAGGAGGAAATACAGGGTATTGCAGGGAATAAACAAAAGGAGTACAGAAAAGTTCTACCAGGCAAATCCCCCTTTAAGTTAAAATGGGAAAGGTGATCAGCAGTTGATTTGGGAACATCTATGCTTGAGCAAAACAACATAGCACGTTCAGGAAACTGAAAAAAAGACTCGATGGCTATTGCAAATAAACAGAGAAGAGAAGAGCATTTGATGAAAGTAGATGTTGTGGAGAGGCAGGACTACTGAGCATCCAAAACCGCTGAGTGTCACAGAAGGTATTCATCCCAGACTCCACGGGAAGTGAGTTAAAATAGTTAGGTAGAGGGTTCTCATGAACTAGGGAAAGAACTTACTCCTTTTTCTAAGAGTAATGAGAAGCTGTTGAGTTCTTTAGTCAGGAAATGATGTGATCAGAATGGCGTTTTTGAAAAAAAAAGATCTACTTCAGCATGGTCTCCTTTACAAAGGAGGAAGGCAGGAAAAAATGCTACCAGGAGTCTAGTTATGTTACCAGGAGGCCATTGTAGTAATCTAGGACAGCACCAATGGTAGTGTGGAGCAAAAAGGCAGAGATTTCTGGAAAGAAAGGCAGCAACCAATTGGTGTTTGGATGTGGAATGAATGACAGAGTATGCCGACACCCAACTGGCTGACAAGGAAGGATGTTGGTTGCCATTCCCTAAGACAGGAGTAACAGGAAAGTGAGCAGGTTTTGAAGGGGGAGAGGAAGAAGGAAGATATTTAATCAAGCTTGCATTGGGTTGAATTTCATTTGTCTAGAAACCTAAATGGAAATGTTGGTGTGCCTGGGTGGCTCAGTCAGTAAAGCATTCAATTCTTGATCTCAGCTCAGGTCTTGATCTCAAGATCATGAGTTCAAGCCCAGCATTGAGCTCAACACTGGACATGGAGCCTACTTTAAAAAATAAAATAAAACAAGATGTCAAGTAGAGAATCGGATATTCTCAGTGGAACTCCAGAAAGAGGTCTGGACTTGAGGTGAGATTTCAGGAGCCATAAGCAGGAGAGTGAATGAGACTGCAGAGAAAAGCATGTGGAATAAGGTGATAAGAAAGCCTAGACAAGAATCCTGAGAAATCAGTAGTTTAGGGTTTTGTAGAGATCAGTGACAGCAGAGGATGAGGAGAAGCCATAAGAAAAGAGAAAATCAAGATCAATATGATGGCATGGATCCTAACAGCAACATAGTCACAATAATGACAGTTTTTTAAAATCATCCTTAAAACATCTAAATTTCTGTATTTTTGGTAAAATAGAATCTGCTATGTCATGGGAGAAAGAACACCCACTCATTGATGGTAGTTACAGGATCTCATCTTGCAGTATAATAGTTATATGCTGATCTCTTCATTGTTTAACTGCAAGTAAGATGTACAAAGTTTGTAGCAAGACACTGACTACAAATGTAACTCTTATTAAAAAAAAAACTGGAAGTTTGCAAATAACTCTTCATCACTCTGAAGCTGACTCTCTTGGGTTTGATCATCATAGACACTCTTTGTTTTAACACTTGTCAATTTTGTCAGTTTCATTCAAGAAAGTAAATTGTGTCACCATATGATTCCAATGAGATTATGCTCCTCCTTGGAATTGGTTCTGGCTAAAATTTAATCAAAAGAGACCGTGAAATTGAATTAAATTTTTTAAAATTATCTCTTTTTTTGTTTTTTTCATGTGAAACTGCAGCAGAAATTTGTCTTCTTGCCAATGGAATCACCTCCTATGGGATGAAAGAATAACTTGGCTGTAATGTCTGTCACTCCATTTGCCACCAGGGTTGATTTGCCTGAGCAGTATGACTGCTCCTTCCTCCCCCCCACCCCCGTGTGTATTTTAACAGTGGCTTAAAGGACCATGTTTCCAGAAAGAGGATAGTTCTTCTAAGAAGAGTAAATGAGGAACAAAACCTCCAGACAACTTCTATGTTTTGCACCTATTAACAGAGGTGGCTTTGCCCCGAGATAAGATATCATGGGACTATTCTCCTTCTGTTCTGTCACAGTCATAGGTTTGAATTCAAAATCTCAAATTGCTAGTATTTCTGTATGTTTACCCAGTTTAGTCAAGAGTGTTCTGTTCCATATGGCCCTAGAACTTTGTGAGGTGATACAGTTCTTAGTTTTAAATGTCTTCTTGCCCTTGGCTCTTCAATTCAGCAGACAGTTAATCAGCATCCTTTGGGTACAAAGCACAGGGCAGACTTTTGTGGTTAATATGAAAATATATAAGCTGGAAGAGAGGGTTGAAGCCCCCCTGGACTCTCGAATCAAGCCATGGGCATCTTTGAATCTTCCAAAACTCCAGAATAATAATAAAAACCATCGTTAGGACATTAAGAACCTCAGGCATGACCCCAAATCCACAGAAGGCTGAAAGTCACTCTAAAAAGGATACAATGGGAGTAGAACAGAGAGAAGTCACTGATGCTTAAAATATACCAACACATTAACTAAAAATAAAATGGCTCACATATATTGAATGTTTGCTAGGTCTTAGCAGCTACACCAACTGCTTTCTATGAATAATCTCATTTTAATTCTTATAAACAATCTTCTGAGTATGTATTATTATTTTTCTTTTTTAAATATTTTTTAAGATGGGGCCCCTGGGTGGCTCAGTCATTAAGTGTCTGCCTTCAGTTTGTGTCACAATCCCGGGGTCCTGAGATTGAGCCCCGCATCGGGCTCCCTGCTCAGTGGGAGCCTGCTTCTTCCTCTCCCTCTGCTTGCCACTTACCTTGTTTGTGCTCCCTCTCTCTCTCTCTCTGAAATAAATAAAATCTTTTAAAAATATTTTTTAAGATGATATTTATTTGAGAGAGAGAGAGAGAGCACAAGCTGGGTAGCAGGAAAGGGAGAGGGATAAGCAGGTTAAGGCGAGCAAAGAGCCTGATGGGGAGTTTAATTAATCCCAAGGCCCTGAGATCACAACCTGAGGTGAAGGCAGACACTTAAACAACTGAGCCACCCAGGCACTCCAATATTATTATTTTAACCTATTCTATAAATGAGGAAATTAAGGTTTAGAGAAATTAAATAAATGATGCAAAGTCACTAAGTTGGTGCATGACAGAGCCTGAAAATGAACCCGGATCCTGGGGTCCATGTAGAGTTTCTACGTGGAAGGACTGTTTTCCTGGTCTACCTTTCTCTAACTAGCAACCTCACTTTCAGCCACACCCTGATCACAGGGACCATTAATCCACAGATACAGTACACACAGTGCCTAAAGTCCATGAAATTTTAGGGGCCCACAAAAATTTTTAAATTTTATCTCTTTTAAATCAGAAAAAAATGACTATAATAATAATACATATATAATAATGAATCTATCCTGGATTGTGTTCCTCTTCATACCAACATAATCAAAAAATATATTTTTTCCGATGGAAGAAGTGATTTTTTTAGGTCAAAAGTGTCCCAGATCCAGGAAAGTCAAAGCATGGTAGACACCATCTCTTTGACAATAACAACTGTGTGGTCTGCCTTTCTAAACCCTTTCAGGCCACAAATTACACTTGGGTTAATGTTGCCTCTTCAATTTAATAAAATAATACTAATCAATACTTAACTTTCTACCATATGCAAAGGCATGGTTTTCAGAGCTTTATATTCATTCTTCACAGAACCTTATGAAGATGCTATTATTAGCTCTATTTTAGAAAGAACATTTGATGTTTCTTTTGAATCACATCCCACCCACATAAAAATACTAAGGCTCCCTTTGAGATGTGTCCTCAACTCTAGATCCTCCCAGAATAGCTGCACTAGTGCATTCATGCAATAATTCACTATACCTTCAACTAGTTTATCTTTCTTAAGGATAGAAACTGTTTAATAGAGTTAATAAGAATTCTCCCTAGAGAATTAATTTAAACACTATTTTAAAAGAGGCAACAAGCCCAAAATGGAGTCACTTGTGCTAAGCCCTCTTCACCAAATTTAATACCTAACCTAGTTGCAATGTCAGCCTCTCCCAGGAATGCAATCTTAACCAATCAGCCTGGAATTACCTAGTCAACACTAGTGAGGTAACCTGTCTGACAGACTCCAGCTCTCCCCCAGTGGAGGGTGACCTTGCCCAAAAAAAAGCAGGTATTTGCTAGAGTAACTCCCTTGTCCTGCCTCCTTCTGTCCTAGCCTTTCATTCCGTACAGCCGTTTGGAGCTTCTTTCTACGTCCTAGGTGGGATGCTACCAATTCATGAATCATTGAATAAAACCAATTAGATCTCTACATTTACTCAGCTAAATCTTCATGTTTTAACACTGCAATTATTTGTTCAACTTTTTAGATGTAACTAATAGATTCAATAATGCAAATATAAAGCACTATTTCGGTCTTTTGCAAGATGTGAAAACCACCCAGTTTTCGTCAGGAAAGCAGACCCTCTGTCACTGCTGGAATTCAGGGTTAAATCAGTTTGATCGTTTAACTGTTTTTCCTTTTCAAGCACAAACCAACCGTACACTCCACCTGATAGCATTAAGATAACTGAAGATGACTAGCCATATGTTGACAAAGGGAGAGATTCATCATTATGATTAAAGAAAAAGCAGCCTGCTGGGGGGAGGGGGGTTGAGAGAAGGGGGGTGGGGTTATGGACATTGGGGAGAGTATGTGCTATGGTGACCTGGTGATTCACAGACCTGTACCCCTGGGGATAAAAATATATTATATGTTTATAAAAAATAATAAATAAATAAATAAATAAATAGAAATTTTTAAAAAGAGAAGAAAAAAAAAAAAGCAGCCATATTGATTGTTAAAACTCTGACCACTCTCCCCCATCACAATAGCAGTTCAGTGCTATTAAAAAAAAAAAAAAAAAAAAATTCTTTCACGAAAATGAGCACATCACCACAAACCTATTTTCTTTTTTAAACTCTTTTTAGTTTGCTGTGGAAACCTGGTAGCTCTTCTTTGGGTAAATCAGGGAGCTCACTAAGTGGGTCCTTCATTAGTATTGTTAATATCAAGAATTTCATCCTGATTACCATTTGCACTGGCTTTTACAATCAGTTTTATTTTGTCTCTAGCTAAAAACTACTTGACTAAATGATAGTGGACCCTTTTTCTATACCAATTCTTATTTTAAATGTTTCAGTATTATTTGTAGGAAACTTATACCTTCCCAACTGACTAATTATCATATTTAACAAAGCCTTTTTCTGTGAGAGTAGAAGAGCAAGCCAATTGCCATCATTTGCATGCACACTTAAACTAGCACAGGGAATGTGACCTTCATTTAGGCATTGAGTAGTGTTCTAAGCTTTAGCCATCCTGCCTGCTAATCCTCACAGCTACAACACAGTCCTGTGTTGGGCAACTGAATTGTTTTTGTAAACAAAAAGTAAATTGTCTATTAACTTGTCTTCACATTTTCTAGTAACAGAGAACCAACAAAAGAAAAGATCACTGAATGACAGAGACAGGGTTCCAGCTAAATGTCAGGAGTGGGAAGGGGGATGGGTTCTAGTAGATAAGGAAACCAACTAAAGCCTTCTTTCTTTTCTTTGTGCTTTATTTAGGAAATAAAGTCTTATAATGACACAATTAAAACTCTCCACTGAAAGGAAAGTGAGGTCCTCTTGGATACATTTTTAGCTAAAAAAAAAAAAAAAAAAAAAGAAAGAAAAGAAAAGAAAAGATAATAAATCTACACTGCTAATATTACCATCAGAAAAAAAAAGAAAAGACATCTAGATAATAATGCATAAACTTATATCTATTATCTCTAGTCCAGATGGAGTATTTTTAATTTTCTAAGGAGTCCCTAAAAGAAGCAGAAAGAGATGTGAAATGTCTTATAATTGAAATAAATCCTTTTACATGCTTCTGAGGCAGATGGTAAGCTACTCTCAAGAAATGAACCTTGAGGGAGAGGGGGGTGGTCACAGTGAGAAGATCCTGGTCCACTGAATTCAGAAAGCAGGCGTCCTGTGGCAGCTGCTATTAAATAAATATTCTGGATCTATAACAATTCTATCTCTGGTGACAATTTGCATGATACACTTAATGAAAGTACAGTTATAGAATCTCTAATTTATATAGTTAGAGGGAAAATAATAATTCATGGTTGTTCCCTGTCCAAAGGTTTACACTCTCTTATTCCAGAAAGGAAAATTTTATGTCATCAGCAAATACATAATGAGAAGCCACTTAAAATTCTGGTTTCATTAATCATCAAGTGCATTTGATTTTCTATTCCTGTTCTTTGCAGACTCCAGTGCCTGCACATATATCAAGTGTGTGTGTATATATATATGTGTGTAGATAGTACATATTATTTATATATATATATATATATATATGTGTGTGTGTGTATATATATATATATATTTATCAAGGCTCGTGGGCTCAACAGATTAGAGCCTTGTCCTAATGAGTCCAATGTCGGGATTTGGGCTCTGCTCCCTGGCCAGGAATGGCACCCTGTGATATTGTGACTTATTAAAAAAAATAAATATTTGGTCTTTGTTCTTTTGCTATGGAACTCGTAAAACCCTTGGAATTTCCCAAGCAATGAGAGCAATAAAGGTGTCATGTGTTTTGTTAACAAGGTGACTTTTGGAAAGCCCCTAGATGACCTGAAAGTGGAGCTTATTGCCCGGAAAATCGACCATGTGATTAGCGAGTTAGAACTTTCCTTCCCCATCCACCACCATCTGTGAGGATGGAAGAGGCTCCAGAGGTGGAGTTCAATGGCCAATGATTTAATCAATCATATGTATTAATGAAACCTCCATAAAAACCTCAAAAAGGATGGGGGTAAGAGGACTTCCAGGTTGCTGAACACATGAAGATAGGGAGAGAGGGCGTGGAAGCTCTGAGCTTTCTCATACTTTGCCCCATGTCTTTCCTCCGCCTCATTGTTCCTGAGCTAGTATATCCTTTCATAATAAGCTGGTGATCTAGTAAGGAAAATATTTCTCTGAGTTCTATGAGACACTCTAGAAAATTAAATTCCAAGGGGCAGGAGGACATCTACTCTGTATCCAGTTGGTCAGAGGCACAGGTGACAACCTGGACTTGTGACTGACACCTGAAGTGGAGGACAGGCTTGTGGGACTGAGCCCTTAACCTGCAGAATCTAAGGTTATCTCTGACTATACAGTTTCAGAGCTGAGTTGAATTATAGGACACCCAACTGGTGCCTGAGAATTGTTTCTTATTGGTGTGGGGAACTGCCTTCACCCCTGCCTCCACACACGCTGGAATTTGTCCCAGAAACACTTTTTTTTTTACATCCTCATTTCTAGTTCTCCAAGTTCTAAAGGCACAGAATGAATTCTAAGAAGAAGCAGGCAGGAAACTGCCGGTAAGACAGTACAAACCATCCAGATGACTGAGAGCAAAAGACGGTATCACAAGACCCACTGAAGTTTCAGTTAAAAGGTCTATTTGGGCAGGTAAGGGAAGTTCTCAACTATGATTTGCTAACTGTGAGTAGAGTGTAACTTAAATAAGTAAACAATGGCTTTGATAATTAAAAATCAACCAGAGGGAAATGTGGTGGGCATGGGTCTTAAAGTAGGATGACCTTCCTTGAGGTTTTCTCTCTCTAGTGTTTAGAACACTGTTTGGTTAGATTTTCAGATTAGAAAGTTCTCAGCTCAGGAGAGTCAAAGAAGACCAAACAGAAAAGGGGAAAGGCCCCGGCTGGACTGTCTCTGGGCTTTAAGCAATGAGATCAGAGAGAGATGGACTGTGCCTGTGTGCGGTATGGTCGCATTTACTAGGGAGAGGGGTGAGGGGCATTTGGAGTAAGAAGTCTTAGTCAGGAACAAAGTACATCCCTTAGAATAAATTTCTCTTGGGGACGCCTGAGTGGCTCAGTTGGTTGAGCAGCTGCCTTCGGCTCAGGTCATGATCCCAGCGTCCTGGGATGGAGTCCCACATCGGGCTCCTTGCTCGGCAGGGAGCCTGCTTCTCCCTCTGCCTCTGCCTGCCATTCTGTCTGCCTGTGCTCGCTCTCTCTCCCTCTCTCTCTCTCTGACAAATAAATAAAATCTTAAAAAATAAATAAATTAATTAATTAATCTTGAAATAGCTAGAGGACAGGTTGGGAGTCCAGCACAGGGGGCAAGGGAAAGCTGGCCATCTCTGGGAAGGTACCACTAACAATATGCTGGTGAACCTGGGAGAGATAACTTTGGAGATCGCAGGAGACTGCATTACCTTCAGTAAGGTTTTCAAAGGCGAGGGGCTATAAATGTCTGGGAGTTGAGCATGGACGGCCAAGGCAGGTAGCTAAGAAAAGTTCCCAAAGTCCCACCAAATCAAGAACGGCTTGCAGGGGACAGGAAGCCAAGGAGGCAGTCTGTGCTCAAAGCCCCAATTGTGACTAAAGAGGACATCACTATCCCCAGCAACACTCTACACAAAAGTCTGTTAATGAAACTGGCCCTCTGGTTCTTGGGAACTGAAGAAATTTTGGAAAGGATCTTAGTAGCTAAGGAGAATAGCAGAATATCACTTAGGAAATTGCTGCATCCAGGATGGCCTCAAGTCATTGGCAAACTTCTGAGAGGCAGAGCTATTTTAACTTCCCTGTTGTCCTGTACAAGAAATGAAGCACATCAACTACAAAGGCCCTTGTACCATCTGAGGGAACTCAAGGCCAAGAGATTTGCCATCACGTTCATTCTGCTGGGGTCTACCAATTAAGGAGGTCATTAGCAGACTATTAACACCACTCAGGAGTTCTCACCACTTGTCACACGAGTACTTCCCTCCACAAGCCGTACTGAGTCCGTGCCAGAGCAAGAGGTTAAATAAAACTGGCTGAGGCCACACCGATTGGTACAAACCCATGAACACGGCAGCGCGTTGTCCCGCCAACCTCAGCAGTCAGCCAGTTGTGTGGGCCGGAGAAAGGAACAACAGAGTGAGTGTCTGAAAAGATTCTGACGCTACAGAACAAAGAGGAAGACGCAGCACTGAGAATCCGACTCCAGTTCCGACGTGAGAAGACCGAGCCATAAAATTCAGAGAATTGTTCTTCCGTAATGAAAGAGAAATCCAAATAATTGAATAAGGCAAATGAAGAAAGCAATCAGATGTGATGCTGCAGGATAGACATCAAGACCATTAATAGCAATTAATGCCTTTTGTTCGTACTGTTATATACACGGTATTGTAATTTCGATAGGGTAAAATGATCCATTTTTCACTTCATTAATCAGAAAACGTGATCATTGTGATCAAAAAGTGGCCTCATTTTACGTCCCAAGCAAGATTTAACTGCAAGCGCTTACAATGAGGCCCCATTTTCTCAAGACTCTATCGCAGTTAAAAGACATCCTACAGCCCATTAGTCCGTAGACTGTGGATTATTATAATAAATACTTAAAACCACTTATCAAAATAAAAGAGCCAAAACACACTTGCCATGCAGTGGGCCTGATTTTTTAATCAGAGTCTCTCACTTGCTAATTGGAAGTACTCAGGACTCCACATGATTTGTCTTATCATTGGTGAGAATTAAAAAGGGTTTATACTGGAGATACTTTAGTACTTCTCCCGACTAGGTCACCCTCATCACATGAGATTTGAAGCATCTATTACATTCCCCTTCTTATATGTCAGTGGGCCAAAGGGGTCTCTGGAGGCAGTGATGGGGACTCTTGAGGCCAATGACCTACAAAGTAGCTACTTCAGAGGAAGTAGCCACTTCCTCTGAAGTAGGAAGGTCTTGAGGCCTCAGGTCTTGAGGAAGGTCTTGAAGGCCTCAGGTCTTGAGGCCAATGACCTACCAAGTAGCTACTTCAGAGGAAGGCCGTTGTACCCAGAGCCATGTGCTGAAGGGAGAGAAAACCAATGTATTCCAGAAGATTAGTAGAGCCATTTGATTTTATTTATTTTACATCTACCGAAACCCTGGCTGGAAAGCAGGCTGGCTTATGTTGTCTGTGTACACACACGTACACACACACACACACACACACACATATCTCTACATATACAGGTATATTAAAACGATATCAGACATGAGATAGATTGTCAGCAGATGTGTCTGCTTTGTTTTCTTTAGACTTCTGTTGGAATGATAATGAGATTGGAGAAACACCATGATGCCCAGAGTACCAGAGATTTCTCTCTACACAGGCTCTCCCAGTGAGTCTCAATAAAGCATCAGTGATCAACAATGAATAGACCAAGAATTGGCCAAGAAAGGAGGAAATGGTGAGGTACCCCCAAGGGGTCACAGGAGCATAGGAGACCAGTAAGCAACTCGTTGAGTAAAATATTCATTTCCTCCGAGAACAAAGGGATAGAAGTGTGAATATCAATAGCGTCAGATGATCAAATGAGTGTAAACCAGGTTACTGAAGAGTGTACCCACCCCCTCGAACACAGCACCTTCTCCTGCCTTGGGGTGCCACTACTCTGACTGACCTATGCAGCCCACTTCTTGGTAAGCACAGGGACAAACCTACTAAAGGTAATCCTTTCCTTTCAGTAACCATTATGTTTGAAACTCCGAAGAATGTCAGCCTCAAATCCCAGAGAACCCACCATCTGCCCAGTCTTTTGAATGAGGGCAAAGGTAAGCCACTCCATGGGCTAAGATAATTACTTCATAAAGCTTAGTTAATTAGGACAGCGGTCTCATTATCAAGCAAGTGTTCTTCATTTGCCCAAATGAACAGACTCCACAGATTTATCTCAGACACCAGGCCAGGGCAGGAAACCCCAAATTTTGCTCATCAACATGTCCATTTTTAGAAATGCTGATGAATGAAAGATAAATTCCTGAGTTTTACCCTAGACACCACATGAACTCATAGAGCCAACGGAACACAGTAAATTAAACAGATGAACAAATGAAACTCAAAGGGAAAAGAAATGCTAGACTTTAGCAACATTTTGTTCTCCTCTTTGAGCATGAGATACATACAAATTCTTTCTTGTTGACTAATCCAAGGCTGCTACATTCTCCATCACCTCCCCTGCACCTGCCCATTTATGGACACCTCCTGCTCACACTTCTGCATGGAGCACTGCACTTACAACAGGGACAAGCAAAAGGAGAAGCCGCTACTGTCACTACAGAATGAAAACGGGCGTTGGAGAATGCCAGGAGAACACTGCCCACGCCAGCTGTGAGAAATACATCACCTTCTGTCCTCTTGTCTCCATCCCCTGATGACTTTTGTCTGTAACTGATCTTTTATCTTAGGTCTGGCAACAGGGATTTTGCCATGAATCCACATCTTTTATGTCGTAAGAGACTCAGCAAAGGAAATGTGTGCGTCCGTCTCCAATCCAGTGCAGTCAAGACTCACTTAGGTCCACTCTTCCTTCCCCCAAAGAAGTGGCTTTCTCTTCATGCTTCTCGGTCAGAGACGGGTTCCTCTACTTTTATCATTTATAATCTCTTTGCTCTGCAAATCCACCTCTACTGTCTCACACTCCCCACCACTTTGTAACCAGCCTTCTCTAGACCTGGATTCTCTGTTCCCCTAACACATTGTCTCTATCAAGAAGTGTATTATCAGTGTACTTGATGTGTCTTTCTTCTACTTCCCTCCTCCTCGTGAAGCCGTAAGCATCATAAAGATGGGGATTCTGACGTGATAAAGTCCTTGGACTGGAGGTGGCACTTAATATGTTTATACTCAGTGAATAAATAAATTTTCTACTATAGAAGGTGGGAATCTGATTGTTCTGTCTTCCTTCATTTAGACGTCTCCCCTTCTCCAGCGACCAGCCATCAGTGATCTGATTGCACAACTGCGCTTACTCCCTCCATCAATATCAAGTTCTCTGAATTCATCCATTTCTTCATTCATAAAACTATGGAAAGTCAGGACTAAGTGTGTCCTTAAAGACTGTTTCAACCAACATGTACCTTTCCTTGTTAAGCTCTTCTTTTTTCAAAGTAAAGGAAAGAAAGGGTGCATGATTGCTTTCTTCTTAAAGAAAGTAGCAAACTTTGGACCTTCGGAAACATTTTAAGAATGGAAGTGAAACTGGAGAAATATAGATTGTTCACACAGATCTGCTCTGAAGCTAGGATTCAAACTCAGCTTCATCAGTGTAACCTTGTGTTAAATTGTATAATCTCAGTTTTCCAACTGCCAAAATGGAGATAAGAATATGTTCAACCTGATGGGGCTGTTATAATAAACACTATGACAGCACCAATGTCAGTTCTTATTACTGTTATTAGTGAGCTGATTCTATGCTGTTCAGATCACTAAGAGGGGACCCACCCACAGAGACACAAAGTGGTATAGAAAAGAGTGTAACCTTACACTGCACCGTAAAGGAACAAGGAACACCCATTCCCCACCCATTCCCTATTCTCCACTGGCTAAGGAAAAACCTTCCAAACTTCCTTTGTAGGACACAACTTGTATCATAAACTTCAGGAAACCCTGGCTTTTCACCTCATGGATACATTAAACATAGCTACAACCTCCGCTGCTGAAGTTCGAGCTGTATCCCTGGGTCTCCCAACCTATTCCTCTTCCCCAGCCCATAATGACAGCATATAATAACAGCTAACAATTATTGTGTGCTCATAATGCACTTCACAAGTTTTTCACTTATTTAACCCTCCAAACCACCCCTTAGAAAAGCACAATTATTATATCATCAGATTATTCATCTGTTTTTCAAAATGAGAAACTAAACCGAAGGGAGGTTTAGTAACTTGTCGAAAAATCACACTATACATGATCTCAAGTAAAAAGATGTAAAATACAGAAACAGAGGGAAAGACGCACGGAAAAAAAAAATATATTTTTAAACTGACCAGTTACAAGCCAGTTGGAAAAATTACTGTTTTGCCAGAATTTGTACAGACCCTTCCCAGAAATTCTGGAAAAGACTGTTGAGATCCATAAGATGGAAAATTTTGATTTTCAATATGAGCAAATTTAGATACAATTGTGACAAAGGGAGAAGGGAAACAAAGAAAAAGAAGGACAGAGTAGTAGTGAGAGTGAGAGAGCATGCAAGGCAGGGAAGTGACCATGAATTGAGTCCTTGCGGCCGGCCAAGAATCCAGCAGGAACACTGGACCCGTGTGACTTACTAGCACTCTAAACTCCAGTCCCTTTCTCTCTCTCTCTCTCTCTTTCTCTCTCTCTCTCTCTCTCTCTCTCTCTGTCTCTCTCTCTCTTTCTTTCCACTGTCTGGAGAGATCTCAGCCTTTCTCAATCCCCACCTTTAGGCATCTGGGTTCTGCTTTGTCCAAATTTAACGCCAGTGTCTTTGTGTTCCCTCACTCAATGAAAAAGACACTAAATTTTCAGTTACTCGAGTCAGAAACACTTGAGGCTTTCCCGTCCCTTGACATGCCCTCCCCACTCCATTGACCTCAACATTCAGCCCCTTTCAGACCCTCCCTGTCTCCTGAGTCCTGTCCCTGGCCTCCTGGCCCCCTCTCCTCTGGTCTGCATGCCCCTTTCTGTGCCAGGATCAGCACAGCAGCCCTTCCACTCCGGTGGGCTCTGGGACACATGTCACTTCCCTGTTTCCCTGCTGCAGCCAGAGGCCCACCTTCTGACCACATGCATCACGGCCACCACCATTGCCAACAACTCCGCGCCCCTGCCCCAGTCCTCTGGGTCAGACTGTGTTTCCCTACCCTTCCTCATCCATGACTCAATGTGCTCCAACATCCAGAGCCTTCCTTCCGTTCCTCAGACACACCATGCTGATTCCCACCTCTGGCTTCAGCACACGCTCATTCTTTTGCACCCACACTGTCTCCCTCTCGACCCCCCTGCCTTTCCAACAGTCAGTCTAAGTACCCTTCAGCATTTACCTTAAGTCTGACTTCTTAGGGAGGTCCTGCCTGACCTTCCAGCCTGGATCAAGCTGTGCTATTAACTGTTTGTTGTATTTCTATAGTGTGTTCTTTTCCTCCTGAGCATAAACCTCAGTCTGATTACATGTACCATTCTTGGCATGTTTGGTTGGAAGTCATGCTTGTTCAGAGCATGCACTGAGAGCTCCAGGACCACGTCTCATGCTCACCCGTGTCACTGAGTTCCCACAGCTCAGGACCTGCCATACAGGCAGCATTCATTGCCTGAACAAATTATTTCATCTAAAATTCATAGAAAACCTCATTGTTGTGCCTGAGGACACACCACAAATGTATCCACAAACATTGGGGCCAGCTTTAGACACCAGCTGGCTCAAACCCCAACCGTCATGGTCTTCTAACTCCCCACTTCACCACCTCCCTCCAGACAACAGTTGACTTTCATTTCTAAAGAGTCATAGAAAAGTAATTGGTTTGCAAAAACCACATTTGTCCCCCTGGCAGCTGAAGACTCAGTTGGCTACTGGATCCTTGTAAATGAGATTTTGTTATTAAAGAAATGAACCAATTAGATAAGATTAATGTTGGGTAGATTTTAACGAAGGGGGAAAAAATATGTGTATATATATATATATATATATATATATATATATATATATATAAAATCTCATGCCATCTGGTACAAATCTAGAGGAAACTCACCCTATTAATGACATGTGTAAACATGAAAAATGAAGACACAAACGTAGCATAAAAATGGCCTTCTTTTTTGATGTGTGTAAGAATTTTTAAGAAGTATGTATTATTTGAGAAAATCTTAATAGGAAAAGTAAGAGCAGTGTTTCTTTCCCAATGTGCAGTTCATGCTTGGATTAAATGAGAGGACAAAAGAAAAACCTCCAAACTGACGGAGGTTTCAAACGGCTAAATTTCCACCAAACTATTAGAACGTTTATAAACAGAACCAGAATATATGATATTCAGAAAGCACAAAAGTTGGCCAGCGAGGGCTCAACCACAAAACAAACAGTGTCACGGAAAATGGTGCTTCCACCAAAAGTAGGAACAGGCATTGCTCTGGGGGCACTAAGACAAAGAATGCTCTTCACACAAAAATCCAAGATTTCCTGGGTCTCAGAGCGCGATGCAGTTTCATAGGCTGCTGCCACCAAGTGGCCACTGCAGATACTACAGCTACTTGAAATGTTTTAATTCCAAGTTTCTGCCAGGAAAAACCAAATGTAAAAATCCTCAGATCCAGAGATCGTACCCCAGGATTTTTTAATCACTCTATCAAGACATCATTCTAACAAATTATCTTTTTTTTTCCTAAAAGTGGATCGGGAAATAAAATAAAGCTAATAGTTAAGTTGAACAAGCATGTCTCATAAATTAACTCTTTGTTCCTCTCTACCCCTTAAAATCTATTGAATGAGACTAGTTCTTTCCCTGCTCCAGGATGAGAATTCAGCCTGCCTAAAACTCTTTTGGTTACGTGAAACATTGTTGCAATTTAATAATTAGAATAGTTGGCCCCCAGAATTTCTATCCATCATTAAAGGTAAGCCAACCTCAGCTTGGGCCAGGTTGGGCTGGCTAGCAGACTACTGGGAAAGGAGAAAAGGTGTTCTCTCATTCTTCCCCCATTCTTCTCACTTTAGTTTCCAACCCTTCCAAGGTCGAGGTTCCAAGAGGAAAAAGAAAGCAAAAAAAAAAAAAAAAAAAAAAATTCTAACTTGGTTCGTAGCTCCTCTTCTGTGCGTTCTGGTGGATTCTTTTTTTTTTTTTTTTAATTTCTTTTTAGTATTCCAAAATTCATTGTTTATGCAGCACACCCAGAGCTTCACACAATATGTGCCCTCCGTAATACCTACCACCAGGCTCACCTAACCCCCCACCCCACTCCGTTCCAAAACCCTCAGTTTGTTTCTCAGAGTCCACAGTCTCTCATGGTTTGTCTCCCCTGTTCTGGTGGATTCTTGAGAGACTGCCTCCAGGGATCTCTCATCTGTATTTGCTCAGCCTGAATGTTTCTTACTGAATTATGTTCCCTGGAAATTCATATGTTGAAATCATAACCCCTCATAAGATATTTGGAGATGGGACCTTTGGAGGCAGTTAGGATTAGATGAGTTCACGGCAGGGAGCCCTTGCGCTAGGATTATGACGCTTACCAGAAAAGACACCTGAGAGCTGAGAACAGGCCACATGAGCACATAGCAGGAAGATGTCGTCTACAAACCAGAAAGAGAGTCCTCGTCAGAACCTGACCATACTGGCACCCTGATCCTAGACTTCCAGCCTCCAGAACTATGAGAAAATAAATTTCTGTTCTTTAAGTGACCAGCCTATGGAACTTTGTTATGGGGGCCTGAGCAGACTGCCATCGAGTGAATGGGTCTTTATTCAAGTTGGTCTCATACTCGTCCAGCATTAGGAATGCTGTAGTACCTACAACTCCTACCTGCAGAGATCGCTTTGTCTCTCCAGGTCACCTTCTTAGACCTACAAAAATGGCATGCCTGTCTTTGCTGACATGACCGCGGAGGCTCCATGAAAAGTACTCCTGAATTCATTGTCCTCAGAAAAAGGGATAGAGGCCAACCCTAAGGCAACTGTGATTTCTTCTTACTTCTGCCCTGAGAGTAGGGCATTAAGTCTTCCTTGGGTCTCCAGTCTGCCAGTATGCCCTATAGACTTTGGACTTTCCAGGCTATACAACAGAATAAACCTATTACTTAAAATTAGTCTCTCTCCCTCTCTCTCTCTCTACCCCTTTCCAGCCTCTCTTGCAGTTGGCAGGAAGAAGTAGCCATGCCACACTGTTTTAGCCATTGAGATGTCTCTTCCCTGATGAAACCAGAGAGAACTGCATGAGGCTTTCATCCTTCCCCCTTTCCCCTTTAAGTACCATTGTGATGCTTCCAATCCTGCAGCAAGACGGCCTGCAACTTGCAACAGATAGACACTAGGTCTGAAAGCCTGTAGACTGGAGATGGAGAACGGGAAGGACCAACATTATTTCTGACTTTCCTGACATTTTTGAGCTGTCACCCCACACCTTGAAGCACCTATGTCTAGATTAACTGTTATAGGAGATAATACATATCCAACAATTCAGATTTGCAGTTGCTTTCAGGGGAGTGCATTCTTATATATTGAAATAAACAAGCAATGCTATGCATGCAACAAAAACACGCCACCAAGTACCTCCAGGTTCCGTCTTGCTCGAAGTTAAAGAAAGAGAGCGATCTGCAGGTTACATTGTTTTCTGGTAGATCTGACCACTCTTTTTGACATCTCCCATCTTGACTCCCTATAGAAAGACACAGTTGCCAACTTTGTAGATACCTCAGCTTCAAATACCCTTTAGTGCAGACATTTCTACCAGACAGAAAAGAGGTGCTAAATTATCATTTGTACCTCATGACATACTTGCTGGCATTTAAACATTGGAAGGAAAGGGACGGTGTAACAAAACACCAAATAATCACACAAATAATAATGAGGAGGACAGTACTACCAGCTTATGAGTTACAAAGATCCCTGATGTACAGAAAGTACTTAGGAGTTTATAATAACACCAGATCTTGGGGAATTTGGTTTTGCTAGGACTGAGGATGCATATATTGGCAGCTCCTGACTTTTATATGTTGGACTTTCTCTTAACATTCACTTTCAGGCATTGTGTAGTGATCGCACTAGATCAGTTTTTATGTGACAAATAGCGATTCTCCTACTTCCACAGATCAGTGAGAACAAGGCTTGTACTTGCCTCCCAACAGGTCTGTTCCAACAACAGCAGTCTCTTGACCAAAACTACTGAGTTTGCAGCCATAAAAAAGAAAAATCTTGACATTTGCAAGGACATGGATGGAGCTACAGAGTATAATGATAAGTGAAATAAGTCAGTCAGAGAAAGACAAATAGCATATGATTTCACTCATACGTGGACTTTAAGAAACAAAACAAACCAGCAAAGGGAGAAAAAAAAGAGAGTGAGAGGCAAATCAAGAAACAGACTCTTAACTACAGAGGGAAAACTGAAGGTCACCAGAGGGAGGTGCATGGGGTGATGGCTGAAAGAGCTAATGGGGATTAAGGAATGCCCTTGTCGTGAGGAGCACAGGAAGTTGTATGGAAGTGTTGAATCACTACATTATATCTAACACTTAATGTCACACTGTATGTCAACTAACTGGAATTTAAATTAAAAAAACTCTTTCAAGAAGGGGCATCTGGGTGGTGGAGTCAGTTGAACATCTGACACTTGATTCCAGCTCAAGTCATGGTCTTGGGGTTGTGAGACTGAGTCCTGCATCAGGCTCTGAGCCCAACACAGGGTCTGCTTGAGTTTCTATCTCCCTCTCTCTCTGCTACTCCTGCTCATGCTGTCTCTCTAAAATAAATAATCTTAAAAAAAAAAAGACTAAGACTAGCAGAAGAGAAAAACACAACAACAAAATACTGAGTTTGTCAAAGTATCTTGAATTCTATTTTATTATATTTGTCACATTATGAATTAAAAAGGAAATATAAAAATATTTCCAACACTAAAGACAAAAGGCACAGTTCTCCTCAAAGCAAAGTACAATGAATGAGATGAGACTCACTTAATGTAGAGAAAGTAGCATTATTTAGCCCCAATCTGCCCTGTATTGAATGCAAACCAGTTACCAGCATCTTTAATTTTGTATGAAAAGAAAACAATTAAATAATAGGTATCATGTACCGGAAGTAGGTTGTCAAATATTGAGGCTACAGGGCTAGAATAAATCACGATTTTATATTTTTTAACACCCTGGTGAATAAGCCCTATCCCCTACCCACTCATAACAAATAAATCTATTGTTCTGTCTCTATACCGGAACCTCGTGGGCATTTTTGTAGATACATCACGTCCTTAAGATGGAGCCTGCTTCTATTACGCATGTGCTCATCAGAATCTTTCATATAAGAATATATCATCTCATTAGCGTCTTACAAGTATTTGCAATTAGACTAAGTTGCACTGAAATATTTACTTTTAGAAAACAGACCACAAAAGAAAAACACACGGTCTCTCAGTCATTTCTCTTGCTTTCCTAATAAGCAGAACATCTATATGTACAGAAATTGGATATCTGTCCCTAGTAAGCAACTAATGGGGGCCCCATGAGTCAGTGTCTCGCCTTAGCAGTGTTTTCCTCCTAACAATCCCCTAGGAGAATTACACACAGAGACCAAGCTCTGATTGATTATAGACCAGTGATTGGGACACTACCACTCTTTCCCTGTTATTTACTAATAACTGCCCTCAGCCTTGCACACAGCTGTAAATCCAGCTCATTAGAGAAATTCTTGAGTGCATCAGCCTGAGCTGGACTTTCCCATCTTTTACCCAAGAGATGGGCCATCCCTCCACCGTCTGTTTTGCAATTTTTCTTTCTGCCTCCACACACTTTTCTTAACTCACAAGAGTCGAAACACCCTTTGGTTTTGTAGAGTCCACTTTCCATATACATCCCCTTCTGAATGATAATGAACTCAGAATTCATATTTTGCTTGACCTCCAGACCAGCGGTCTCCTTACTGATCTCTTCCTGGGCCCGTGACACCCTTTTCCTTCTTTCAACAACAGCTCTGGATAAAACTGTCTTCAACAAGACTGTTTCAAAAGTACCTTGCATCAATGTAGTTTTAATTTGAATCTCCCTGATGGCTAGATTGAGATATCACCTTATACCAGTTAGAATGGCCAAAATTAGCAAGACAGGAAACAACATGTGTTGGAGGGGATGTGGAGAAAGGGGAACCCTCTTACACTGTTGGTGGGAATGCAAGTTGGTGTAGCCTCTTTGGAGAACAGTGTGGAGATTCCTCAAGAAATTAAAAATAGAAATTCCCTATGACCCTGCCATTGCACTCCTGGGTATTTACCCCAAAGATACAGATGTAGTAAAAAGAAGGGCCATCTGTACCCCAATGTTTATAGCAGCAATGGCCACAGTCGCCAAACTGTGGAAAGAACCAAGATGCCCTTCAACGGATGAATGGATAAGGAAGATGTGGTCCATATACGCTATGGAGTATTATGCCTTCATCAGAAAGGACAAATACCCAACTTTTGTAGCAACATGGACGGGACTGGAAGAGATTATGCTGAGTGAAATCAGTCAAGCAGAGAGAGAGTCAAGTATCATATGGTTTCACTTATTTGTGGAGCATAACAAAAAGCATGGAGGACATGGGGAGTTAGAAAGGGATTGGGGTAAATTGGAAGGGGAGGTGAATCATGAGAGACTATGGACTCTGAAAAACAATCTGAGGGGTTTGAAGTGGTGGGGGCGGGTGGGAGGTCGGGGTACCAGGTGGTGGGTATTACAGAGGGCACGGATTGCATGGAGCACTGGGTGTGGTGAAAAAATAATGATACTGTTATGCTGAAAATAAATAAATGAAAAAAAAAAAAAAAAAAAGAAAAGTACCTTCCATCAAAGAAGAATTTTGATGAGCGACCCTTTAGACAGCATCAGTCCTAAATATTTTATAAGTATTTATTTATAAAATATTAATAAGTGTGGTCTTTATGATAAAACTTGAAGTGACTTTAAAAGATTATTTTAAAGAAACTGATAAAATAATGATAAAAGGCAACATTAGTTTGACGACTTTAATAAAAGAATCATGATTTTACCATAAACTCATGACTTTGTGAAAACTGTAACCAACTGTTTACCTTTTTCCTTCAGGTTTGGAAAAGTGGAAAACGACAAAAGGCATTTCAGTACCACGGTTTGTGGGAAAAAAAAAGAAATCCTGACCAAAAGTGTCGTTAGATATTAAAATTAGTTACCGAATGAGATGGCAAAGTTCCTTGTCTTGAGTGGATGAAATGTCAAAATGAATTCTCATTTATCTGGAAGGAAGCAGGGAAAGATGTTAATGACCTCTGTAAGTCTAATTTATCCAATATTATTGTGCCCAAGTTGTGTACAAGTTTTCTTTCTTTTAAAATTTGAAACATGGGACAGAAAGCACAAAAATTGAATGCAAATGTAAACCGACTTCAGGAAAATATACCTCTTAATAAAATCCTGTAAGAAACTCACATAATCCTCTTTGCATGTCACTGGTGATTTCTGTTTGAGATTAATTCTGGTTATACATCCATTAGGAATGGCACAGTTTATTTAGGGCAGTGATAAAAAATTAACAACCACTTCTCATTTCATTAAAAGAAAAGAAGCAGCTAAACATTTTAATGCACATGATTGCAAAGACTGAGAAACAAATTAATGAAATATTCCCTTGTTGTCCATTTGGAAGTATATTCTTCCGTTGGAGATCTTTTTTTTTTTTTTTTTTCACTTAATGAAACAACAAATGAAGATTCAGAGATGCTTATAATCAAAAACAGCAATTTGGGAGTAAGGAAAAATTCTGTGTTAATATGCAGAAACAGTAGAAAAAATAAGAGAATCATTTATAGGTAAAAACTAAAGAATGAAGAGAAATTGGAGAAATGAGAACTTGCTACATTGCAGGCAATCTCTCTCTTAATCACTGATTTATATTCCAAAGGCTCATTTTTGAAATCACTTGTTTAGAATTTAAGGCACATATTTGCACACAATCAAAGAGTCTATAGGTTCGAAAGAGCCTCAGAGATCATTTAGGTCAAGCACTGCTTGGAGATTTAATCACCTCTTACATCACCCCTGCCAAGCAAATAATGCCATGAATGGCAATTAAGTCTCCAGATTACATTACACAATTGTGTTTACACCATAAATCACCTTGGCATATGCAATAAACACATAGTGGTGCCACATCTTTCCACACGGTACTGTAATGTTCCTTTGGGGAAAAGAATGGGATCAGATCACAGTAACAATTTGACGATCCAGCTACACAGATATATCTCCGACATTCCCTACATTCAGTGACATTCCCTGCCTCCACCCCATGTCGAGGCACCCAAGGGTTGAGGACAGGAAGCTGGGGCAGGTCAGGATTTATGTTGTAGGGTAAGAGAAGAATGGGCTAAGTGTTAGGGAAGGGCTGAGAAAGAGACTGGAGACACTGCACTGGTAATATTTGTAACTTCTGTGTCTCCCTTTGCCTTGCCTGCCTTCTACCTTAACTGCTCTGAGAAGCAAGCCTTCTCTGCACATAAGGTGAAAATCCTGAGTATCCATTCAACTGAGCATTAAATCATTCATTTAATTGTTCACTTTTTTTTTTAAATTTTATTTCTAGTTCGCACTCTGTCTCTAACATTTTACAGTTCTTGGTGTTCACCAGTGAGCCAAGTGGCTCTGGAGCACAGATGCCACATACTGTGCATTTCTGGATACCCAATGCTTATACATGCCTGGCTCACAGATTGGGTTAAAATAATGTGTTTATTAAATTAAGTGAAAAGAAAGAGGAGGAGGAGGAGAAATAACAGAGGCCTTCGGAGCAACAAAATGGTATTCTCTTTCTTTACTTTAATCTTGCAATCATCAGCCAGAGCTAGGAGGTTAGGGAAGGAAATGGGAGGAAGCAGTAGAAAAAATGAGAGTTTACAATTGAAGGGATGTCCCCTCCCTCTTCATTCTCCTACTGTTCTGTCTTTTGGCCCATCTTTATAGATACCTCCTCCAATCAGAACAAAGTGCTTGAAGAGAAGGGATCTGGAATCATAAGGATATGGTTTCATGAGACAAGAGGTCTAAAGGGGTAAGAAGATAGGTAACAAGAGACAAGTCCCTAGAAAAAAATACACCAAAAAAAAATTAAAAAGAAGAAGAAGAAGAAAATAAAGAAACTTACTTCTTCTGTGACATAAATGGTCAGTGCTCAGTAAATATCCATGTTTCCCAACCCCATGCATCAGAGTGGTGTCATGGGACTAATTCTTATCAGCGGAACATGAACAGAAACCATGTGCTAGTTTCCATGTCAGAAAGGTAAGAGTAGGTGCTCCTTTTCTGAGATTGCTGTTTTCCCACGCTACACTGAACTTGGAGGTTATTTTCTCGAGGAAGCGCTACTACAAGATGGAAGAGCTCTCAGACACAAACTGGACCTTATCTGAGGATAAATAAGACTCTTGTATACAAAGCCACTGCAATGCAGGGACCTATTTGTTACCACAGCTTAGCACAGCATAACCTACCTGATACACCTTATTTCACCCGTCTGGTATAGCCATTAATTGAAAAAGGAAGTTTGCTAGCCAGCCATGTTTATAGGTGAAAGGCCTTCTAATTCAACGTGAAAACCATCTAATTCAACTTTAAAACCATCTCAAACTCAGCACTTCCTATATCCACCTATCACTTAATTAGAAGATGTAACATTTTTAAAGCATTGCCTACATGATATTCAAATTATGCATTCTTCCAGATATTCCTAAATTCACTCCTGAATGAAGCTATACCAGCAGAACTTGTGTTTCCTTCACTAGCCACCTTGTAGAATCAGTCTGAGCTTATCACGGGGCCGTTAGATCAAGGGAAGCTACAAAAAACACAGGAAATTCATTGTTGTACCCACTGTACAGATATTGTGGGGAATGTTGCTCATAAAAGTTCACAGCATCATCTTTATAAGAATCTTCTCAATAATTTCCTTTCTTGTCTTAATATTAGTAATAGCTGATCCTCTCCTGTAAACTAGAACAATATTAGTACATATCCCATCAGGTTCTTGTTGCAAAGGATTAAGTTAAGTAGTGCATTTTAAAAAGCTTAAAATGACGCCTGGAAGAGAGTAAGCATGAAATGTATTTTTGCTATTATTAGTAATTTTTAAAAATTTTAATTGGACAGTAAATTGTGTTAATGCTCAATATGTTTTCAATAAGATAAGAGTCCAAACCGGAGGCTTCTGACAGCAAGTCTACCATATGTCTCCAAGTTTGTTTTGTACCTGGTTTCTTTCTCACACTTTTTCAATATATGTAAATTTGATGCATTTCATAAATTCCTTTAAGCTGGTCTGAATTCTTTTTCAAAGCTAGGAAAGCCATAAATAAATAAAAATTAACACACTAAATCCTAGACCCTTTACTTGCCATTTATTAACATTTAAAAAGAAAAAATAAAACAACAATGAAAAGCCTATATATATATATATATATATATATATATATATATATGTAGAATTTTCACCATTATAGCATTTTCTTTATTTCCAAATAGTATAAAAGATGTAAATCTTAACTCCTAGACTTGGAAGAACACACAAGCTCCAATGAGGCTCAGCAAAGTTGTTTAATTTTGACATCTCAATTACAACTTAATTTCTTTTTAAGATTTTATTTATTTATTTGTGAGGGAGAGCACACAGAGTGGAGAGGTAGAGAGGAAGAGGGAGAACCAGACTCCCTGCTGAGCAGGAAGCCCAATGAGGGGCAAGGTGGGTGGGGAGGCTGGATCCCAAGAACCAAAGGCGGATGTTTAACCAACTTGGCCACCAAGGCATCCCTCAATTAAAACTTGAAAGAGGGGATATCCTCATCTTCAAAGCTTCAAAATATTCATGCCAATGATTGAAAGTCCACTCTGCTCATAGGCCTGAAACAGGTATGGACTCTTTGGATAAAAACTTTAACTATGGTTGACAATTTCCAAACAAACCCTAAAGAACCATCTTGTGATCATGTATTTATAGAAACAGTGAACTAAAATATGAAATTGTTTGTGGCACCTGGGTGGATCAGTCAGTTAAGCATCTACCTTCAGCTCAGGTCATGCTCCCAGGGTCCTGTGCTTGAGCCTTGCACCAGGCTCCCTGCAGGAAGCCACCTTCTTGCTCTCCTCTGCCTCTCCCCCAGCTTGAGCTCTCTCTCCTTCTCTCTCTCTCAAGTAAAAAACAAAATATTTTTAAAAAAATAAGACAAAATATGAAATGGTTTGAAAAATCTGGGCTGTATAGTCATGAGGCTAACAGACTTAAAGCATCATTGCCCTTAAACTCAAAGCAACTAGTTCTTTTCAGTTCAATAAATATTTGTTGCCTTTTGTCTCTTGATCATTGTGCTAGTCTCTGGAGACCCAGAGATAAATAAAGTGTGGACCAAATCCTCAAAGTTTCTATAGCTGGGGAAGACCCACTTAATTACTCTATATTACTAAACCACTTTTTTTTTAAGATTTTATTTATTTATTTGAAAGAGAGAGATCACAAGTAGACAGAGAGGCAGGCAGAGAGAGAAGGGGAAGCAGGCTCCCTGCTGAGCAGAGAGCCTGATGCGGGGCTTGATCCCAGGACACTGAGAACATGACCTGAGCCGAAGGCAGCGGCTCAATCCACTGAGCCACCCAGGCGCCCCACTAAACCACTTTTTATGCATTGATCACAAATGGTCATTTATGCATTTATTTATTTGCTTACCTGTTCACTTTCTGCTTCCTTGCTGGGGGAAGGACCATGACTATTCTGTGTATTGTGAGTGCAGTTTTTGTACAGAAGCTCCTCACATGTTGGGTACTCAAGAAATGTTTTCTAAATAGTAATTTAGTCATATGTAAAATTTATAGAAATCGATAGTTTTCATGTACATAAACAACACTTAGAAGATAAAATGGAAAGTTCCATTTCAAATGGGCCAGCAATAATTCCAAAAAAGGATGAAATACCTAGGACTAAGACTAACAAGGCATGTGAAAAAACAATATGAGGAAAAAATTGGATACATTCCTGACAGAAAAAGTGAATGGAAAGGTATATTACGTTTATAAATCAAAAAAATATATCTCATTAAAAATTTCAATTCTTCCTAAGTTAATTTATAAATCTAACAATCCCAACAAGAATACTTTTAAAAAGCAATTTTGTTCTGAAACTAGATAATTCTGAAGTTCTTATGGAAAAGTAAGCTAATAACAATAACCAGGAAATCTACCAAGTAGAAAAGACTTATAAGCCCATAAATACATTTTAAGACTTTGATAATTAAACAGTGTGGTATTGGGCATATATAGAAACCAAAAAAGGGAAGATGGATTCCAGAAATAGATTTTAACTTACATGGGAATTTAGTATGTGATAAAGGTGTGCTCAAATCTGTGGTGGTAAACATGAACTTTAATATATAATGTTAGGGAAAACAAAATCGCCACCTGGAAAATATTATTGTTTTCATCAATCACACCATATTCAAAGACAATTTCAAATGAATTTAGAATTAAGGTGTAAAAAATAAAGTCATAACAACGTTGAAAGGCTGAATTACTTTAAAGCCACCAAATGAAAGCAGACTTTATAACTATGACTCAGAAAATAGAAGTAAAAAGAAAAACTTAAAAGTTCAACCACATAAAATTCATAAATTTTACATTCAAAACAGCATAAGAACAAGCTGGAAGGAAATATTTGCAGTTTATATCAATGTCAATGAGTTACACTTACTGATACGTAAAGAACTTCTGGAAATCTAGGAAAAAAGAAATAACCAAAGCCTAGGAGAAATATAGACTAGGAACATGGATAGTTTACAAAGAAAAAAAAAGTTTCCATTAAACCTACAAAAATACTTATAATAAAGGGAATTCATATTAAAACTACATTTCTCACTGCAATGAGCAGAATTCTTGGAAGTCCCCAGTATGTTCAACCGCAAGTGTGAAGCTTTACATATTTCTCTTCCCTTGAGTGTGGCTAGGACCTACGACATATTTCTAACCAAAAGAATATGGCAGTAATCTTGGGATTTTTATTCCTTAAATTAGGTTATGTTATATGGCGGATGGGATGGATGACATTCTGCGATTATGTTACCTAAAATAAGACTCCATCTTAGCGACTATACCAAGAGATTCCTCTGCTGATCTTGAAGAAGCAAGCTGATGTATGTCAGCTGTCTGGGGGAAAGGTCACAGGGCTAGGAACCATTGACAGACAGACATCTAGAAGCCAAGAGCTTCAGTTCTACAGTCCAAAGAAAGTGACTTCCTCCAACAGCCACATGAACTTGAAAGACCTTGAGCCTCAGATAGGACTGCAGTTCTTACTAACAGCCTGTGGGACCTTGATCAGAGGACCAAGCTAACCCACACTTAGGCTGCTAATCACAAAAACTGTGAGATAATAAATATGTGTTGCGTTAGGACACTAAGTTTGTGGTAATTTATTATACAACAATAGGAAACTATTACATTCATCCACCATGTTTGCCAAAATGCAAAAGTGTGCAACACTCTGTGCTGATAAGTCATGCCCACAGCCCACTTGTATATTGCCAGTGGAATACAAGATATCGTTGTGCCTGTGGGGGAATATCTGGTGATGTCTAGCACAATTACATTTATACTTGACCTTTCGCCCAGCATTCTAACTTCTGGAAATCTATCCTAAACTTTTATCGTATAAAATGATACATGTATAAAAGTTTTTATTAGAGCAATATTTATTATAAAAAATAATGGATTTAAACCAAGAGGCCAATATTTAGGGACTGGTTAAATTATCTAGGGTCATCTACTTGGTGGAATGCTGTGTATCCAGAAAAAAATGGGAGAATGAGGAAGAACTCTATAAAGTGATATGCAAAAAAACTCCAGGATATATACTAAAATGGAAAAAAGCAATGTTCAGAACAACATATATAGTGTGCCACCATTGTGTAAGGAAAATTTTGTATATGCATAAAGAAACAAAGTATTCTAAAATGGTTACCTTTAGGGAATGGAGAGAAACCGGTGGGTATAACCATAGGAGCAAGTCTTCTCCAGGATGATTTCTTTAATCATTTTTTAACTATTTTTGAGACCTATGGATGTATTACCTATTAAAATTTCATTTTCAATTTTTGAATGGATGGATGCAGAAAAGTACTGTGTCATAATGTGTGTCTATTCATGATGCAGAGGTGACAATGGGAAAGGAGGGGAAGACAGAGTAATGTCAGCTTATATGTCTTCCTGGGGACAGACACCGAGCAGGGTTTCAAAAGAAAGATCAAGAGTTAAAAGAAACGGACAAGCCTCAGAAGGACATTGCTGATAGTAGGAACTGTGTTCAAAGAACACAGTGGGATGAAACTGGCAGTACATCCAGGGAACAAAAGAATCTGCTCTTATTAAATGTAACAGGGGGACAGAGAGCAACCTAGTGAGAAAGGCAGGTAGTGACCAGATCAAGGGGTTCTTGGAAGCTCTTCTAAAGAACGTGTATTTTATATTTTGCATGAGGCTTATGCCTCAAATTTATCATTCCAAAAGTGATTTTGAGGACATATCAGAAACGATCTGTATTCTTATTTCCTGTGGCTGTTGTAACAAATCGTCACAAACTTGGTGGCTTTAAACAACAGACATGCATTCTCTCATAGTTGTGGAAGGCAGAACTCTGAGCCAGAAGTCCAAAATCAAGGTGCCAGCAGGGCCACATTACCTCTGGAAGCTCTAGAGGAGAATCCATTCTTTGCCTCTTCTAGCTACTGGTGGTTGCCAGATTCCTTGGCTGTGACCACTCCGATTTCTGCCTTCGTCTGTACATGACATTCTCTCCTGTGTGTCTGTGTCTTCTCCTCTTCTGTTTTTCATAAGGACGGTTTTCACTGGATTTAGGGGCCACCCAGATAATCCGGGATGATCTCATCTCAAGACCCTTAACTTAATTACATTTGCAAAAACCCGTTTTCCAAAGAAGGTCATATTCACAGGTTTTAGGGAGTAAGATGTGAGTATACCTTTTGGGGGGCCACTATGATCAATGCTAAAGTCAGGACACAATTTAGAAGGTGATCGCAATTAAGCAGGAAAAAGATGTTCAACAAATATTCAACTTTCCTAATTAAAAATTTTCAAGCTTTTCAGAAACCCACTCAACATCTTCCTTTCTATAATTTAAGTCCACCCCATGGCCCTGATTTTTATTCAAGCAACTGAATGTATATTTGCAGTCATTTCTTCCAAATCTTTCCTTATAGAGACATTATAACCATTGTGTTGTATTTTATACTGTAGGGACAATACTTAGTCTCCTAATCTGGAGCAGTATAAGGTTTCAAGAGGATTCCTTCTCTAAAAAAGATAGTTTGGGGCACCTGGGTGGCTCAATGGCTTAAGCCTCTGCCTTCGGTTAAGGTCATGATCTCAGGGTCCTGGGATCGAGCCCCACATCAGGCTCTCTGCTTGGCAGGGAGCCCGCTTCCTCCTCTCTCTCTCTCCTTCTCTGCCTGCCTCTCTGCCTACTTGTGATCTCTGTCAAATAAATAAATAAAATCTTAAAAAAAAAAAAAAGATAGTTAACTGGAGGCAGACAAGGAGTGGTACAAAGAACGCTTCAGACTAGCAAGCCTGAGGTCTGTAGCATTAAATTTTCTGGTGAGATCTGTGTGGAAGCACACCAATCTTCATAAAACCTAGGGATGAGAATTTCTAGAATGAGTGGTAGCATAGTAAAATAGGATGCAGAAAACCAAAGGAGGGAGGAAATCTTTAAACTGTATATCCAAGTCAGGAGGGGGTTCTTTAAACGAAACTGAAAGACAAATCCAAGCTCCCACTCACTTCTGCCACAAAAGGTCACTTTCTGCCAGCTTTTGGGCAATAATTAAGCAGGAAAGAGCAATCCTCCAGAACATATTGTGGTTTCCCTTCTCGTGCCCCTAGTCAAATTTTACTTATTGACCTTCAGTCTAATTAACCAATGCCCCAGATGATCCCCTATTTCCTAATGAGTTAGAGATGTCTCAATTTCTAACAGTTTAAGTGCTGACTCTAAACCATTCCTGCCCAAAAGGACTCTCTGCAATGAATGGGTGTTCTACATCTGCACTATTCAGTATCGTGTCCACTGGCCACACATAGCTACCGACCACCTGAACTGTGCTGGTGTAAAGCACAAACTAATTTTTCAATTATCTTTAATTTTAATTAGCTTAAATTATAATAGCCAAAGGTAGCTAGCAGCTACCATATTGGACAGCACAACTTTAAACAGAGTTGAACACAGGAACTGGCCCATCTTCCTGTTCAGGCTTAGTCAAGTTCTAGCCTATTATCAGCCTGAATCTTATCCTATTTTATACTTACTCCCTGCTGTCAGGAAAGCACAGAGCAGGCATATTAGGACTAATGGCCATTGATTATATCTTAATGGCATAGGTTAGAAGGTTTTTCTCTCTATTATATTGGTTCAAGGTGTTATAAGAATGGACCTAGACATGCAAACTAGACATGTTATATAAAACTAATGAATTATTAGCACTATATCAAAAACTTGTGATGTACTATATGTTGGCTAACTGAACATAATAATTAATCAATTAATTAAAAAAACATCTTAACTCTGGGACTACTTAATAGCCAGTCTCGTGGTACAATTTCTTTTGGATAAACTCACCTTTTCTCCCTAACCTCTTTTTCTAGACAAATTCACAAAGAATTTAGCTCCTGGATTTAGTTTTTACTATGGGATTGCAATATGCCTATTTATGTACATCATTATCCTAAGCATGATGTTGCAAAAGTTTCTTACACTGTTTCCATGTTCCTAACTACCAACTTCTGGATGGGGCAAAACAGGCAATTCACTAAAAGGTTGTGCAACATCAAGAAAGTATGGTATTGGCACATAAACAGACACATAGATCAATGGCACAGATTAGAGAACTCAGAAATGGACCCTCAACTCTGTGGTCAACTAATCTTCAGCAAAGCAGGAAAGAATGTTCAATGGAAAAAAGACAATCTTTTCAACAAATGGTCTTGGGAGAATTGGACAGCCACATGCAGAAGAATGACACTTTCTTACTCCATACATAAAAAGAAATTCAAAATGGATCAAAGACCTAAAGGTAAGACAGGAATCCATCAAAATCCTAGAGAACATAGGCAGCAACATTTTATCTTGGCCACAGCACCTTCAGAACTAGAGATCGCCCCAACGGTAAGGGCAACTAAGACCCAAAAAAAAAAAGAGCTATTGGGACTTCATCAAGGTAAAAATCTTTTGCACAGCAAAGGAAATAGTCAACAAAACCAAAAGACAACTGACAGAATGGGAGAAAACTTGCAAATGGTTTATCAGATAAAGGGTTAGTATCCAAAATCTATAAAGAATTTGTCAAACTCATTACCCAAAGAACAAATAATCCACTCAAGAAATGGGCAGAAGGCATGAATAGACATTTCTCCAAAGAAGACATACAAATGGCCAACAGACACAAGAAAAAATGCTCAACATCACTTGGCCTCAGGGAAATACAAATTAAAACCATAATGAGATACACCTCATACACGTCAGAATGGCTAAAATTAACAAGTCAGGAAACAACAAATGTTGGTTAGGATGCCAAGAAAGAGGAAACCTTTTACTCGGCTGGTGGGAATGCAAGCTGGTAGAGCCACCCTGGAAAACAGTATGGAGGCTCCTCAAAAAGTTAAAAATAGAGCTGCCCTATGATCCAACAATTACATTACTAGCTATATACTGCAAAGATACAAATGTATCTGAAGGAGCACCTGCACCCCAGTGTTTATAGCAGCAATGTCCACAATAGTCAAACTGCAGAGAGTCCAAATGTCCATTGACAAATGAAGACAATTATCATATAATTTCACTCATATGGAGAATTTAAGAAACAAGACAGAAGAGCATAGAGGAAGGGAGGAAAAGACAAAACAAGATGTAATCAACAAGGGAGACAAACCGTTAAGCGTCTTAATCATAGGAAACAACCGAGGGTTGCAGGAGAGGAGATCAGTGGGAGATGGAATAACTGGGCGAGGGGCATTGAGGAGGGCACATGATGTAAGGAGCACGGAGTGTTGTATACAACTGTTGAATCACTGAAAACCCTACCTCTGAAACCTCTGAAACTAATAGTACACTATATGTTAATTCATTGAATTTAAAGAAATAAATAAAAAGGAAAAAGAAAGAGTGTGTAAGGCACTTAGATCCAGAGTCACCTTCTTCCAAGGAACTCTTACACGATGACTCCAAAAACACTAACAGGAGGATTTTAACCACATCTATACTCTAAGCATTAAAAGAAAGCTGAGGCTTTCAGTAAATAAGCCTGTCAGTAAGACTTCACTGTATGAACCTGGACACTCCGTGCCCAAAGAAAGGAGAACATTTCAAAACCTCACCTACCCCTTAATCACAGTGTGGAAGGGAACCTCCAGTTCTAAGATGCTGAAGAAAAAGAAGTTAGAGCACTGAGAACTACTGGTAGAGAGAGCCCATGCACCACTTATCACTGGATTATAGGACAGCAAAGCAGACCATAGAGATAACATAAGAGAGACCAAGACAAATCCATAAATAATGTGTGAATAATTAGAGGTGTCATAAGAATGAATGAAGCTATGCAGCATTTAGAGGTTTCCAGAGAAAATGGTTCCAAATCTACATGATATTATTTTGTATTGTTAAGATTTTAATGGAGTCGATTCCCTTGCCATTCTTTTTGTTGATGTTTTCTAACCCTTCTTAAATATAAGTTATTTTTGTGACACAATCAGCCATTAGAAGGAAAACAATTTGATAGAATAATTCTCAGTGCTGTTTGGAAACAAGCTGTAATTACTCGTTTCTCTTAGGAGCCATCACTTTGGTACTATAATTTTGAGGGTAGCTTGAGCAGACTGGTTCCCAGGTTTACATTTTTAAAAGGTGATAAGTAGATGGATGGTTGGATGGATGGACAGAGAGATGCTAGATAGAGATAGATAGATACAGAGATACAGAGATGCAGAGATATGTATTTCTAAAACAAACTAGTAATTTATGCTTACGGTTATCAAGGGTCCTTCAAATCCACTGGAGTACATTGTTTCATCTATTTCTTCACAGAGGACAATTTTGCTTAAAAATAGAATCCTAGAGGGGTGCCTGGGTGGCTCAGTCAGATAAGCAGCTGCCTTCAGCTCAGGCTCTGGTCTCAGGATCCTGGGATTGACCCCCATATCAGGCTCCCTGCTCAGCAGGGAGTCTGCTTATCCCTCTCCCCACCCAACTCATGCGTGCTCCCTCTCTCTGTCTAATAAATAAATAAAATCTTTAAAAAAAAAAATAGAATCCTGGATTTTAAAGGGACTTAAGCCACTGTCAAGAGTGAGAGCCCTGGGGCCAGGCAGCATGGTTTGCAACTTCACTGTGTGACCTAAGAAACATATTTAACCTGGGGGTCCTGCGTGGCTCAGTTAAGCTCTACACTAAGTGGGGAGTCTGCTTGAGATTCTCTCTCCCTCTGCCCCTCCTCCTATTCTCTCTTTCTCTCTCTCTCTAAAATAAATAAATAAATCGTTTTTAAAAAGAAATAATTTTAACCTTTTTATGTCTCAGTTTCCTCATCTGTAAAATGAGGAAAAATAGTACCTACTTCATTATAATATTGTGAAAGTTACATGAGTTCATTCTCCCTGAGCACTTAGAACATTCCTGTGTACAGCAAATGCTTGGTAAGTATTAGTGTTCTCCATCATCATCTTCATCACTTTACAGGTGAAGACACAATGCCCAGATAGGTTAGGGGACCTGTCCAAATCAGACATTAAACACACGGTAGACCCTGAATTTCCTGGAAGCCAGACCTGTGGTCTCTCCACTGTACTGTACTGTACTGTCTGAATTGTTCCATGCTGTAGTTTCTCCCATGGAAAGTCCTTCTCAGTCACACAACTTAAGAAGGAAAGAATCCAGAGAGAACACCTATAGAAGTCAGTTCTACAGGTCTCCAGGCAAAGCTTTACAGTGGCTGCTGAAACCACTGCAGGTACAAAGGGTCCCTACTCTCAGTACATTTCCCCATCAGCTGTTATCCCTCAAATTCCTTTTTATGGGGAAAAACTTTTCACTGCCTAATAAAATATTTAAGTAGTGTTGTTTTAATTCTAAAACTTACATGTTGGATTATATTTTATTACTCATATCAAACTATTACTTTAATAATAGAGAACATAAGGTAATTAGTAATAGAGAACGTAAGATAAAATATATTGAAATACAATAGTACAATTAGCATAATAAAGAGCAAAAGAACATTAACCATGGAGCAGAGGTTGCTGAGGTATGGAATGAAATGGACATATTGGATGCTTCGAGTATCGAACTCAAACCACTTTCCTCACAACGTGCCAAGAGCCAGCGGGAACACTTCCTGGGATGACACAGCTAGGAAAGTAGAACCTCACCAGGAACCTTTCACAAACAAGGCAAGACTGGTTTGCACCTCCCACGAAACACCAGTGCCATCCAGGTCCAAATCAAACCCAATCTATATAGCTGCAGAGGAAATGATTGTCATGGAGACCCTGTAGGAGAGCCAGCAAAACATTTCCAAAACCCCGCAGGTGTTCAGGGAAAAAACGGGTTTTGTACGGATATGTTTTACAATCCAAATTTTTATATAGCATGAAAAAAAGGAGTCATCTACAACTTCACCAACTAGTCTCCTTTTCCACAGGAAAAATACTTTGCTTTTACCGGATGTGTCTTAAACGTTGTTCTTCTTTACATTAGGAGTCTAAAGTACAAAAGCTACCTGGACTAGAAAAGCTTCATGAAAATCTATGTATTTAAGTTCAGAATGACTTTTCTTTAACACCCATGGAATGCTTGCAAACCATTTTATCAGGAATCACACTGGCCTGAAGTAGAGCATTAAAAACAATTTGAACATTTTTTAAAAAAATGCATTTTCTAAGTTCTTAGCTTGAAATTTGCATCCGGGAGCTGTTATTTTCTCTATATCAGCCTTAAGCACTGTGCAAAGCTCTTGAAGATCACATTGCTTAAAGGTGGAGTTGGCCGTGGTCATGCTGTCTCTGCCACATCAAGCCAAGGCTTTCTCCCTTTTGCAAGAGACATTTTTATCAGACTGGCTTTTTCCTCCTGCCAAGACCTAAAATACTTAGAGGCACTAATCAATTAGGGCAATTGTTTTCATCAGAAGGATTGATTTTTGTCAGGTTTGTAATATCTTTCTCTTTTCTTGACCTCATTTGTCCCTGGAAATCAAAATATCAAACTGCCATTCAAAGTCTCAAGAGCTGTCTAAAAACTCCCTGGGAATGTCACCCTACCAAGTGGACTCACAGGAAACGACTATTTTCATTTTGCTTCAGAGATATATACATATGAGGGGGTGTCTTCATCCATATGAGCTGCTAGAACAAAAGACCACAGACTAGGTAGCTTATAAACAATGGACATTATTTCTTATAGCTCTGGAGACTAGAAATCTGAGATCAAGATGCCAACGTGCATGGATGAGAGCCCTTCTCTGGACATCAGACTTTCTGTGGTAGCCTTCCATGCCAGAAGAGGAAGAGATTTCTCTGTATCGTCTTTCACAAGGCACCAATTCTATCCATGGGGACTCCACCCTCATGACTTAAGCACCTGCAAAAGGCCCCACCTCACTAATCCTTCACATGTGGGGGTTAGGATTTCAACACACGAATTTGGAGGGTAGGAACACAGACTTTCAGAGTATGGTGGGGGCAATACATACATACAGGATGGCAATTTGCTTACTCTAAATCTATCCTTTCCTTTTTGCCTTTCTCACATGCCTTCAAAACACCCATTCCTTGATGACATGCAGTTTTCTAGCTGGAAGGGAAAACTTCATTGGTTAAATAAGCACTATCTCATTTGTCCCAATAATCACAGAGCATCCCATTAATACATGAAAAACAGTAACTAGGCTAAAGAAACCTGGAACACAGGGGTGCTTGGGTGGCTCAGTTGGTTAAGCATCCAACTCTTGGTTTCTATTCAGGTCATGATCTCAGGGTCGAGAGATGGAGCCCCATGTTGGACTCCATGGTCAGTGGGAAGTCTGCTTGAGATTCTCCCTCTCCCTCTGCCCCTCCAACTTTCCCGCTCTCTCTTTCTCTCTCTCTGTCCCCAAAATAAACTTTAAAATCTTAAAAAAGAAAGAAAGAAAGAAAGAAAGAAAGAAAGAAAGAAAGAAAGAAAGAAAGAAAGAAAAGAAAAGAAAAGAAACATGGAGCATAGATACAACAGAGTAAACCAAGTAAAGTGTCAACTCGAGAAGACAACATAGAATGCAACATATAGAAAAGAGTCAATAAATGGTTAATGGTCAGCTAATTAATATTGTTGTCCACCCAGGAGCAATTTTTACTTTCTAAGAGGACACTTACAATAAATCCCTACTGGTAGAATGTAAGGTTTTCTGGGAAACAATAAGAGGTGTTTTGTTTTTGTTGTTGTTTTGTACCCATTAAACTGCATCATGTAGCTGATCACTTAACTTTGTCTAAATGCAAGTTGGACCTTATGTTTGTTTGTTTTATTTATTTATTTATTTATTTATTTATTTATTTATTAAAGATTTTATTTATTTATTTGACAGAGAGAGATCACAAGTAGGCAGAGAGGCAGGCAGAGAGAGAGAGAGGAGGAAGCAGGCTCCCCACCAAGCAGAGAGCCCGATGTGGGACTCGATCCCAGGACCCTGAGATCATGACCTGAGCTGAAGGCAGTGGCTTAACCCACTGAGCCACCCAGGCACCCCTGTTGTATTTATTTTATAGCTGGAAAAAAAATACTGAAATTCAGTGAAGTGTATTCTCAGATGTGGTCCCTGGTTTAGTATTGTTCTGGGAGATGCTGGGATAAAGTATTCTTTGTTCACCAACTAGAACAATGAAAAAGTTATAGATTGGAAAGGGAAAATCTATAGCTTACTCATTGTTCTACTGAACTCTGACATGGATGCAGACAGAAAGCAATACCTGCTTTGTAATCAATCACAAACTCATCAGGAAGACTAACCCCAACTCGTTTGTGAAAAACAAACAGATTTCTTCACAAACCTTGGTTTTCCTTACTATTATCAACGAAGAGAAGGATAAATGAGATTAAAATTTTAAAGAATAAATGAGGAACTAATGAAAAAACAAGGGAAAAAATAATAGGATCTTTTGGGGAAAATGGTTCTTACAAAGGTCTTCAGAAAGAGTACAATATAAATATCTGAATGTTGAGACACACACGGAGAGATTAACATACATGTTTCAATAAACATCAAGATTTATTATGCCTTGGAAACTATTGACTGGGGTGAAAGTCAATACATCTTGATGTTCACCACAGCAAAATCAATAACCACTTAATAATTTACCAAGACTCACAGGATCTAATGTATCTGATGGTTGTGAAGCAAAGTAAAACTATTATACTTTCTTCCAGAAAATGCTTAATAAAGGATATGATACCAGAGTCAGACATTTGGAAACAAACCTATGCCCCATCCCTTATGGAATGGAGATAAATGAAACATTCCCTTCCCCATGATTGCAGAAGACAACTCAGAAATTTGAGCAGAAGGAAAGAGTAACATGAAGGAACCTTAGAGAAAAACACCACTCATTACAAAACTGCTTCAGTGTCACAGATGAATATAGGCATCAGTGCTTGTGAATTAAATAGCAGCCCCCTCCTGATAAATACAATTCCATTCACTTTGTGAAGTCCCAAACTTGCCTTCTGTTATTTGTACCCTCATCTCCTCCTGGCTTCTCAGGTATCTTCAGGGATTAATAATTGCAGGTAACGCAAATGCCTTGACAGGCTAAACCCTAATCCAAAGAGGAAAAAATAAAAACAAGATGAAATCAGACAGGGTGACAAACCATAAGAGGCTCTGAATCATAGGAAACAAACTGAGGATTCCTGGAAGGGAAGAGATTGGAGGGATGGGGTAACTGGGTTATGGACATTAAGGAGGGCACGTGATATAATGAGAACTAGGTGTTACCTAAGACTGATGAATTACTGAACTCTACCTCTGAAACCAAGAATACATTGTATGTTACTTAATTGAACTTAAATTTTAAAAAAGAGAATATGGAACAACAAAAAACAGGAGAGTTTGAGATTTTATAATATAGTAACTACTATTCTCAACCGTTACTTACACAGTAATGAATAAGACTGAGTTTGTGCTTTCAAGGAGCTTGCGATCTAGTGGAGGAAGAAAGCGGGCTATTACGACATGGAGTGGCACACACATGGCAGCGCTAGAGCACAGAGCTATGGGAGCTCACAGAAAAGCATCCTATCTAGTAATGGTGGGGGCAGGGAAGTGAAGGCCAGAGTTTTCTCAATACAAGACTAAGGAGTTGGCCAAAGATGAGAAGAGTTGGAAAGAACCTAAAGCCGCAAACCAGTTGTGGTGGGTGCTCTGAACTGGCTCTCAGCATCCACTCCGAACTTCTAGCATGTTTTCTGATCCTGCAGGGGTTGAAGGAAAACCACACTTCCTCCCATCTCTTGCAGGTAGGGTTCTGCTTTTGCAAATTAGAAGCCTTTGAAGGGTAGATCCAAGGCTGGAGTCATCTCTTTGTTTCTGCTGCAAACTCACCTGTGGGCCCATTGTGTATTTCTGCAGCATTATTTCAGGTTGTGGGTGTTGAAAGCTAGCCTTGGGGGCAGCAGTGCTTCCTGATCTTGAATCACAGCCACAGTAGCATGTCTTTGAACTCTACAGTACCAACAGTGTCCACTGATTGTCACCTTTCTGATTATTATAGGGGTAGCAGCTCCCCCAGTAGGCAAGAACAGTGGTCTTGTCCTAGGAATCATTCCTGGAGACTCCCTAAGGGCCCCAACCACACTTTCCAGTTATTTTCTCAGTTCCTGATTCCCTGTATTAAATCCCTTTTTGCTTAAAACAAAACAAAACAAAAACAAAGGGGTCTCACTGAGAGACTTAGATAAAGGAAGTGCTAGCACACTTTCTGTCCTTCTTTAGTTTCACCTAACTAGTTGTTTCCATTGCAGGAAGGCAGAAATAAAAAGATGGCCAACTCTCTGCAGTACAGATGTAATGATTCATCTACAATCAGAAACTAAGCCAAATGGCTAGTCATTAGAACCATGCAAGTTAATTCCAAAACAGAGACACTCTATTCACTGAACTGTGGAATGCGTGATAGGAAATGTCTGATAAATAAGTAGGATGATGCTACCCAGTTCTTCCAGATGGTATTAGTAAGATGAGCTCTGGAAACAAAAATAAAAGTCAAAGCAACCTGAAATGTATGCAAAAAATGGGTTCATTCCAGAATAAATGATGAATTTCTAATGAAGAGTTTCTCTAGAAAATTGCTAAACTACCTTAAGCTGAAATCACAGAAAAGATATCTGGCACCCACTTTGTAAGGTCCACACAGGGAAATGATACACAAATACGGTCTCCAAAAATAGTGGTTGATAATATTCTCCTAAAGAGAACAAAGACATAAGTTGTTCTTGCAGAATAACCAATAGATAAGGCAGGGTGTGTGAGAAAAAGGTAGAGGGGGAGGAACAGAGGCAGGTACAAGATTAAAGATTGCAAGTAAGATCACCAAAAGTAAACCCCAATTTGCCAACCACTGAAATGGTTTTAAGAGCAAGATTGTCACATATTTCCTGCATTCAAGGTAGGAAACATCAGTGATGGTTAGACTCTTCAAATGTATTATAATACATATTTTTCAGAGAACATGCCCATGAATTATCATAATTGAGACTCACAACAACACTTTTAAATAGCCTAGAAAGATGTTATTATCCCCTCTTAACAAACAAGGCAACTTACAACTAGAACATGTAACTAGTCCAAAATCACACAATTATCAAGGGACAAAGCTGAATTTGAATCCTTCTCCTCAATTCCAAACCCAAAGTACTTTTTTTGGATGTCAAGAAGAATCTTCTACAAAACAAAAATTGTTACCATTTGTTTTAGTTGGGGTTCTCCAGGAAATGAAAAACAGATTGAGAGAGAAAGAGAGAGAAGAAAGAGATTCTAAGAAACTGGCTCACACAATGGTGGGTCCAAGAAATCTGATATCTTCAGGGCAACCTGACAGGCTGGTAACTCAGGCAGAATTTCTGTGTTGTAGCAATTAAGGCAGAATTTCTTCTAGGAACCTCAGTCCTTACTCTTAAGGTCTTTAACTTATTGGTGAGGCCCACCCACATAATGGAGGATAATCTCTTAAAGTCAATTGATTGTAAACACTAATCAGGTACAAAAAATACTTTCATAGCAACATCACAACTAGTTTTTGGCCAAACGACCAGACACCATAGGCTAGCCATTTCTAGGGGAAAAAATGAAAACCGTTATTTTCAATAAGATTTTAGTATTTGCCTTTGCACATTTTTTTAGAATAAGCTAGTGAAATTAAGGGCTCATTAAATAAAATTACTCATTCAAATGTCTATCTCTAGCACTACTATCTTAAATTCCACATTCCCCTTTTATGAAACTTAGAGTGCCACTTTATATGAGGTGTTCTACCCTTTAGTTCATTGTGAAATACAAAGCATGTTTACTAGTCTGATAATCATACTGAAGATGTGCTCCTTGGTTGACCAAATTCCAAATAGTAAGTGATCTAATGTGGTGTTTCTAAAAATTCGGACCATGGGCTACCTTCCTTTGAATCATCAGAACACCCTGTTAAAAGAGTTTCCTAAGTCCTACCACAGTGCTTCTGAATCGGAATTTCTAGTGGCGGGTCTATACTACATTTTAAGAAGTATCCTAGGCTACATTTACATTCAATATAGTATGAGAATCACTGAACCAGAAGGTGAAAGCAGTGAGTATACAAATAAAACTCAGACATGAACATAGAACCCTCTCTACATTACACCCAGGAACAGCCAAAAAATACCAAGAGAAGAAACAAAAACAAAATTTTCTAGCTTTGGCAAAAATAAAGACATTGGTTTTTGTCATATTCTCACAAACAAATGCCCCCGTGTCCAGTAAAAATTGAGATACAAACATATAACTGCCTGTAAGAAGTGATTTCAGGGAAGCAGGAATAGATCCTTAATGCAGAATGATCATCATGGGCCATTGACAGTGAAAGAAAATGGCACCACGTGTGATAATCCACTGTGTGAGGCAGAAGGTACTTCATCAACACAAGACACACGTTTGGCTGGTCGAGTGCCCTATACTCAGAAGAACATTTTTCTTTGAGGAGCTTTTAAACTAGAATCCATATGAGATAAGTGAGTAAATGTGAAAGAAAAAGAAAAAAAAGCACAGCCGCCCTGAGAAGTGAAAATCTAAAATCTTGAGAAATCTGCTTTCTAAAGGAATTGGAGACCTAGGACACATCAATATAATCAAGTCCATTTCCCTGGTCTTCTGCTTCCCATAAACCATTACAGCAAAATGAAATTTCATTCTGGATTAAACCTCTCAAGAAAGGTTGGCATTTATTTATCTGAAATCATGAATTGTGGGGAGGAGCTGAGGGAGAGGGAAAGCAGACTCTGTACTAAATGTGGAGCCTCCATGGGGCTCAATCCCACCACCCTGAGATCATGACATGAGCTGAAATCAAGAGTCTGACACTTAACCCACTGAGCCACCCAGGTGCCCCAGCATCTTGGTGACTTCTGATATATGTGTACATCATTTTAAAAACAAAACAAAATGCATATTTTGAAAATCAAATTCCTAAAACTTTCTTTAGTTTATCACATATTTTACAGTGTGGTTGGTTTGTTTGTTTGTTTTCTAGAGACAGCATGCATGAGAGGAAGTTGGGGGGGGGTGGTGGAAGGAGAGACAGAGATACAGAATCCCAAGTAGGCTCCATGACTAGCATGAATCCCAATGCAGGGCTCAATGTCACAACGCTGAGATCATGACCTGAGCCTAAATCAAGAATCAGACACTTGGGGCATCTGGGTGGCTCAGTAGGTTAAGCATCTGCCTTTGGCTCAGGTCATGATCCCAGGGTCCTGGGATCCAGCCCAGCATCAGGTTCTCTGCTTGGTGGGGAGTCTGCTTCTCCCTCTCCTTCTGCCTGCCACTCCTTCTGCTTGTGTTCTCACTCTCTCTCTGTAAAATAAACAAAAGAAAATCTTTTTTTTTTTTTTTTTAAAGAGCCAAATGCTTAACTGACTGAGCTATGCAGGTGCCCCATGCAGTATTACTTCAAATATGAACACATGGCAAGGATGTGAAGACAAGAGGACCCTGTTGCACTGTTGGTAGAAAAGTAAATCATTGCAGCCACAATGGAAAACAGTACAGAGGTTCTTCAAAAAGTTAAACATAGAACCTTATGATCCAGCGATCCCACTTATGGGTATATATCCAAAGGAACTGAGATCAGATCTCGTAGTAATATCCGCACTCCCATGTTCATGGCAGCATTAATCTCAATAACCAAGATATGGAAACAATTGGAATGGCTGTAAACAGATGAATGGATAAAAAAGATATGGGGTATCTATACAATGGAATATTAATCAGGCCACAAGAAAGAAGGAAATCCTGCCATTTACAAAACCTTTTATGGACCTCATGGGTATTATGCTAATGAAATTAGTCAGACAAAAATAAATATATTATCACTTACATGTGGAATCTAAAAAAGTCAAATTCAGAGAAACAGAGAGTAAAGTGGCAGTTACCGGGGTGGGGGAAATGTGGAGATGTGGGTCAAAGTGTACAAACTTCCAGTTATAAGATAACTGTGTCTGGATACCTAATATATGGAATGGTGATTACAGCTAATAATACTGTATCACGTACTTGAGTGCCATGAAGAGAAGAGATTCTAAATGAACTCATCACAAAAAAAAAGAAGCATTAACTCTATGACAGGATTAGGGTGTTAGGAAATGTTATGGAGATAATCATTTTGCAATATATAAAAGTATCAAATCAATAAATTATATACCTTACATTTACCCAGTGTTGCGTGTCAATTATATCTCAATAAATCTGGGGGGAAATAAGTAAATCAATAGTGAACATAAATGTGTATTTTAAATATATTCAAATATATTTAAAATAAATAGAGATGAAATATATAATCTAGAATAGTTCATTTTACATAGAGCTCTTTGGGAATGTGTCAGTTGAACAAACAGAAATAAGCTTGTGGTTCTTTTCTAAAAGATCCTTCATCTTGTAATTTTCAAAACACGTCAAGCACAGTAAAACAATATATAAATATATATATTTGTATATGTATACAAATTTAATTAATTCTGTATTTATATACTAAATATATATATTTGTTTAATTAATGAATTAATGAGCCTAGTATTTAGGGAACTCAAATGCAAAAGCAATGATCTGGAAAATGGAAAGAAATGATTTTAATTTATGGAACTTCTACTTATTAACGTGAACATCCATAGGCATATTACTTGACTGGACCTTGTTTATCTCTGCAGGCTGGGTATATTAATACTCTCCTCACCCCATCATTAGTAGTGTGTGTAGTAGGATTTCTGGGTCAACACAACAAATTCAAGTTGCAACACAAAACTTCTGTCCACAGATATCTAAGCAAGTGAGGAAAAAATAGCTATAGCAACCAACAGAGGGGGAAAGAATGAAAATGGGGATATGCATTTTTTTAAAGTAATAGAATGGAATTTATAGGAGACTCAGGTGTGAAGGGAGGGGCAACAGTACAGCTTCATGCCTAACCACATCCCTCCTACCAGACCCCCTGCTATCCCAAAAGGAATGTCAATGAGTGTACAAAGTCCTGAAATTTTTCATTAATAACCCTAAATCTGAGCAGAAACAAGACTGAATGCATACCCTTATCTTTTCCTCTTTTAACAGAAGAGTGGAATGGTTCTTGGGTAAAGCAGCTTACATGGAGAAAGCAGTCACTATGTATAAGTCTCTCTGACGAAAATCAGGATTCCAGAGCTACACCTTGAATTGAAGAACACGTTAAAGGTCAAAAACACCCCCACCATGGAAATGTGATATACCTCTCAGCTAGTTGCGTTGGATGTTGTGTTTAATAAAGTTGGATGTTGTGTTTAATAAAGTCTTGGAAAGGAGGATATCTTAAGAACCCTAAAGGAGAGTTCCTCAGCTCATCTCTCCTTCCTTTTTCTTTTCTTCTTAGGCTACTCAAAGATGGGTAGAAAGACAAAAAGAAAGTTGGCTTTCAAAATATAGCTTGGAGAAGAAAACGAATTCTTCCTATATCTGACAGGAAGTGGGTTAAGAAGTCACCAGCTCTGTATCAGATCAAATAGAATGCAGGCACAGAACTGCCAAAGCACAAGCAAGATGAAAAGAAACAGCAAGACAACTCTGCAAACATGTGACAGTCAAAAGGGTGGGAGTAGTAAAAAGAGCAGAATTTCAAAAAGACAAAGAACCAAGCCTAGAAGGGAAAATTACTCAATGAACAGAGGGAAATTCCTCTACAAATTGTGTTATGCTGTAAAACAACTTAATTATTTAATGGACACAGTAAGATGATAAAAGGATAGGATGAGATGAAAGGGGTTTTGCATAGATAGGGCAAGAAATTGCTGCTCAAATCAACATCATTTCTGAGCTAAAAAAAAAAAAATAGAGTAGAACTCACAAGGTACTGAATCGACATTTCTAAAGAGCAATTTACTGGCATGTGGAAAGTTGAGAGTAAAGCAATGAATACAGATGAAAAAGACAAAGACATTCAAACAATTAGAGAGGAATGAAATTTTATGGAGGACAAAGATGATCCATTCCAAGAATTAATGCCCCGGAGGTAGAAAATACAACAGATTGACCTGAAAAATATGTCATAAGTTACAGCACAAGAAAAAATAAATGCTGAAGTTCCAAGAAAAAACTTATGTGTTAGTGTAGAAGAGTGTGTTATGATTGAGTATCTCAAATGTGATAGAGGTTCCTCAACACTGATAGACTATCAGATATCAAGAAAAATGAATTACACAAGCATCCAGGCAAATCACAAAAATCACCCACGAAGATCAAAAATCACGCTGGCTTTGGATTTATCTACCATAGCAATGAATGCCAGATGATGGAATAATACCTATTATGTTCTAAGGGAAAGAAAATGTTTTCCCAAGAGTATTGTCTCCAACTAAGAGATTGTGCACATTTAAATGCATCAGACAGACATTCTTGAACATAAAAGAAATGAGGGAATTTTTAAAAATCCATGAAATCCTTCTGAATGACAGTAATAGTTGGCCAATTAACAAGTGAATGAAATTTTTAAACTTTAGAAGGAAGAAGCCAAGGGAAAAGGAATGGTAGTAAGTTTTTAAATCCATTGTACTATTTTTGCAACTATCCTACATGTTAAAAAGTTCTCATACTAAAATTTGGAGGGAAAAAGACCAGTGAGATATCATATGTGTTAATGTGTATTTGAAGTGTCATGTTTTGCAAAGATGGTTGAACTGAGCCACTGCCAGTGTCACTAAAAAGATGTCCAGGGTGCCTGTGTGGCTCAATCTGCCAAGCAGCTGTCTTTTGATTTTCGTTCAGGTCATGAGTGCAGAGTCCTGGGATGGAGCCCCGTGATAGGCTCCCTCCCTGCTCAGTGGGAAACCTTCTAGAGCATTCCTGGTCTCCCTTTGCCACTCCTCCACCTACTAGCGCTTTCTCTCTCTCTGCCTCTCTAAAATAAATAAATAAATCTTTAAAAAAAAAAAAAGTGTCCAAACCCATTTCTTCAGCAGTAGTACTGAGTTCAGGGTGACGGCAAGGAGTACCTCTCAATAGCTCCCCACATCCCCATGGTGCAAGCATATATTTCTCTGAATTACATTTCTGAGTCATAAAAAGGCAAATTTTGATAAGAAAGAAAGTTGGGAATCTGACAGAATCAGAGCCTTGGCAGAGATGGAACCATTAGATGAGGCCATCATGCTACTGGTAATACTAAAAATAATTAGTAAATACATCTTAATAAATTAGTGATGGTCTCCCAGGAAAATTAGAAAACACATGATCTCTGCCCTTTGATATAATATATACTCTTCCATTGTGTGGGGTGATGAAAAATCAATTAACCAAATGCCAGAAAAACTGGATTTATAGTTCAATATATGTGGTTATCTATAGATATAATCCGCAATGTATAGATTAAATAGGAAAAAAAAATGTGTGTGCAGAGTTAGCTAAGCTCCTCCATGGTATGATGGTTTTGGCATCCACTCTGTTTGACCATGTATCCTATAGGGCCTTAAACAGATAATGACCCCTCATGCAAGGACACGCTGTAAATGAAAGTCCCAGAGTCACAAACAAATGTCAGTTCCCGATATGGCTTCTGCAATAGCGCTGAGCTTCAACCATCTCCCCTGCCTCCCAGGCCCTTTCCCTTGTGCAACCGGTAGATAGACCTCCATGGAGCCTACAAAAACTCTCTTTGGGTTTGACTTGACCAACCTGGAAAGCACTCTGCCCATGAACCATCATAGAGGCATGTGTCCCAGGCCTTATCCTCTCTCTCTCTGCACTGTGCCTTGACCTCCCCATGTGGACCCTGGAGGGATGTAAAATACCACCCCACAGGCCTGTGAGTCAAAAACTTTTGTATGTCATTTTCTCTTGTGGTCTGTTTTTGAACAAGGACTCATCATGGAACACCCTGGGCTCCACTTAACAAATCTAACAAAGTCATAACAATATGATGACTTCAACAGATGCTCCACATATACTCAATAGAATTCAACATTATATAAAAATATTTTAAAGGAATAAAAGGGTTACACCTTGCTATAATTTTTTCTATTAAATCAAGGGTTGAAATGTATGCGGCATCCTTATTAACTACAGGAAAATGGTAAGGACACGTTATTAACATTGTCTTAGTCAACTTCTGGTTGTGAGAAACAAAAACCCACCAGAAACAAAAAGGAGGATTTGTCATGGCAGCATGTAAAATCTAAAGAAGAAACAGCTCGCCACAACTGAAAGACATTGAGAAGCTTCTGTTTTTCTGTCCCTCTCTCTCTTTCTGAGGTTAGATGTTCTCTTGGATTGTTTTTTGCAGGTGGAGAGTGTGCATGTGTGAATGCCCTGAAGACTGACTTTCTTTTTTTATATTAAAAAATTTTTAATTGTTGTAAAGTAACATGGAACATAAAATTGCCGTCTTAACCATTTTTTAGTGTGCAGTTCTTTTGTTCTTTTTTTAATTGTTACTTTGGCTTATTTTTTATTATGTTCAGTTAGCCACTGTATAGTACATCATTAGTTTTGGTTTTTTAATTTTATTTCATTTTTTCAGTGTTCCAAGATTCATTGTTTATGTAGCATATTCAGTGCTCCATGCAATACGTACCTTCCTTAATACTCACCACCAAGCTCACCCATCTCTCCACTCCCCTCCCTTCCAAAACTCTCAGCTTGTTTCTCAGAGTCCACAGTCTCTCATGGTTTGTCTCCTCCTCCAATTTTCCCCAATACACTTTTCCTTTCCTTCTCCTAATGTCCTCCATGTTATTCCTTATGTTCCACAACTAAGTGGAACCATATGATAACTGACTTTCTCTGCTTGACTTATTTCATTCAGCATAATATCCTCAAGTCCCATCCATGTTGATACAAAAATTGGGTATTCATCCTTTCTGACAGAGGCATAATATTCCATTGTATATATGGACCATATCTTCTTTATCCATTTGTCTGTTGAAGGACATCTTGACTCTTTCTACAGTTTGGCAATTGTGGCCATTACTGCTATGACCGTTGGGGTAGAGATGGACCTTCTTTTCACTACATCAGTATCTTTGGGGTAAATACCCATTAGTGCAGTTGCTGAATCACAAGGTAGCTCTGTTTTTAATTCCTTAAGGAATCTCCACACTGTTTTCCAAACTGGCTGCACTGACTTGCCTTCCCACCAATAGTGTAAGAGGGTTCCCCTTTCTCCACATCCTCTCCAGCACTTGTAGTTTCTTGTCTTCTTAATTTTTGCCATTCTAATTGGTGTATGGTGGTATTTCAGTGTGGTTTTGATTTGAATTTCCCTGATAGTTATTGCTGATGAATATTTTTTTCATGTGTCTTTTAGCCACTTGTGTGTCTTCTTTGGATAAGTGTCTGTTCATGTCTTCTGCCCATTTTTTGACGTGATTATCTGGTTTTTGTGTGTTGAGTTTGAAGTGTTCAATGATTCATTGGTTGTGTATAACACCCAGGGCTACTCACAATACCTGCCCTTCTTAATACCCATCAGCCTGTTACCTATAGGGCTGCCAGTTCCTGCTCCTGGGATTTACAGGAAATTTGGAGTTGCCACAGTGACAACTCCATCCCCAAGAGCACATAGCTCCCATCCAATACCATCTGACTCCCAGTCCTTGCTGACCAATGAACTACCTTCCTCTGAGTCATGTGCCCATTCTTTAACCCAATCAACCATGACTAGACAGGTTCATGTAGCTCTTAACATCAAGCAGAACTAACTAATTCTTCAATTTGAACAGTTCAGAAGGGAATTTGAACAGAGGAAGAATTAGTGGATGTGTCTTCTACGATTGTTTTTTACTAGAATTATAATAATAAATATCGTTATTACTTGAATAAGACATAAACATTACCCTGGGAGCCGAAAAATCATTATGCACAATTAGAACAATTACATAACTAAAAGGGCCAAATGAATCTGCTATTGTAAATAAATTGCCAGTTAAGAATAATAAAATAACAGTGAAATGGAAAGACAGGACATTTAAAAAGTTCATGGAAGTCTTATATCCGTAACAGGTAGCTAAAACATAACAATAAAAAAAACTGTTATTAATAGTAATAAAATTATAAAATATCAATGAAAAAGTTTATTGAAAGGCAGAACTTTTACAATGAAAAAATGTTAAGTAGGAAATATAAAAGAAAGCTTGAGTAAATGAAGCATTGTCATTTAGACTTTGATAAACAGATTACTATTTCCCCAAGGTTAATTTATAAATATTATAATCCCACTCAAATTCCCAGTAGGAAGTGATGGTAAGATTAAAAAAATTATTGTAAAATTTATTCTGAAAAAACATTTAGAATAATGGATATTAAAGAAATATTTAAAAATGGAATTACCACAGGTTTTTTTAAATATGGGGAAAGCAAAGTGTTACTTTAGGGGAATTTAGTTTTATCAGGTAATAAAATATTATAAAACATCATTTATGAAAGTTTACTTCTGTGTAAAAAATTTTAAAGAAAGTATAGTAGAATAAAATAGATGAATCAGAGACTGCTTCAGCTTGGAACACCTGGGTGGCTCGGTTGGTTAAGCATTTGTCTTTGGCTCAGGTCATGATCTCAGGGTCCTGGGGTCCAGCCACACATCCCACTCCTTGCTCAGCAGGGAGCCTGCTTCTCCCTGTGCCTGCCGCTTCCCCTGCTTGTGCCCTCTCTCTCTCTCTTTCTGAAAAAGAAATAAAATCTTAAAAAAAAAAAGAAAGAATAGAAACTGCATCAACTTTATATGGAAAGTTAATATTCATAAAACAAACTTGAAATTGTGGCCAAAATAAAGATTATTAACAAATTATATTGATAAAGGATAACAATTTAAAAAGAAATTAAGTTAGATATTTACCATATATCATTGACTAAAATAAATTCAATCTCCATTGAAGAATCATTTTAAATGAATTCATAAAAAGTAAAATAATTTAAATACCTGTTGTATCCACAGAAGAATGACAACTTTCTCAAGTTAAAGAAAACAAATAAAATCTCCAAAGAAATATTAACAAATGTATACATGTAAGATTCAAAATTTTATTTAAACAAAATTTTATCAAAAAATTTAATTGAAAAGGGTACTAATAGGAACAATATTTGATATCACGTATGCCAAATATTTCTTTCTGTAGCATATAATCTCTCATTAAAATTTGTAAGAAGAATAATAATACTCTAACATTTAAATTGAAAATAGGTAACAATGGGGCGCCTGGGTGGCTCAGTGGGTTAAGCCGCTGCCTTCGGCTCAGGTCATGATCTCAGAGTCCTGGGATCGAGTCCCGCATCGGGCTCTCTGCTCAGCGGAGAGCCTGCTTCCCTCTCTCTCTCTCTGCCTGCCTCTCCATCTACTTGTGATTTCTCTCTGTCAAATAAATAAATAAAATCTTTAAAAAAAAAAAAAAAAAAAAAAAAGAAAATAGGTAACAATTAGTACAAGCAAAAACAAATACCTTTTGTAAGTGGAAACATGTTCATTCTCACTAAATATCAAAGATACGTGCATTGAAGTGAATTTGAATACTATTTTGCACTTACAAATTAGGAAATATTTTTAGTAACAGCACATACATTTAATGAAGAAGCTATCCCACTAGGACTTTTCGGCCCAATCTGTGACATCGCAAACTGGTACAACTTATCTGAATGACAATATGACAAAATGAACACCAAGGAGCATAAAATATTTTTCTTTCCATTTTTACCACTTCTAAGAGGTAATCGAATAAGTATAAACTTTGAATTCAAATATACATGGGCTCCATTTCTGATATCACAAATCAATCTCACATTCTTTATTGATTAAAAAGTGATAACTGGGGGCGCCTGGGTGGCTCAGTGGGTTAAGCCTCTGCCTTCGGCTCAGGTCATGATCTCAGGGTCCTGGGATCGAGCCCCGCATCGGGCTCTCTGCTCAGCAGGGAGCCTGCTTCCCTCTCTCTTTCTCTGCCTGCCTCTCTGCCTACTTGTGATCTCTGTCTGTCAAATAAATATTTAAAAAGAATAATAATAAAAAAATAAAAAGTGATAACTGGCCACAAAGGTTTCTGTGAAGATTAAACTTGATAATGTTGCCTATAAATGCTCAGCACTTCATAGACAGAAAAGAGATTTCACAACCTATGTCTTCTCTCCCCTTCCTGCTGTCCCCACAAAACACAGACATGAATATACACACACATGAACATAAACACACATGCACATATACAAACACACACACACACATATACATGAAAATTTAATCTAAGGAAATCATGAAATCAAAGCCTAGCACTGTTGGGAACAGAGAGGAAATAATAGCTTTCCCAGTAACCTGACATCCCAGTAACCTGACATCTAACCCAGTAATTAGAAGGGACTGGGATTTCTGTAGCTACAAACTTGTCAGTCTGAACAAGTCAGGACCCAAAGGGACCCCAAAGAAGACAGAATCCAGGGAGGAGTCAAGGACCACCCCACACGAGCCCTCACCCATGGCTAAGGGCAAACAGCCTCCCTCCATACACGTGAACTCCACGGTAGGTGGAGAAGTTTCTCTTAAAACCCTGAAAACCATTATACAACAGAGTTGGGGTGTTGCCTAGAAGGACTATATAATTCATCCAATTGCTCTAATTTCCAAACTGGCTTGTACATGTAGGTAATTCCTTCCCCAGTGACCAGAAGATAATCTCTCCAGGGGAAGAATAGACCAGTTTAAAAAAAAAAAATTCAGGGGTGCCTGGGTGGCTCAGTTGGTTAAGCCACTGCCTTCAGCTCAGGTTATGATCCTGGAGTCCCTGGATCAAGTTCCACATCAGGTTCCCAGCTCCATGGGGAGTCTGCTTCTCCCTCTGACCTTCTCGCTCATGCTCTCTCTCACTGCCTCTCTCTCAAATAAATAAAATTTTTTTTAAAAAATCATTATTTTCCTATGCACATCTCAGCTGTAGAAAGAGTTAAAAATCTGCAGATGCTGCCTATGAACATTTCAATAGAAAAAAACTAACCGTCAAGCTAAACTTCAGATATTCTTATTATTAGCATTAGGAATGCTTACTGCTAACAGGCATTCATGTTGTTAATCTTGAAATGGCAGCAAAGGGTTATTCATTTCCAAAGTTTCGAATGGATCTTCTTTTACAGTATTTGAAGTCAGATGGCGAAAAACCACATGGGACCATACATTCTGGAGGGCCTTTTCTCTTCACCGACGCAAGCTGTTGGTGAACGTGGACAGCTTCCAGCTTTGAACCCAATGCTGATGTTTCTCCAGCTTCTATTGTTGCCCTCAGTTTGTTCCTCTCTTTCCTAATTGCTCACTTGTTTCTTTACCTATTTATAGCTCTATTTTCCCCCTACTGTTGGAATGATTTCCAGCTGCAACATTCACTCTTTCAAATATTGGTGGAAGACAAAAAAACTCATCTTCTACAAAAATAACCAACCTCACAGTGATTCATTTTATTGTCCAGGTCTTTTTATGATTAAAAGACCTTTTCATATTATTCATGAGTCTAAACTGATTCATCCATATAATTTATATTTTTAAGCTTTTAGGTGAAAGACTACAATTTCCTAATGACACTTTCAGTGTTAGGTAGAGAGTCTGCACTGAAATTGATGTTCTTTCTTCAAAAAGAAATGTTAGCACTTACCCCACCTTTTAACTTAGGCTGCAGAACTAAAGAAATAGGTTTATATTCTTTAAGGTGGGAAGAATTCTTAGTAACTGCCTGAAGTGACAAACGGTAATAGGAAGTGGATTTTGGCACTAATGGATTTCTGCTCAATGAAATGGCGCATTTATGTAAATCAATACAGGGAAACCATTATGTGTGGGTGTACTACTTTTTAAAACTTTGTTTTGTCTATTCTAAAAGTAATATCTGCTCATTATGGAAAATAAAAGAAAAAAAGGGAGAGAAAAAAATCAACCATATTCCCATTATACAAAACAATATCAATGTTAACATTTGGTAAATTGATATTCCTTTTTTGCCTATCGAAATGGAATTTGGGGTTTTGTTTATCCTTTTTTACCTTTTGGTTTTACATAACTGTGTTCACTCGGGATATTAAAGTTCATGAATATATAAATTGTACATACAAGTATAGGCGTATATATATGTAAATATATGTGAAGTACTTTGTTTTCCTTACTACGGCATGACATTTCTCCTATTATAATTTTTTTAAAAGAATCTTAAAATAATTACATAATAGTGCCTCAAGTGGTAACAACTGACCCTATTTAACTATTTTTTTTGTGGCACGTCAAAATGGTTTCCGGTTTTAACTATTACACATAGAAGAAAAGAACATCTCTAAATTGAAAACTTTTTCATTATTTGGGCTTAGTTCCTTAGGATTGATTCCCAGGATTGGAATTATTAATTCAAAGAGAAGAAATATTTGAAGGTATATGTTACCAAATTTTTTTCCCCAAAGATTTTCAGCAATTTGTATTCCCTCCTACAGTAGATAAGCATACCCATTCTATTGTACCCTTATCTTACTAGCAGTAAGTATTCTCATTAAAAACAAATTGTGTTTCTTAATTTGCTGGGAAGAAATGACATTTTATTGTCATTTTAATTTGCAAGTCTTTGATTACTATACTGTTGAAATCGTTTCCATATGCTCATTTATTAGCTGTGCTCAGCTTTTATGATTTTCTGATAATGAGTTTTGCACGTTTATCTATTGTGGTTTTAAAGTTTCTATTATTGACTTTTGTGGAGTTTTTTTGTAATAAAGAAAATGAACCTGATTCATAAGAGAGTCAAAAAATCCACAAAGTATTTGCTTCTTAATTCTGTTATTTTTAATGGGCAGTATCTATTTTTGTAGTGTTAAAGTCTCTCTTTGCCTTACGGTTTTGTGCTGTTATTTTTAAGTTTTAGCAAGTTTTCCCTCATCCAGAGACTTGATACTTTCCTTCTAAACTTTTAAAATTACATGACTTTGCACTAATTTACTTATCTGGGTAGAATTTATTTTTAGTGTAAGGTATGAGATAAAAATCTAAAGATATTTGTTGTGAACACATAATGGATTTGCCCCAACACCATTGACTGACTGCTACATCCTTTGACCATTTGTTTGCACTGCTTCCTTTGGCATGAGTCAAAATGTGCACATCACAGAAGTCATCCAAGCCATCTGGTTCTTGCGATCAGCCTATGTCAGACTTAAAACTATTCTGGCTTTATAACACCTACCTTCCTTCCTTCTTTCCCTCCTTCCTTCCTTCCTTCCTTTCTCCCTCCCTCCCTTTCTTTTTTTTTTTTTTTTTTTTTCATTCCTTTAGAGAGGTAGGGGAAGAGGTAGAGGGAGAAGGAGAGAGAGACTCTTAAGCAGGTCACACACCCAGAGCAGAGCCCATCATGGGCTCAATCTCACAAGCCTGAGATCACAATCTGAGCTGAAACCAAGAGTCACACTTCTTAATGTACAGTTCCTCACCATGCATTAATATTTTTTTTTAGCTTTTTTAAAAGCTGATATTGCTGGAGTGCCTGGGTCACTCAATCCTTTAAGCATTTCCCTGCAGCTCAGGTCATGTCCTGGGGTCCTGGGATTGAGCCCCCCACCCCGGGCTCCCTGCTCAGTGAAGAGCCTGTTTCTCCCTTCTCCCTCCCACCCCCACTTGTGCTTGCTTTCTCGTGCTCTGCTCTCTCTCTCAAATAAATAAAATCTTAAAAAAAAAAAAAAAAAACCTGATACTGCTTTTTACAGAGTTCCTCCCAAAGTGATCCTCTCAGGACTTTGAGTAATTATATTAAAATAGGAAATTAATTTGGGACAAGATAACCATTTTATGATATTTAACCCTACCAACCAATAAAATAGTATGTCTTTCATTTGTTAAAATCTTATTTTAGGTCATTTGTTAATCTTGCCATTGTTTTTTTTTTTTTTTTCCTTAATGTGGGTCCTGCTCATTTATTATTCAGATTATTTCTAGTAATTTTATTTTTTAAGATTATTTCTAATAATTTTAGATCTGTACTTTTTTAGGTTCATGGATTCCATTTCATTATTCTGTGTAATCTAAGTAGTTACAAAGTTACCAAGAAGAGCTAATAAAATATTTTTATTTTTACCTTATATTCCAACTTATTATTTGCCCTTTTATAAAATTTAATAGTTCTTTTTATTTGAGTTTATTTAAGGCTGCTAATTATACATTATAATATAAACCACTTAAGATTATAAACATATCATATAAATACATTAGTATAATCCCAAAATATTTAGTTTCTAATACTATCACTTGCTTCATCCTTTCAGATATATATATAATCCTTTATAGATCTTTAATATTTCATGTTATTAACCAGATTTTCCAGATTTCCAGATTTAAATTTTTGAGGTTACAAGTTAATTAAACAGGAATTAGTTAATGTTCTCAAAAATCACATTATTTCAAATGAAATCAATGATAAGTCTCTATTAAGATGTGAGGTATCCTGGTGTACAGTAAAAGATTCTTTCATGATGCATAAGTTCCATATATAAAGAGTGTTTAAAAGGAGCTTTGTGATACTGCATGTAAAATGCCATTTAATGGAACCATAAATGAATTCTTGAAGTCAAAGGTTGAGTTTCAAAGCATTTCTTGGGCATTTCAATTGCTTCTAACTGGTTGGCATTCTTACCATGTGTTGGATTATGAAAACCTGCAGTGGTGAGAGCTTGTGAAAAATACTCCTGCTTTAATTTATTGTGAATTATAACACATACCATGTACAGAGCAATAACATAGTATGTCAACATTGGTTTTAATCTTCTTGATATCTAATTTATATGAAGATCTAATTTATAAGAAGAAGAAAATACTCTGAGAGCCAGGGTATGGGTCAAAATAATTTTTGTAAAAGGACACATTTTTAGGTAAACCAGAAAACAGGTATGTTTGTTAAATGTCTGAAGTGCTACCGAGGCTATCTAGAAAATAATCGTCAAGACACAAAAAGTCACAAAAGGGAATTAGTCTAGCCAGCTAGAAGAGCATGGGAAATACAGACTTAATCAAGAGAACACAAGGACTCTGTAAAACAATCTGAGGGGTTTGAAGGGGCGAGGGGTGGGAGGTTGGGGGAACCAGGTGGTGGGTATTAGAGAGGGCATGGATTGCATGGAGCACTGGGTGTGGTGCAAAAACAATGAATACTGTAACGCTGAAAAAAATAAATTAATTAATTTTTTAAAAAAAGAGAGAGAACACAAGGAAGCTGGTGTAGCACAGGTATTAAAATGCAATCCTCTTATCTTATATTTTTACCTGAGACCCCAAATGGAAAACATTCCCTGCCAAGTATACTCATACTTTTAAAGTGACATCTGCAAAAGAGTGGCTAAAACCCATTCTGACAGCTTCTGCCTGTCACCCCCTGCCAGAGTATATAAGAGAAAGCAACAGGGATATCAAAAAGACATCTCTGAGCAGAAAGCTTTTTCTTTGTTTGACCTTAGTTCCTTAGGGTAGATTCCCAAGAGTTGAATTATTCATTGAAAAGGAAGAACTGTTGGAAAGATGAATCTCATGAGGAGACAGAAGAGATCAGAGACAGAGGAATGCTCCACCCCACCTGTTCTGAGCTGTGGCACTTACTTTCCCCACACATAGAGGAGAGACCAGGACCTCCATAAGCCAAGTGGAGAGAAGAAAGAGGGCTTACGAGAACCATTCAGAGGACATGTGTCCCTTCAACTCATAGAAAACCTGAAAGTGAGAGATTGGCTGTAGTGCCAGCTGGGAAACAGAACCAACTGGCAGGGTCTGATTGGGAGTAACCTGTATGTCTAGAGTTAAATAGGACAAAAGTGAATAAGGAAGCAATATATGAACAACCAGAATCTAGGTTCTGAGGGAGAACATAAAACGGCCAGCCTGAAGAGGTATCTCCTTGCCAGAAGACTGGAATTGGGCAGTCCTCTGGGGGAATCTCCAAGGAAGCCATAAAAGTGTCCCACAAGACAGAGTCAGCTGTGGCATCTGCTATCCCAACACCACCAACTGGACCAGCAAAATAAAACCTGCTCTCACACTTACCAACACCCTCCACCACCACAGTCATCACCCTGCAGAAACCAGAAGCAGCCCAGTGCACAAAGGGCAGGGGTGAAAAGAGCCCTCCTGCATGGAAACAGGAGTGAAACTGACCACAACCTCTTCTCTGCAACAGGGTTGCAGACTGCACAAATCCAACCTGGAACAGGGAAGAAGTTTTAACTTAAATGTTCAAATGTACTAGACTAGAGATACATAGGAGTTTTGTTTGTTGTTGTTTTTTATAGATTTATATGCTTTATTATATACCTTGAAAGTTGGAACACATGTTTTCATGGTCCATTATTTTTGGATAGTGATAATAATAACAGCTAACACATTCACAGCACCTACCATTTCTCATCACTGTAGTAAATACTTTATACATAATAATGCTGTAACCTTCAAGACAACACTATATAACAGATGACTCTTAATTTCCCCACTTTACAAATGAGAAAACAGATGCACGGAAAGGTCAAGTATCATGCTCAAAGTCACTCTGCTAAGAGGCAAGGCTAAGATTCAAAACCAGGAAATCTAGTTCCAGAGTCCATAAATTCTTTGTGAGGTCAGATTAAGAAGCACCATAAAAAAGACAAATTCACTAAAGCAACAGAAGGTAACTACAGTTGTCGTGGTAAAGCATTTTGTAATATGTAGAATTGATGAATCATTATGTACCCCTGAAACTAATATAATATTGTATGTTAATTATACTTCAATTAAAAACAAAAAATCAAATGAAATCTTAAAAGGACAAATTTATAATACTAAATCAATTCAACATACAGTCAATGGTTATTTATCAACATCCATTACAATCCAACTAGATTATTAACTGCTGACCCACATCAATAAAGCCAAAATTGATTTGAAAAAATTGATTTGAAAAAATATTTCTTATTTTCCTAAAATGTTAGCTCTGTAAAGGTCCTTCCCACCCACTCCCAGGTCACCTGAACCTGGGTAGAAAATGAGCAGCAGGGCCCTGAACATCAGACCAACCAGCGGCTGCTGGTTTTATGTAAATGGTACATTAAGTAGATATTTTGATACTAAAAAAAGGCACCAGAGAAGCTATGGGCTCTGCCTGGGATTTCTTCTAGGGATGAGAAGGAAAAAGTGACAATTTTTTTTTTTTTTAAAGAAGCAGTGGTAAGGGGCACCTGGGTGGCTCAGAGGGTTAAGCCTCTGCCTTCGGCTCAGGTCATGACACCAGGGTCCTGGGATCGAGCCCCACATCAGGCTCTCCACTCAGCGGGTAGCCTGCTTCCTCCCCCACTTCCTGCTTGTGATCTCTCTCTCTCTCTGTGTGTCAAATAAATAAAATCTTCCAAAAAAAAAGAAGCAGAGGTAAGAATAAAATTGCTTTCTCCCTGTGCCATGACAGCCACCATATTGAAGAAATTAGTTAGAAAGAGAACCAGACTGTGGAGTGCTGAACCCAACTCGTGAGAGCCAGTTACATGCATCTTTTCCCAAATCAGAGTTCAGGAGCCTCACACCAACAGTTTGAATCAGTGTTTACACCATGGAAATCGACAAACTCTACAAGTCAGATTTTTCTCCTGCTTCTCAGAGCTGGTGGTTAAACATTCACAAACACGGCACAGGAAAGAACCTCTCATTTGGCATTCAGAGAGACTGTAGGCAAGTTTTGACCTGAACCAAGGAATGAAAGGAAGGACCAACAGCAATAAAGAACTTGGCATCCTCAAGAATCAAGGCTATGAGAGGACATAATACCTTGAAAATGAACACAAGGATGGTCATATTCTATAGACCATCTCTACTTTGGACATGCCATTTGGACTAAAGATAAGTGGGGGAGGGGGGCAGGGGAGTGGAGCCTAAAGGTTAATGAAGGATTATCACGAAAGAAGGCAGGTAGGCAGGAGTAGCACAATCCACTGTCAGATCTCCTTGAACTTAGGCAGATCCCTAAGCATTTTCGGCTGGAACCTAGTGCCCACAGGACTGGTAGGGAAGGCCAACATAAGCAGTAGGGAGTATCATGGAAGGAGTGTGGAAAGCAGTCCTCCAAAAGGTATGTTCCTGTTCGTATTTCAGCAAATTCTAGAGACGATTTCCTTCATATATTTTGAGATATTTTTTCTCTGAGATTTGTTACTTTTGGCAATCTTTGTATGTTTTCCCATAATTTTTAGCAATATAAACAAATAATAATAAACAGAGTCTTGGGCTTGCCTCAAACACAGCAAGGCAGGAAAATATGCAGTGAGGAAGATCCTGGGAAGGAGGCTGGGCAGAGGACCATAAACCACCACAGCTGGAAAAGAAAGACACAGACATCTGAGGAATGGGCCTGCTAGTCTTCTGGAGGATTGTAGCAGGAAAGCCACAGACTCATTATTTCTCTGAGGGTCAGCTCAGCATCATTCACAAGAATGGCATTTCTTAGAAAACACATTTTCCTGCATCAGGCCTTTCATTAACTTCTGGATTCACTGCAGATTCCTTTCTCTGTTCTTACGGTGATTTTTGAGCCTATGAATTTTATCTTGTTGATTCGAAGTGGAATGAAGCCCCACTAAAATGGTTTATAAAACCTCTTAGAAAAGATCTGCAGTTCTGTCTGTGATGACATCCCTTGAAGACAGCAACCGTAATTGTCCAGAATGACCAAACAGTCCTTTGCTTGTGCATAAATAAATCTTGACATAACTGATCTTTCAGGAGTCAGTTCACTGCCAATCATTCTGTTGGAATCATGTTGGTTTTGCATTTCCCCAGCAAAGACAAGCCATGCAACTTAGATCTTATTTCCCATAGATATTATATCTTGAGCCATGATGTGCTAGACTGTCATCATAGAATACCTGTGTTGAAAGATGCTCTTATGTAACCTGTCCACTTTATAAGAAACTAATCCAAAACTCAGCCAAGATCATACAGTTCAGTAGCGTTCCAGTGACCTATGCATCAAGTTAACATTTAGCATTTGGTTAATTCATAAGGTAATAAAACTGAGAGGCAATGCATTTTGTCGTAACTGTATCCAATTTTTCTATTCCCAAATTAGCTGAATGCCTCATAAGGACCAACACAGTGAGACTATTGAGGAACAAATAGCAAATGTTGCCTGTTTACATGATTAAAGATATAACAGAAAGGTCCCCAGCTGTTAAAATCACCAGTAATATGCTCTGCAGCCTAGAAGCCCACAATGCAATGGGAATGAAACTCAGATGTACAAAAAACAAAAACAAACAAACAACAACAACAATAAAAAAAACTATTCATTTATTCTAGGGTACACATTTTTAAATTTACATCTCAGCCTCTCTGAAACTGGGATGCTTCTTTCAATCAAAGATTCTTACCATCACAGTCGTCAGATGGCAATCATGGTGGAGTTGCCACTTCCTGACCAAGAGAAGTGGCAAGTGGCTTGGAAGAAAGAGATCGTCAGAAGAAACACTGTCAGAGACAATGTTGCAACAGGATTTTAATAAATACTGTGTGATCAGTACTCTTGAAGCACACAGGAAAACACTGGAACCAAAATGCAAACCTTCTCAACTCTGAATCAAAAAGAGATTCATAAAAGCAAGACGAAAAAGGAAAACGTATTACAAATCTGTTAAAATTTATTTTGCTTATACTTTTTTATTTTTATTTATGCACAAGAGTAGTTGATGACAGAATTCTATGCCTAGAGAAATCGAGAAAAAACATTTTCACAAATATAAAATAAAAATCCTAGGGGATACAATAGCACTATGTCACAACTTAATAGCAAATTTCTTTCTTGGTAGAACACAAAATAATTCAGCATCTTAAAGTCAATGACATCTTAGAGTTCAGGAAATGCAAAATCCTACTACTCCTCAGTTTTCTATAAACCATTCTGGTTCTGAGCCCCTGTTCTGATAACCTGATGGTAAATTGAACCTTAGTCATTCTACCACTTCTGGGCCATGCTGCTTTGGTGTGTGTTAACCTTTGGCAAGACTATAAATCCAGTGCCTCCCTAAACAAACACAAAGTCATTTCTTTCTCAGTTTCTTATTGTCCTCTAAGAGTACTACCAGAAGCTGGACACAGAACTCCTTTGCCCCACTGACCGTAGATTCTTCCTTTTTCCAGTCCAGGGGCACCTCCCCAAGTTCATTTTTCTCATGGGGAGAACAATTGCCCACCTCATAGGAAGGGAGTCTAGTTGTTAACATTCCCAGTCATTTTCCTCCCTCTCACTTACCATGTCCCCAGAAGATGAGAAACATACTTAGAGGATTTAAGCTAAGGAACTGATATGTGCCTCCCAGCCCCCTCATCTCCCCTCGGAGAGAGCTGCCCATTGGGAGGAGACACCACCACTGCTTCTCCATGCTGGGCTTGTTAGAGAGGCCGCCTTCCTCTGGGAGCCTGCCCTGGTCCAACATAGCCTGGGACTTCCTAGGGTAAGCCTGTACGTTTCTTAGGTTCAGGATCAGGATTCTACTTGCCTACAGGTGTGTCACACCCTCCAAGCTCAGCTGTATTAATAATAAAGATGATATCTGGCTTCACTACTCCATTTTCTTCAATCTTCTCTTGTTCCGAACTTGGGTATAGAAGTACATTTTCCTAGATACACATACTCTCTGCTCAGATATTCCCCCCCACCCCACACTTTTTTGTTCTTTTCAGAAGCAAGGGCGGGGACAGATTTGTTTTTTCCAGGAATTGGAAGAAAGTATTTGTATTCCATCCTTCCACTGCGGGAAAGAAGAGGAGGAAAAAACAGTTACGTTTCTATTTCAAACCAGGAGGAACTTGGTATTATATTCTGTGAGTGAACTCCACAGTCAGCAGCAATATTGTCATCAGAGCATCTCCCAGAAGTTAGAAAATTGAAAACAGGGTTCTGAGAGTGTTATTTGTAAGAGAGGTATGTCTTAAGAGGGGGGGGCTGGAAGGGAAAGGGTCAGTGGCAGACCAAAATCCTGGGAGGGAAGACTGGACAAAGATCTTTTTTTTTTTTTTAAAGATTTTATTTATTTGACAGACAGAGACCACAAGTAGGCAGAGAGAGGAGGAAGCAGGCTCCATGCTGAGCAGAGAGCCCGATGCGGGGCTCGATCCCAGGACCCTGAGATCTTGACCTAAGCTGAAGGCAGAGACTTTAACCCACTGAGCCACCCAGGCGCCCCAAGACTTGACAAAGATCTTTTGGGTACCCAGTGCGCACTGAAGTGGCACTAGAAGGCTCAAATGTAAGGGACGAAGAAAGTAACGAAGGGAAAAGCAGTGCTATTTTTCCATCCCTCTAACCCTGCTGAGTATTTTCCTACATGCGGGCTACAACTCAGGGTTTTCTTGTGAACTCCGCCCTTGCCAGGTGGTTTCTCCTCTGAAAGGTACACTTTATGAAAGCTTGTTTTCTGCTGTCCTCTGATAATAGCATGTATCTGCTAACCCCTCGGGTCCCCTCGGGTTCTTACTGAATATGCCATTGTCCACCATGGCTGCCAGTCAGCGCCCCATTGACTTCTGACGCTCCGAGATGCAAATTAAATTCTGAGTTCCTAGCAGTTTACCTGACATGACTAAGTGATGGATTCCCTGACAATCATGGACTTTTAAATTAGGATAGATCTTTAATTAATAGCCCAGAGAACCTCCCTCGGCTGCAGGGACCCCAGTCATTTTTATGACGGAGCAAAATAAAGTGTGGTCCATGGGACCAACTTCTCATCAAATGCTCAGGAACTGAAGGGCAGGCAACTTTCCTTTCCAGGTTCACGCTCCCCACCTGTCATCCAAGCCTGTGTTACTGACTCACTGAAAGATAAAAGCTTTTGTTTTCAGGATCTCCCCTGCCAGACTGGTGATAAATTCTGCCATCCAGTGCAAATTGCCATCCAGGACAATACTGCATTTCCACTTTGCTAGAGGCAGCTGATTTTCTTTTTAAAGGTAAGCCAGCTCCTATTTCTTGAAAACAACTTTTTTTTTTTTTCCGCTTCACATTCAGCTTTCACACATTTGCAGAAACCATTATTAATGGTTTTCTTCCCCCCCCCCACCTTCTCCAAGTCTATTAGGAGACAATTCCTGAATACAGAGCATCCTCAAAATTGAGAAGAGGGAGTGATTTGTATGCTCAGCCCTCAAAAATCACCATTTAACCCTTCCTGGTACTCTCTTTCTCTCTCAAGTCTGCTCATATCCTCTGAAATGGCTTTTTCAATATGTCAACTTGGCTAAGCTAAAGTTCCTAGCTATTCAGTCCTACAGTAATCTAGGTGCTGCTGTGAAAAGATTTTGTAGCTTCAATTTAAGTCCCTATTCAGTTGACTTTAATTACGGGAGATTATCCTGGATCACCTGGTGAGGCTGCATCAGTCAGAGAGCCCGAAATAGCAGACTTCCCTGGGAGAAAAAGAAATTCCACCTGTGGACCACAGTTTTGGCCTGTGCTATGGAGATCCATTTTGCCCATGACCTTCCTTTTCTACTAGTCCCAGCTCTCTGGTTGAACGCTGATAGAAGCACCCTCACACTCTGCCATACCCACCTGGGAAGGTCTTTCTGGTGGCCCCTGCTCTGAACCTTCCTTTCCCTCCAACTTTACTCAAATCCTACTTGTATGCCATAGTGATGGTGTTCCTTAAACAACAACAAAAACAAAGTGAGACCCATGGCCTCACAACAGATTTTTTGTTGTTCTGTGCAAGTGTTTAAAGGAAATAACTATTCAGTTCTGGTTAGTTATGCATGTAACAACCAGCAAGAATAAACATTACTTGAAATTGGTATATACGGGATAGTCAGGGCCTATGATCCCATCTATACCCAAATCAGCTCTCTTTCAATTGGAAATGATTATTATCCCATTTATGTGAAGGTGTCAGATACTTGGACATGGGTTGCTTATGCCATATAAGCATAAACACTTATGTGTAACGCATCTCATGATTCATTTTTATTTTTCTAGAACTCTTCCAAAGTTACTACGTCATAAATCAGTTTCCCAAAAGTGTGGTTCTATGGTCAGCAGCAGTGAGCATCGTTTGAGAACTTGTTAGAAGTAGAAATACACATTTTTATGTCCCACCTTGGACCTGCTGAATCAGAGCCTCTGCCAGAGAGGATCGTCCAGGCAATCTGTGTTTTACTAAAGCCACCAGGGAGGTCTGCTGTGATCTAAACTTGAAGAGCCTCTCCAAGAAGAACAGAGTACAGGACTGTTAGCTCATGGGATATTTCTGAAAGGCAGATTTGTGGGGAATTAATTAGCTAAGATATTAAAAAAAAAAAAAAAAACACTAGAAATCACTTGTAGAACAACCAACAAAAAGGAATTTAGTAGGAAAGTAGTGGCAATGACCAGTAACTCTAATAAGAGTTGAACAGCCAACCCCTGAGGTGGAGGGGACAGGGGCTCCGACAGATTTCACCTGTGTCTGGGACACTTCCTTCTAGAGCACAGCCACTAGCAACTCCCTTCCAATCTTCCTGTAGTTCTTATGTCTTAGTACAAGCTATGAAATTCCAGGTATTCAGGAATGGCGAGGCACATGCTGAGTCAGGGGTTCACCAGGTGGCCAGATCAGGTCACAGAGCAGGAATACCACCATGGGAAGTTTTCCTCCATGGCTCAAAACTTTCACTGGATAGAAAGGAGAAGGCTTCTGAGCTGAGCAGCCCCCACAAGCAGACCTACTGGGAGCCATCCTTCGGTTGCCTTAAGTCTTACACCATGTGGCCCACAGGCGTACGTATCCTTCCTCGGCATAACACCAGGTTATGCTACTGCTAGTCATCCTCCATAGGGCGTCTCCAATGTCATCTCTAGGAAGCCCTCCAAGATTCCTGAAGTTGGAATTAGCTGCCACTTCTCAGACTCTCATAGCACCCACCCTGAGTTCACATCAGCTTCTGTCCCTTCCACTCGGCTTCCAGTCTTTTGCCATAGCATTCCATCCCGGCCTCTGCTCCAAAATTTCTCACAGAGGTAAAAGCATTTAGACTACAGGATTGAAGGTCAGGAAAAGGAGATTATTTCAGCATGTTCACCCTGAAAGCCTTGAACACATCAGTAAACTCAATAAACAAAAGAGTGATGTAAGCCTCTATTCCCCGGACAGAATTGAAATGGATCAAGTATTTGAAAAACCGTAAAGTTTAGCTCTGAATACATTTACCCTTTTATCCTGAAAGTAGGAGCAATGGTGGGCTACATCAGAAAGTACTCTCATATTCTCTCTACGCCCATCCTGTCACACCCCTCTGCATACAGGTTGCTGGACAGAGGAATCCAGGGACCCAGTGCCATTTATGTGTCATGGCCACTCACCCAGAGGGTCACATTTTATCTTCTAACTTTAGAAAAATTCCTTTTCTCTGTTACTGTCACCCATGCCCGTCACCCCCATTCCTTGTCTCCATAGCAGAGGAAAACCTCTCTGTCTGGAGGGGAAGGAGGAAAGATGGGAACATCAGACAACAGAAGAAGGAGCTTTCATCATAGGAGGCAACCTGGGAGGGACGCAGACACGTCTATTTCACAGTGAAGAGACAGAGGAAGAGAGAGGGAGAGGAACGGAGGCCAGAGAGAAGAGGCAGAGGAAAAGTAAGAAGACAGAAGGACAGAACTTAACGCCCTCCAGCCCCTTGTCTGGGGTCCCCCACGGCTGCCTGGGAGAGCCCTCCCACAGGGGGCAAACAGGCCGAGCAAAAGCAGAGAAGCTTTCCAGCAACTCTCCCAGGAACAGGACAGTTGCTCTAACACCCAGGTATCCTAGAGCCACATGGAAAACTAGAGAAAAGGGGTCGAATTGGGAAAAATTTGTGAGAGTGTGTTGACTCAGAATCACTTGAGATTTTCTCAGAAAACAACAGGAATGTGATTTCCCTCCTGGAACTGATGTTATTTCTAGCCACCCTCAGGTCGTGTGGAATTTCAAGTTGTCTAGCACTTCATTTTTGACCCCTTCGACTTGGCAACATTCTGTTTAAAGTGGTGAATCAAATATCAAAATACCTTGAGTGTTCTTTGGATCATTCCTTTCCGCCCCACAGCTCCCCTCTTGTCCTGTTTCCATCTCTTTCTTCTCTCCCACCTCAACTGCCCTCATATTCCCTTCAGTCAGAGTTCCTTCTTTCAGCTACAACTGGGATATTAGCACTGTCTGAACTCACCTCCTCCTGGGGTAAGGAAGAGCCTCACCTATGGTTCTCTCCTCTTTGTATTGATGTTCTAGAAGCTGCTGTAGGGCAATTCTGTTGCTCATTGTGTGTGTGTGTCTGTGTGTGTGTGGGGGGGGGAGTGTATGTGCGTGCCTATAGGAAGAATGGAAGAATGGGACCATTAGAATCAAAATTAGAGGTCCTACTTTCCAGCCCCACACTTCTCTTCCCTAGGTAACTGAGAAAATCATTTAATTTTTAGCCATTACTCTCCTCATCTGTAAGATGAATGACTTGGGCTAAATTTCCATTAAGGTTCCTTTCAGTTACAAAATGCTGTGATTTTCAGTAGCAAAAGACCCCTCTCTAAACTCAGGTTTACCAGGGGAAAGGAATTCATTTTGTTCCAGGCACCAAGAAAAGAGTCTTCTATGTTCCAAGAAGAAATAATGTAAGATCCTCATACCAAGTATTCATTCGGAACCACCACAACTACAAATACATTTTCCTTATTTTCTTGTCTCACTTTCTCACTCTCCTCTAATGTATTACTTTGTCCTCTGGTGGAAGGACAAATTTTTTCTAACACTTTTTTTTCCCCTTCCCTGCTTGCAAAATGGAAAGCTGGTCCAGCTAATGTTCAAACTTCATCTCCTCCACCACACTGCTAGACCCTCCTTTTCTGCTTCTCTGAGACATCACCTAACACTGATGCCTCTCCTCACTGCCTCTTCTCTCCTTCCCCCCTATCTGTGTGGCCGGGCCACTGTCCAATCACTGTCTCTCCACTGGTTCCCATGTGAACTTCAGATGAGCAAAGCAGTTTCTTATTTCTCTTTATGTCTCTGGTCCCAGCAGGTTCAAGACATGGGCCTGCACCTAATAACTAGTGATCGAATTAATTCATCACAAGACTTGAGCTGTCCAGTTACAAAGAGACAAGGGGGAAATTTACATGCATTTTGCTAAATAAAAGAAGCCATTCTAAAAAGGCTACATACTGTATGATTCCAACCATATGACAAACTGGAAAAAGCAAAACTGTGAAGACAATAAAAAGTTCAGTGGATGCCAGGGGCTGGGTGGAGGGAGGAAAGGGGAAGTAGGTAAAATACAGGGGATGTTTTTTAGACAATGAAACTAACTCTGGATGATACGATACGGCAGATACATGGCATTATACATCTGATAAAGCCCAGAGAAGGTAAAACATATAGTGAACACTAGAGTAAACTTTAGGATTTTAGTTAATAATACTGTATTGATACTGGACCACTGATTGACAAATGTACCACACTTACAAAATATTAATAATATGGGAAACTGAGATGAGGAGAGAGGGAGTATATGGGAATTCAATACTAACTGCTCCTTTTTATAAAAATCCTACAACTGCCCTTAAAATAAAGACTATTACTTTTTTTTTTTTCTCTTCAAAGAATGATCCAATCCAGTTCCCAGTCCAACATGTAAGGAGCTTGGAAATTGTCAAGCTGTCCCAACAAATAAAAAGCTAAAGCAACTGAAAAACCAACAGCTCTTCTTGGATCTGTGGGAGAAGTAAGGTCACAGGGAAAACTGGTGCTCTCCAAATTGGAGAGAATAGACAAAGACAGAAAATCACAACTTACTGGAGCAAAAACCCACAACAGACGCCTTTGCAGAAACGTGTGTCAAGGTACGAGATGAGAAGCTGTAACTGGCAAATTGCTGGAGGCTCAGTGTGGACAAGCCTGAGAGTTAAAAACTCCAAGAAGACCCCAGCATGGGGGCTTAGGGAAGACAGACACTTTTATCAGTTTTACCAGGAGGTTCTCACAGAGAATATAGGAGGAAAATAGTGAATATAGGAGAATAGTGTATATAGGAGAAAAATCTCCTGCTTCCACTGGGGAAGGGGAAAAGTAACCATTTTGGAATATCCCAGAGCATTCTGTCTTCTTAATAGGACCCACCTAAAAATAAATAAATAAATAAATAAATAAAAATTCCCCAGACCCTAAACAACAGAGATTTTTTGGGAGCCTAACCAACCATGGGAAAGGAAAATATCCAGGTGCAGCCTGCTCTAGCCTTCTATGTGGGGGAGGGGAATACCCAACTACAGTCATTCTGTCCCACCTCAGGGGGATACAGAAGGCACAGGCAACATTCACAGTCCAGAAGCAAAAAGTCATAGGAAGACTGAGACTGAATCAACAGAAGATAGAACAATTTCCTCCCCCACATCTTACCACCACATTACTAAAGACCTATTTAACTCAGTTCATTTAACTCTGATCATTATGTCTGGCTATAGAAAAAAGTTCCAAAGCCAAGCATACAGCTTAAAGAGAAAGAGCAAGCATCAGAAACAGATTGATATGGCAGAGATATTGGAATTGCCAGGCCAGAAATTTAAAACAACCGAAATTAATATGCCAAGGGTTCTAATGGAAAAAATAGATAGCACACAAGAACAAATGGGAATGAAAGAAGAAAGAGGAAAACTCTAAGAAAAGAAATAATCAAAAAATAAATATTAAGAGACCAAGAACACAGTAACAGAAATGAAGAATGCCTTTGATGGACTTATTAGTAGACTGGACATGGTTGAGGAAAGAATCTCTGAGCTTGAAGACATGTCAATGGAAACTTCCAAAACAAAAAGGTGATTTGAAAAAAGGCAGAAGAACATGAAACAGAATATTGAAGAACCATGGGACAGTGACAAAAAAGTATAACATATACTCAATGGGAAAACCAGAAGGAGAAGAAAGCAAGGAACAGAAAAACATGTGAAGCATTAATGATTGAGAATGTCCCCCAAATTAATATCTGCTGTATTCCCAAAATTTGTATGTTGCAACCCAATCCCCTGTGTGAATGTATTTGGACATGGGGCTTTGGGAGTTGCTTGGGTCATGAGAGCAGAGCCCTTATAATGATATTAGAGTGCGCTTAGACAGGGTCCCAAGAAACCTCCCTTTTGCATTTCCACCACATGAAGTCACAGATAAAAGACAGCTGCTAGAAAGTAGGCTCTCACCATCACTGAATCCACTGGCACCATAATTACACTCCTTGTTATTTATCCAAAGGAGTTGAAAATTCATATTCACACAAAAACCTGCCCATGGATGTTCATAGCACCTTTATTCACAATTGCCAACACCTGGAAGCACAAAGATGTACATCAGTAGGCGAATAGATAAAGAAACTGTGGTACATCCAGGCAATGAAATGTTATTTAACGCTAAGAGCAAGTGATCTGTCAAACCATGAGAAGATGTGAGGAAAATTAAATGCATATGATTAAGTGAAAGAGGCCAGTCTGAAAGGTTATATATGATTCCCTTTAACTACATGACTTTCTGGAAAAGGCAAAACTATGAAGACAGTAAAAGGATCATTGGCTACTAGAAGTTAAGGGGGCAGGAAGGAGGCAGAGGTGAAGCACAGAGAACTTTTGGGAAAGCGAAACTACTCCGTGTGATATTATGAAGGATACATGCCATTATACTTTTGTCAAAACCCATAGGATGTACGAAACTAAGAGTGAACCCTAATGTCAACTATGGACTTCGGACTATAAAGATTTATCAGTGTGAGCTCATCGGTTGTGAAAAGTGCATCATTCTGGTTTCAGATTTCGATAGTGGAGGAGGTTGTGCATACATAGGAGCTGGAATATATGGGAAATCTCTGTACCTGCTGCTCAACTTTGTGGTGGGCCTAAATCTTCTCTAAAAATATAAAGTCTATTCAAAAAAAAAAAAAAAAAAAAAAGGAACCCACATCAGACTCTCTAAGTCATTGGATTTGCCCACATAACATTAAATAGGAAAGAAGGAAGGACAGCTCTTCAGGCTCACACAGCTCATCCTGGTGTTAGAACTAGATCCTTGGCCTCCTATTTTAAGGCCTGAGAGTTTTCCATTTCTTACTTGCTTTCCATTCAGGTCTTACTTGCCTTCTAGCTGGTGTCTTTATCCTACAGTTTTTATCTTTTTTTCATAACTTTGTCTGCAAAGTGGGCATTGTTTATATCATTTTCTTGTCTGTGTCACTAATTAGCAATTGATTTCTAAAAATCCAGCTCATCATCAATAAAAGCTGTGACAAACTGGTCAATTAGAAAGAATGTCTTCTGGCAATTTATGGTGTTATTAAGTCTCAAGTCTAGTCCTGATGAATTCATACATTAAGACTTCATATCCTGGGGCTCCTAGGTGGCTCAGCGAGTTAAGTGTCTGCCTTCCCCTCAGTTCACAGTCCCAGGGTCCTGGGATCCATCCCACATCTGGCTCCCTGCTCAGCCAAAAGCCTGCTTCTTCTCCCTCTCCCATGCCCCTGCATGTGCGCTCTCACGCTTGCTCTCTCTCTCTCACTCTCTCTCTCTGTCAAATAAATAAATAGAATCTTAATAAATAAATAAATAAATAAATAAATAAATAAATGAATAAATAAAGGTGTCCTATCCCAAGTGGATTATCTGCAGTGACAGCAACAAGAGGTGAACCTGCTCAGCCCAGCTGGGGAGTTCAGCATCAAGCTGGTGAATCTATCTTCCCAGGACCGCGTGCTGTCACCGTCAGCAGACTTATGCTCTAATTATGTGGCCCTCTTTGCAACCTCTACAGTTTGCAATAGGCATCACATTTTCTTCCTGTCTAATGACGATTTTTAAATTGTCATGCCATTAGCTTTTAGGTTTGCAGGACTCATCTCTTCCTAGGAAGGGAGTTTGGCAAAGATATCTATCAAGCGGCTCTTGCCTGATGCATTAAGGAGAGCTCTTCTTCAATCTTGTCTTCCCACAAATGGAGTCGCACTTAGTTCCCTCAGAGAAACTCTTTTTTATGGAACTGCATTAATCAGAGGGGTGAACCCACCTCCTTGAGCATCCCAGCCCTCAGGTTCCCCCTCTCTGAAGCCCTCCCCAGATGGCAACGAAGTAACTGTGGACAATGAGTTGTGGCCTTGGGAAGGGCCAAGGTGATCCCTCTGATGGATGATGGCAAGGACTCATTGTGCAATGTGGTAAGGAACATTAATGTTGATATGATAACTGGGATTTAAAATTACTCCAGGTGATACGCACCAGACGAAACTCAGCACAATCAGCTCAGACGCTGGGACTGAGCAGCAGCGCCAGGATATTCGTTTTAAATCAGGACACACTCTGATTCCTCCCTCCCTCTCTCTGCAAGCCTGAGAGACAGTGGCTAGGAGGAAGGCAAAAATAGAAGAAACTTATTTTAGGTAAAGAAAGAGAAAACTGGTAGGCTGTCTTCCCTAGCCAGCTAATAGCTCAATTAGTGAGTATAGTGAACATAGAATTGTTGAGGAAAAGATCCTCCAACAGGTAATAACAATTATTGATTAAATTGGCATAGAAAAAAATCACCAATGAAGGTATCAAATAAATGCTGTGGGAAGACAACCTCAGTCACTCAAAAATCATATTTTAAAAGAATACATGTAAGGCCATGATGTGATATCACTACACCCCAGTCGAAGCAGGCGGCCAAAATAAAAAATAGCAATAATACCAAATGATGATGAGGACGTGGAAAAACTATATCTGTCATACCTTGCCAGTGGAAATGAAAAATGGTACAATCGTTCATTCGCTATATGAATTGGCAGTTTCTTAACCTTGTCAGTTTCTTTAAAATAACATGGTAGTTTCTTTAAAAACAAAGCTAAACCAAACATGTACTTACCATGTGATCCAACAACCACAATCCTGAGAACTGATCCCAGAGAAATAAAAACCGATCACAGAAAAATCTATACACGATTGTTCATAGCAGCTTTAGCTCTACTAACAAACAACTGGAAACTACTCCGATATTCTTCAGTGGGTGAATGGAAAAACAAACTGTGGTTCCCCCCACCCCCAGAATGCTACTCAGCATTAAAAAGGATTAAGCTCGGGCACCTGGGTGGCTCAGTAGGTTAAGCCTCTGCCTTTGGGCATGGTCATGATCTCAGGGTCCTGGGATCGAGTCCCGCATCAGGCTCTCTGCTCAACAGGGAGCCTGTTCCTTCTCTCTCTCTCTCTTTCTCTCTCTCTGCCTGCCTCTCTACCTACTTGTGAGCTCTCTCTGTCAAATAAATAAATAAAATCTTAAAAAAAAAAAAGATTAAGCTAGTGATAGACACAATAACATGGGTGGATTTCAAAGGCCTTCTGCTGAGTAAGGGAAAAAATCCAATTCGAAGCTCACACGCTGGATGATTGTAAAATGACAATATCATAGAGATGGAGAACAAATTAGTGGTTAGCATGGGTGAGGGATGGCAGGAAACAGTGACTGGTGTGACATAGGAGGGATCACATGAGTGAGATCTTTATGGTGATGCAATAGTTTTGTACTTTCATTTGATGGTGGATATACATAGTGATACTTGTGATATGATGACAGATACATATTGTACCAATGTCAGCTTTCTGGTTCTGACATTTTCCTGTAGTTATATAAGATGTAACCATTGGTAGTAACTGGGTGATGGACCATTGGGATTTCCCTTTACTTCTGTGAACACTTATTCCGAAATAAAAAATATTTTATAGGATATTTAATAACATAAGAGAATGCTCATTATAAGCAGGGTACCTAATATATGTACAGAAAAAACATGCATAGTTACATCCTACCTCCAAAAAAGGGCTGAAAAGAAAAATACCTCTATTGTAGCAATGATTGTTCCAGGGTAGCAGAATTTATATTTCTTCTCTTTACACAGTTTCTATGCTGAACTCAAATTAATTTTGTAATTGGGTGCTCAATTCTATTTCCTTGTGCTCCCTCAGAAGGACAACCATTTAAAAACGGTAAGTTACCTATGTTCTGCTAAAATTAATGAGCTAGAACTTGTTTCTGGAAGGAAATTGCAGGAAGAAATCTTCCTCCAAAAGGATCAACTAGTTCCCCTAAATAAAAATCAAGCAAGCAGAATTCCATAAGGGCTCTATTTATATAAGATAAATTTATAAGCTAATACAGACCCCAAATTAATAAGATAACCGAATATCATGTATATAACATTTAAACCAGTTACACTAATTGGAAAACTATAAAAGCAGTGGTGTTCATTTAATTGTGGTGTATTTCCCTGCCTCAACAAGGTAATAATCAGAAAGCATGTGCTACTCATTATGCTTAATATAAATCACCAGTTACAGCCACTAGGAAAAGATTGGCCATGAGGTAACTGGTAAATTAACCTGAGATAAACATAAATGTTAAGATCTTTATAGCAGTGTATTATATTTGGTCATTACTATGATGTTGTGCTCCATTTCATGCTTGCCTTCTAAGCTTCTCTGGTGCTCATATAGAACCAATAAATTATTCGGACTCTCTTTATTTAACACTCAATGTTTTCTCTTTGGATAATCTACACTTATGAACTTATTTTTATAAGTATTTCTAAAGTAGACTCCACACATCCCCAGGATGAGTTTAATGACAGCAGATAACTGGAGTTTATGATTTTTCCCAGCTATTTATGAAAACAAAGAACAGCCTATTTATTATTCAGATGTAGAACCCCTATTCATCAAAAAGGCATTGATTTCACATTTTCAACTGAAAGAATCCTGAATTATTTTCAAGTCATGAAAAAAATGCCATCCAAATTGGAATTTCAAGATAAGCTTACCATCAAAAGGAATGTAGCATGGAGTTGAAATTTAAATAAATGTTCAGTTTCATCTCATTTTTTTAACTTGAGTACCAGGAATGTGAAAGAGAAAAATACACACATAAGTACCAAAAAAATTTTTTTTAAAAATCCCCTTAAACCAATAGACATTCAGAAGAAAAAGCTGCTTGCTGTTGTGTCAAAAACAGAAATAGACATAAATGTGAGTACCTTAGTTGAAAGGATAAAGCAGACATACACATAGATATAGGCAGTGTGGTGCCAAGATAAAGGACCAAGGAGCACAGGAGACTGAAGTCGGGCTCCCACGATGCTCACAGTTGAACAATGATCAAGCCCAGGGCCAAACCAGAGAACTTGTCGATTTCTGTTTACAGCCTCTGTGTAGAGCTGACTTCCTTCTCCAGCCAACCCTGCCTTTCCCCAGTGCAGAGATGCCCACGTTCCTGGTGCCATTCACCACATGCCACACTCTTGCTTTCAGAGTTCAGCTGAATACTGTGGACTTTTCAAAACTCCTGACTCACATCTGCACCCTCGCCTGATGCCTCCCTGCTTCTCTACAGCAAAGTCAGATGAAGCTGGTGATCATCTTAAAGATCTTCTCTTTCTACTCCTTTCCTGAATCCCTTCTGGTATCCTGCCTAAGAGAAGTAAGTGACCGCCCAGCCTCTGCGAGGATTCACACACAGAAAATAGTCCACCCTCCCCCACTGCTCTACGCACCCCAAATACCAGTCCTGGGGACCTTCCAGGACCACACAGAAAGAGCTAAATTTCTGTGCACTATCAACATCCCCATTTTTACTAACATCTCTCAGGTCTTTACTCATGCACCAGACACTCTGTTAAGATATTTATTTTTTTTAAGATATTATTTATTTATTTATCTAAGAGGGAGTGAGAGAGAGAGAGAGAGAGAGAGCGAGCACGCACATAAGTTGGGGGAGGGGCAGAGGAAGAGAGGGAGAAGCAGGCTCCCCAGCTCCAGACTTGATTCCAAGACCCGGAATCATGACCTAAGACAAAGACAGATGCTTAACGGACTGACCCAACAGGGCGTCCCTCTGCTAAGAACTTTAAATGGTTTGCCTCATTTGATCTATCAAACCCTTCAATCAGCCGGTCCTAATATTTGTTCCATTTTACAGAAGAAGAAATCAAAGGTCAGAGCCGTTGAGTTACCAGCCCACAACCACAAAACTAGTGAGTGATAGGGTCAGAATTTGAACTCTTCACTTGTAACCATACATTGCTCTCCACCTATTAGGCAACAGCTTTGTCCACTCTGTGAGATGGCTTTCCTGGAGCCGAAACATTCTTGTTTTCAAAGCAAAGCAACCATCTCATTCTGTCCAATGCAGTGACCATTAGGCCGTTGCTCCAGAGATCCTAACTGCAATGCAAACAGCTCATCAGAGTAGCTGGTGAGATTCAGAATATGGTGAAAATAGGATAAGGAATAGAACTGAAAGTGCTTTCATGTTTGCAGTGTCAGAACGGAAGTGAGGATAACTATGTCAAACTACCTGCAATCGCACTTCCCAGAATGCCCCAGGGTGCCCTCGCCATTCCTCCTTCTTCTGAACATTTCAAGAGTTATGGAAAAATCTCAAAAAATCTTCTGTGACTATCTGGCACAATAAGCTTTTTTAGATCATAAGCATCTCAGTTTGTAAACTCTGGGCATAGGAAGAACATTTCTTAGCTTTGTGCCACATATGCATACTTTTTTTAATGAAATAAAAGGGAAAGAAATCAGTAAGGAACAATCTGTATAGAACTAAGAAAAATTCAAGAGTTGACACTGCTCTAAACTCACAGCCAAAAGTTAGCCCAGCCAAGGCACCCCTTGTCTTAGTTTAGGGTCCCCAAGAAGAAAACCCTGAGACAAAGACTTGGAGCACATCATTTATTCAGGAGTTGATCCCCAAAAGCAGGAGTAAGGCCATGGGAAAAGTAAAAAAGAAAGAGAGAAAGTCAGTCAATGGAGTCTTCATGAGCTAGATAACACTGTGGGCTTCTGTGGCTCAGTCTCACTGGAGATGTGTTGGGCAACTGTGCAGAAGGCTCCTCAGAGTTGTACAGGGCAGTGAAAGGCTGAAATGGTGCCCACTTAGAACATTGCCTCTGAAGATGCTGAATCCCCTGAAATCCTGGATCACACCTGACCAAGGTGAAGCAGTCTTCTACAGTTCTGGTGATAACAACTCTGAGAGCTTCTGGCACAGGTGACTGGGGAAGAACCTTGGCGGTGGTACTTGGGGCAGCTATCCTGAAATTGGGTGGTCTGAGGGCACGTGGCCTGGCACATCACAGCGTTTGCTCTACCATCTTCATCCAGCCCCTCTAAAAGAAGCTTGTAGTAGAATGTCTCCATGGTCTCAGATCTTTAAAAGAAGCTCTGAAGTTTAAGACAACTTCAGAGTTAAAGGGATAACCAAGAAACAGACACTTCCCAATTTGTTGATGTGGGGGTGCCTGTTCCAAATGGAAATGGGGACCTATATTAGTCTGCTAGGGAGGCCATAACAAGTACCATGGACAGGACAGCTCAAACAACAGAAATGTATTTTCTCACAGTTCTAGTGTTCTCACAATCAAGGTGTCAGCAAGGTTGGTTTCTTTCGTGACCTCTCTTCTTGGCTTGTAGATGGCTGCCTTCTCCATGGTCTTCACATGGTCTTCCCTCTGTCTACGTCGCTCCTAATCTCTTCTTATAAGGGCACCAGTCATTTGGCTCATGTTGTCTTCATTACCCCACTAAAGATTTATCTTAAAGTATAATCACATTTTGAGGTACATATTTCAGCCCATAATAATTTATCTCTCTGTGTGTAGGCTTGCTAAGGTACAGAAATGCTTAGTTTCCTGGAGAACAACATGGTGGGATTATTCTCTGAAGAGCCTGACATGGATGCACTTGAGTTTAGGGGTATCCGTGAACATAGAGTCTGTGCCTGCCTCCCATTGGAGACTGTAGAAGATGGAGATGCCAGTGGGGGAAAGGAAAGGAAAAGCAGAGGAAGGCTGAGTTTAGAATGGCAAGGAGTTATGTGTGTTCCCACGGATTCAGTGAACACTGTAAGGGAGCCAGGCTTGAGCCTTATTATTGGGAGGGAAGAGGCTAGCAGTATAACACAGGGTAGAAGGTGACAGAGGGAGGGTTTGGAAAAAGGCCAGCTGTGGACTGAATCTCCTACCACACCATCCAGAGTTCGCCTAGAGCTCACAACCAACCGCACAGCACTCACAAGGGACCCAGTACTTGGAAGCCTACCACACAAATCAGTGACACCAGAAGGAACCTACAAATAACATGAACTCTGGAAAAATAGCTTTCCCTTTTCACTTTCATCCTCTTTTCCAGTGTCCCAACCCAGGATGACACACTAGCAGGGGGTAGAAGAAAGAGCCAAAACCAGGAAAGAATAACAAAAGAAAAGACCATAGCTCTATCCCAGATGATGAATCAGACCTGAGCTCGGGGAAGGAGAGGAGCTCGGAATTGAATTTAGACTGGATGGGAATGTTTAATACCTGATAGTAAAATAGGGTTTTTTTGATGAGGAAAAGGACAAGAAAGCTATGAGATCTTCCCCAGTTTCATCCAGGGATAAGCAAAGGGAACTGGACAGAGAATATTTAAATACAATAGATGAAGAAAAATAAAATCTTGCCTAATTTCTATCCTTCCTGAGTTCGGCTCTATCAATCAACCAATGTTATTTCATGTTCTCAGGCATAGATCATTGAAAAAAGTATTCTGAACTGGCCTCTTTCCTAGAAAGCCTTCAGGTTAGTTTGTGCCCCACTTCATATTCTTTGGACCCTACTACTTATCTCATTATTCCTCTACCCAAAAGTTTTCATTGATGCTTCGGTCTAAAGGATAAAGCCCAGGGTTTTCAATTTGACCCTAAAGACCCTCCCCACCAATCCTTATCTCCAGATGTCCCAGGATTCTTCCTTCCCAGGGAAAACTACATTCCAGACGTAAGGTTGGAAGGGCTACCTCATCAGTGTCCTGGGGATCCTCCCCTTGTGCCCTGGAGACATTCTGAAATGAAGATTATTTTCAATAACCTAGATCAGGGAACAAAAATCATCCACCCCATCACGTACCTATCCACAGCCGGAGTTGGCTGTCATGTGTCAGGAGTCTAGGGCTCTTCCTTCTCGTGACCTCCTTACAGAGTCCACGTGACCAGTAAATGGCACCCCATTATCTTCATATCTGTCCTTTCCCATTCTGCAAGACTCTACATCATGACCCGATCATGAATTCTATTTTATATATTGGGATGCTATGGAAGAAACTAAAGTCTATCTCTTTATATTTTCCCTAGCCGTCTTCAGTATACAAAGTGAGACAAAAGGAAAAAAAAGAAAACATAGACTTTTTTTAACATGACCTGAATTTCAAGGAAAATCTACATAAAGAAACTTGATCCTATCACCCTTAAAGAGATGGAGCCACATAAAATATGGCCCCCCAGGAGTTCAGTGTGCTTAGAAAACTATGGGGTAGGTATTGAGCCTCAAGTAGACAAGTCTGAATAGTGTCTCTTTGGCCTTGTACATTTTCTTGCAACAAATGACACATTTAAAGGGCAATAGATCTCCTTCTTCATCTACCAAGGAAATACATTTGCAGAATCTAGAATAGAGTCTAGAATTCAGATCAATATTTTTCTTTCCTGTCCTTTTATTTATTCCTTTAAAATCATTTTATCGTTATCATGCAAGCTTGTGCCTGAATTAGAGCCTTTAATAAAAGCAGTGACAGTTTTATTTCTCAGATGCCTCAAGACCATATTAACCTCTCCTCAGTGGAGTTATTAATTGCACTTTCTGCCCACACTCCTTTGGTGTGGCCTCCGAGGACAGAGAATCAGAAAGCGTCTCTCCAAGGGAAGGACATGTTTATAGCCAGCCTCGTGGGAGCGTTTGCATAATTACTGGGATGATTAAGGAGGTGTTTTCTAAAATAGACAAGTGTACTAAGTTTTAATATGTTTCGTGACAGTGCATAAGACGAGTGCATGTTGTACCTGATATAGGACCCTGCAGGTCGCCAAAATAAATAATTCTGTGGAGAGGCACTGGAATGGACCCAGTCATGGGTATAAACAGAAACCTCAAGAGGAAATGAGCTTTGATTCCTAAGGAGAGAATTGTTTGTGATCTGAATGAGGACAGCTGTATAGGAAAGGTAACAGAGAGCCCGAGGACATGAAGTCTTAGATGGTTTGCTCTAATCCCACGTTGTAAAGACGGCTTAATGCGAGGGAGGAGGGGAGGGGTAGGGGCTTTGATGAGTTCTGAGATTGGAGTTAAACCTTTTCTAATTTGACTCACTGATATTTAATCGTGTAACTGTGCATCCTTAATCAAAACTCACAGGGAATCTCTAATCTTGTATCTATAAAACAGAAGATGATTAGGAGCCTCTGACCTATCGATGCTTTCCAGCTGCTTCCTACTTTTTTATTTGCTAGGCACTTCTACTACTCCCCTTATTCCCTAGTAGCCCCAGTTATAGCAAAATGGTCTCTGAAGTTTTAGGGAAAAAAATACGAAGAACGTAATAGTTAACGTTAATGTTCAATCTGCTGTCCGGTTGTTCACTAATTCCTTCCTTCTTTGAATGGTTAAACAGCATCTATTACATGGCAGGTGTTGTTTTACGTAGTAATATAGAGCGTGAAACAGACCGACACGACTATTTCTACAGCCTGTGTCTAGTAAAGACTTTTTCATCCTTTCTTTGCCAAGTAAGCAACTGTAGGTGATCCAAGAAAATAAATAGGCTTTTAAGGAGTCAATGATACTCTAAGAGAATTCTTCTCTTTCGGATAACTGCAAGGTACAAATTCTTTACTAAAGAAATTCAGTCATTTGTCTGGTAAAATGTTTGGATGCTGTTAGATAGTTAATAATCAAATGATAAAATATGTCATTACAGCATCACAGAATTTTAATAACCAGACAAAGGCTGTAGATGGTCTCTGATGGACCTGGTATATACAATAAACAGAACTCCAGGGGTAAGTCCCCCCACTCATGACCCATCCTGAACACAGCTTTTATAGAGAAATGTCCCTGGGGACAAGAAGAATGGTACTCTTACTGCACCTGTCCCTTGACCCAAATCCTACGACATCCAGGCAATACCTGCCTCCTATTACCTCTTTAGAAAGCTATGCATTTTAACAATGTTATTAAAACCTTTCAATTCCTCAGCATCCAAATTCCATTTCAGTCATGAAACCAAATTTAAATAACCAACAATTGACAGAAAACAAACAAAATATCTCCACAACAATGAAAGATACTAACATCCTGGGGAGGTATGTCCCTGTTACTGTGACCAAAATAATAATTCTAAAATAAATACAGATATTCAGGAGAGAGAAAACATGCTTTCAGGTTTTGAAAGAACCTTCTAGGTTGGAGCTTTCTAAATTTGCATCAACCCAGGCAACTCCTCTGTATTCTTTCCTTCCCTGGTCCTCCTTAATAATAATAATATTAATAATTAACCTTAATAATGAGACTGATATGCAAAATGCCTGTAAGAGGGCAGCATTATTGAAAGAACACAAAAAGTCATATTCTTCAATCAGATTTATTCTTCCCACTATCCTACAATACTTGGGCAAAATTCACAGTAGCGAAGTACTAATTTCCAATACCCACATCCAAAATGATCTCCTCCGTTGACACTGGTGTATGGAAAAACATAAGCAACAGCAAGATTATTTATCAACAACAATGGGAAAAAAAAGCTCCTCTTTTCAGATGTTCTTTTTGGTTGAGCCCAGATAGATTCCCAGAGAAGTGTTATAAGCCACTCTGGAGACACCAGACTCCAAGCTCTTGATTCTTATTTATTGCTTGTCTAGAAGACCCTTCGGTTGTGTAGAGGGGCAATATTAGCTCATGTCAGTCACACTTTATTTGCTCACTAAAAGCATGTTAATAAAAAGCACACTAGAAAACATTGATTCAAAAATGCCTTTCACACACAAAAGACTAGAAACCACAGCCACCCAGCAATAAAGAAGTACTCACTCTGAAAAGAAAACTTCTTGCCCAGATAGTACCTTATCTAAAGCAGGAGGAAGTGAATCCTAGGACAGAAACACAGGCCTGGGGACCTCAGACAGAGAAGGAACAAGGTTCTTACGGCACCTCTCTTTCCACCGTCATTCCAGAATACAAGGGGAGTGAAGGAAAGCCAGAGGAAGCAGAGATTGTGGCCACTTCTGACCTTTTCGGATCTGTAGCCCCAACAACATTTGACTTTCTGATGACTCGCTTGTGTCTCACAGTTTTCAGTAGCTGACAGCCAATCTCTTTTCACCTTAAAAAACGTACTTTGGAGCGCCTGGGTGGCTCAGTCAGTTGAGCGTCTGCCTTTGGCTCAGGTCATGATCCCAGGGTCTTAGAATCAAGTCTCTCTCATTGGGCTCCTTGCACACTGGACAACCTGCTTCTCCCTCTCCCCACCCCCCCACAATGCTTGCTCTGTCTCTCTCTCAAATAAATAAATAAATAAAATCTTTTTAAAAATGTATTTTTGCAATATTTAAGACACAGAAAAAGAAATAAAGAATAATCCAGGTACCTATGCACCGACCACCTAGTTTAAGAAATAAAATAAAATCCATTGTATTTGATGCTTCCTGTTTACCCATTCCAAATTACAACTTTCCCTTCACTCTCAAAGGTAATCATTGTCCTGAATTTAGGGTTTGCCTTTTCTAATAATTTCTTTATACTTTTACTCTACCTATATGTAACGCTTCACAATTTTTGTATTGTGCTGTATGCTTTTAATCTTATATATTCTTTTGTTTTTTGGCCTTTATGTATTCTTTTATTTTTGAACTTTTATACAGTCCTTTTTATATGTTTTTAAGTCTTTTTTTAAAGGTTTTTTACTTATTTATTTGACAGACAGAGATAACAAGTAGGCAGACAGACAGGCAGAGAGAGAGAGAGGAGGAAGCAGGCTTCCCACCAAGCAGAGAGCCCAATGCGAGGCTCAATTCCAGGACCCTGGGATCATGACCCCAGCTGAAGGCAGAGGCTTTAACCCACTGAGCCACCCAGGAATCCCATGTTTTTAAGTCGTATACACTCTCTGCAACTTTCTTTTCTCTGGCAACATAATGTTTGGGAGTTCTTTTCATGAATGTAATTTGGCTCTGGCTTATTAATGTTCGGTGCTGCATAAACATGAGCATGCCACATGTTTAATCCACTTTTCTGTTGATGGACACTGAGGTTGTTTCTAAATGTTTGCTATTCAAACAATTTTGCTATGAACATGTCCCGGTCTCCTTGACTATCTGAGCAAGTCTCCCCAAGGTGTATTCCTATGCTGAATGATAGGATACATGAAATTTTAACTTTACTAACGAGTGTAAAATCGGTCTCCAAAGCAGCTATACCAATCTACATTAACCCCCAACATATATGGGAATTGCTATGGCTTTATATCTTTGTCACTGTTTAGTGTTGTCAGATTTTTAAATTTTTGCCAAGATAACAGGTGCACAATTGTCATCTTTTTGCATAAGTATTAGTCATTTATGTTTCTTTGTCTGTGAGGCTCCATGTTCTGTTTTTTTAGCCCATGTTTTGATTGTGTTGTTTCTCTTTTCTTACTGATGTGCCAAATTTCTTATATATCCTGCATTTTAATCCTCTGTTAATTATACATGTTGCAAATATCTATCTCTTTTTCACTATTATTATGAGGTCTTTTAATGAACAAAGTTTTGTTCACTGTTAGTATAGAAAATGCCATCAATTTTTTTTATAATTTGCATTTTCCAATCTTATGTATTCCCTGCCCTAAAGTCTTACAGAAATTCTCCTTTGTTTTCTTTTAAATTTTTTGAGTTTTTATTTTCACAGTTGAGTTTTTAATGTGCCATGAACTAATTCAGTATGATGTGTAAAGCAACATAGCATTCTTAATTAAAATCATGGAGTCAGGAGCCAGACTGTTTGGGGTCACATCCCAACTTCACCATTATTTTAGCCAGTCACTTTATCTCAGTGTGCCCCAGTTTCTTAATCTGTAAAATGGGTATACAAATGATAGAACCTACTGATAGGTAAGCATGAAGTCACAACTAGGAAATGTAAAAACCTCCTAGAGCAGCACTACTAAATGCAGTGGAAGTGAGGACTTTGTCATTATAATTATTATAGTATGAAGTAGGAATCTAATTTTATTTTTGCATATTGACAGCCAAATTTCTCCCTCCTATATATTAACAAGTTTACGTCTTTCCCACTGATCTAATAATGCCATTTCTCTCGTGCATCAGCTCTCTCGTAGATGTGGACATTTTTCTAGTTTCTTTCTTCTCCCACTGAGATTTCAAACCTAAAGTTTCCTAAGTTCTAGAGGTCCCTGAACTCATCACTCTTGGCTCTTCTTCTTTTGTGTATGTTCCTACCTCAACAATATCATTTTAGGTGTTTGATGAACAACTGAAGAAGGGCCCTATTGTTTTCTCACTGCTGCCATGACAAAGGATCGTAATCCACTTTTCTGGATTGACTAAAAATCACAGAAACTTACTGTCTCTTGGTTCTGGACTTTTGAAGCTCATATTCAAGGTGTTGGCAGGACCATGCTCCCTCTGAAAGCTATAGAGGAATTCTTCCTCACCTTCTGGTGAGTTGCTGGCCATCTCTGGTATTCCTTGGCTTGTGTACGCCTCCTTCCAACCCTCCATGCTCACATGATATTCTCCCTGTGTCTTCGTCTTCACATGGAGTCTGCTCTTTGTAAGGAGGTTAGTCATATTGATTAGGGACCTGCCCTACTCCAGTATGATCTCATTTTAGCAGATTACATCTGCAACAACTCCGTTTTCAAGCCGGGTCACGTTCTGAGGTATTTAATGTTGGCACTTTACTGTCGTCATACAGTTCAATCTGTAACCAAAGAGTCACCAAAAACAATAACCCTGGGCTTCCCTCGAAGCCTCTAACCCTCACCTGGACATCTCCATCCAGCTGCTGAGGATTCTGCCAGGCTGCCTTCAATTACAGTGATTCAATCCTCCTAGATCCAGTTGCCCTAACTCAGATTATAAAACAAATAATTGCAAACACCAAGTAACCAACCACCCCAGGTCTCAGAAGCCTACCCCCAAAGATTCTGATTCAGTGGTTCAAGTGACTGACGCTAATACAAATAATCAAAAGACCACTTTGGGAAACAGTGATCTCGACAGTGGTGTTAAACGACACATCCCTAAGGAAGAGGCAATTAGTGGAATAGCCAGTCTCAACGCTTGACAGTCAGACAGCGGCCCATCAACCAAAAGGTCTTAGAAGAGCCTGCTGGCAGAGAACTGGAGTTTTCTTGATAAGTACTCTGAAAAGTTAGATTAATACTACTTCACAGCTTAAATCCCATTTTTAGAGGATCATAGAATTGAACTGGTTCCAATTTTAAATTAGCAATTCAATTGTGTCTTCAATTTTCACAGGCTGCAGATTCCCCCAAGGCCCAAAGTAGGACACTGCAGGAATCTATTCCAATTAATGAAGCTTGGACTAGGGGTTACCTCTTCATTTTGAAAAATAAAATAAAAAGACAACAGCTGGTATTTGTTGAAATCCTACTATTTGCCAGCGTTCTTCTGGCCACTACTGATACAGCCTTGAACAAAACAGACAAAATCCCTGTTATCACAGAGATTTTATTCTAGTGAATGGAAGATGATTGAGGAACAAGGTAAATAAATAAAATGTGTGTAAACTCCATGGTGATAGAGATTTTTGACTGTTTCAATTCATAGGGCATCCCAAGTGCCTGGAACAGTCATTGGCACATAGCTGAGGTTCAACAAATTTATATCGGTTGGTTACTAAATGGGGATGAGTGCAATGGCAGATTGTGGCTGTATTTCATGGATATATACATCAGTCAGAACTCATTGAATTGTATACTGTAAATGGACAGAGTTTACAAGACATAAATTATATCTCCAAAAGTGATTTAAAAAATTTTTTAAAGAAGATGAAGCCAGGATGTTTAGCCTCAGTGACTGGAAAAATGGAGTTGCAATTTACAGAAATGAGAAAAACTCTGAGAGAAGCCAAGTTTGTTAATGGGAAAATGTCAAAAGCTCAGTTACAGACAAGCTATGTTTGAGATGCTTACTTGACTTCAAAGTAGAGATGTCAAGTGGACAAGCAGATATATAAATCTGGAGTTCATGGACATCTGGGTAGCTCGGTTGGTTAAACGTCTGCCTTCAGCTCAAATCATGATCCCAGGGTCCTGGGATCAGAGTCACACTTTGGGCTCCTTGCTCTGAGGGGAGCCTGGTTCCCCCTCTGCCTGATGCTCCTTCTGCTTGTGCCTTCTCTGGGTGGCTCAATCAGTTAAGCACCTGCCTTCAGTTCAGGTCATGATCCCAGGGTCCTGGGATGCAGCCAGCATTGGGCTTTCCACTTGGTGGGGAGGCTGCTTCTCTATCTCTCTTTGTCTTTTGTTCCTCCTGCTTGTGTTCCCGCTCTCTCGCTCTCTCTCGCTCTCTCTCTCTCTCACACACACACACACAAATAAATGAATAAATCTTTAAAAATAATAATAAAAATAAAATCTGGAGTTCAGGGAATGGATCAAGCTGGAGGTGTATATATGATAGTCGTAACACATAGATAAAGCCAGGAGGTTTTTCAGACCATTACAAGAATGAATATGGATTGAAAATAGAGGAGCTCCAAGAACTATTCCCCAGACTCTCCAGCATTAAGAGCCAGCAGAGAAGGAACATCCAAGAATCTGAAGAGAAGTAGAATGATTAAAGAGGGAAAAAAGTAGATGATGTAGTAGAAGAAACAAGTAGTACCCAAGAAAGCAAGTGAAAGCAGGTTTTCATGGCCAAAGGAATAATCCTCTGACACAAGCTGCTGATAAATCACTGTAATGAGGACTGAGAACCTGAACCTGGAGGCTGTTACTGACCTTGATATGTGATGGTAAAGAAAGAATGAGAAGAAGAAGGTTGGAATTAGCCAGCATAGTTAGTTCATGCATTCGTGGAACTCTGTAAGAAATGGGGAGTAAGTGATAAGTAGAGAAGAAAGTGAGGTCAAGGAAGAGATTGAAAGGTGATGGGACAATTATTAGAACAATGTTCCTGAGTAAGTGGGAAGCACTGGTATATAGCGCACAAGCAGAGGAGCTGGTCTGTGTCAGGAGTCCAGAGAACTCGTGCAAACAGAGACAAGGGAGAGAATGTAGGCACAATGATGAAAGGGGTGACAAGAGAGCCAGAGCTAGGTTTTTCCTAGTTGCCTCTATTTCCTCAGCGAGAGAAAAAGAAATCTCATCATTGAGAGGGAGCATGAGTAACAAGCTGTTGGAGGCTCGAGAACAGAGAACAAACTACGTGGTAGCCAATAGTGCAGGGACCACCCAACTCCAGCCCGTTGGCCCACCTGTTTTTTAATGGCCTGCAAGCCAAGAATGGCTTTTACATGGTTCAAAGTAAGATGTAAAATGACTGTAGTTTTTCAGTGAGTACAAGAGCCTTTTACGAAAAAGTTGGCCAACCTTGATGTAGAAAAATAAGAGTAAATGTACTCAGGACCCACAGCATGACATGCCGGGCAACAGGAGAGCAATGGGCAGGAGCCTGACAGAATGTCAATCCACTTAATCCTCACACAAGTACTGCAAGTTAAATATTAATAACCTAATTTTAGGGATGAGCTAATTAGGTTTCAGGGAGGTTCAATAATGCTCTCAAGGTCACACAAATAGTAAGTAGTGGGATAAAGACTTAACAAATAGACACGTACCTCAAATTCCTCTTTCCTTTCCACTCTGCCACACTGTGTTGCAAAAGACTGGCCTCTTTGTCTTTACCTTGAATATTTGCATCTGCAGCTGCAAGGTGATTTATAAAGAAGCAGGATGTGCAGCAAATGAGCCACCTTTTGAACCAGACAGACGTGGGTGAAGACCTCAGTGGGCTCTTGCTGGCTTTGTGACCAGGAACAAAGTATGTAACCTGTTGAAGTCTCTACTTTTCTCATCTATAAAATTAAGTTAATAATAATTGAATCATTTGAAATTGCTGATATGCAACCATTTTTGACCTACAAAAGATAATCTCAACAGTTCAAACTAATACCTACCGTCCCAGAATATTGTGTGGATTAAAGTTAATATATATGCAGCACAAGTACTCTGCAGACATTTGGATGGTAGTTATTCTGTGGACAATATTAATAGGAGCAAACTTAAGTCTCAAGAAGTTTTTATTTGAAGAGAAGGGGTTCTGGAATGATCTCAGCTCGGCACATGTAGCCTGGAGCCATGGGGGGCAATGAGAGGAGGAAGTATGCAGGAATTCTGGATGTAGCCACTCAGTGTCAAGTCATAGGAACCCTAAATGCAAGATCATATTGATATCATTTGGCCTGAAGGAGACCTGAGAGCCCCTTGATGTCCATCTTCCAGTACCCAGAGGACTCTCATGGGGAAGACACGTTCATCCCACTATTTGGCTACACTGGATAGAAGCAGGGCTAGTGGGTAGAAATTATATGGAGATAGACTTATACAGCATTAAGCTAAAACTTTCTGATGATTAAAATTATTAACCATAGAACGAGCTGCAGAAGGAGGCAGAGAGTTCAAGGGGAAACTGGGAAAGCATTAGGTAACATATTGTAAGAAGAATCACTTAGCAGGTAAGTTCTCCACAGAGTGAATTAAATGACCTCTGAGACATTTCCCAACTCTCAAACATCGTGAGTTGGTGTCACTGGCAGAGTAGTGTTCCAGAGTTGGACCAGCTAGGTAAGCATCTAGTATAGTGCCCAGCACAGAGCAGGCATTCAGGGCATAACTTCCTGGGTCCTCTGCCCAAAGATGCATGAAGTCCTATAAAATTGTCCTATCACCAGCAGTTGTGCCATACCTCCCCTTTATTTCATCCATTCTGATTTGTCATCTGTCTACTAAGTAAGAAATAGAGGAGGAAAGAGATGCTTTTAAAAGTAACAAGTAGAATTTCAAATTTGAACCCAAGTGTATTCTCATGAAACAATTATCAGATCAAAGTCAGCATTTTTATGTTTAAATTGGTTTTCCCAAGAATAGATCACTGAGATTTATATGGCTAATAAGGGAAGAAATTGTTTTCAGGGAAGAAAATGTTAAAAATAAGCAGTTGGCATTTGAGAGAGATTCAATCCCTCCCCTCACAGAATGAAGCAGAAATGCTACCTGTTTTAGTTAGAGTGGCCAGAAAAGACATCAACTTGACAGACAGTATTTAAGCTGATTTCCAACAAAGGAGTCACATATGACAACAGTGGAGAGAAAAAAGCAGAGGTAGTAGCATTTATGAGAATCTTGAGAGTGGAAAGACTTGGGTCTGTCTGAAAAAGAGTGACTTTGGTACAGTGTGAAAACGGCACACCTGATGTTGGAGAATTCAGCAGAGACTGATCACCTAGATCCATAGAACCATCCAGCCCTTGTAAGGAGTTTGGATTTATTACAAGTATAATGAAAAGCCACTGAAGGTTTTTAAGGAAGGTTTTATTTGTGAGTTCTAGAAGACGACTGCTCTTATTTATAACGTGGAAAATAAATTATAGGGGACTAAATGTGGAATCAGAGAGACAATTAAAGAGGTGTTAATGTAGTCCAGGATGGGGTACATCCTGTAGTGAAAGATGGGGTACATCCAGAGTTAACTGTGAAGATGGAAAAAAAATTAACAGAGTCCAGATATTTTGGGGGATAGAATCACACAGAGCTATTGATACTTTGCATATAGGGTTTATGGAAAGGGAAAATCAGGACTGACTGTTAGTTTCTGGATTGAGCAAATGGAGAAGAATGGAGCCATTTGCTGGGATAAGACAGATGGAGGAAGGATTCATTTGTAGAGAGGAAATGAGAAGTTTTGTCTTGGATACTTCAAAATGTATACTTAAAAATGTCTGCAAAACATCCAGGTTGAGCTATCAGGTAAGAAGAGTTTGATATGGTGTTCAGAAAAACTGTCTGGTTGGAGGTATAAACTTCGCAGTCTTAAGTCATAATGATTCTTAAAAGCCTGGAAAGAATGAAATCACCCAGGGAGAAAGAGTAAAAGGAGAAGAGAAGGGGATCAAGAACTTAAACCGGAGGAAGGCCAACACCTAGGGAATGACAGGAGCCAGATAGGAAAGGAAATTGAATGGAGAAGCCAATGAGTTTGGAAAGCTAGGACATAATAGTGCAATGTTAGTAAAAAGAAGAGAGTGTTTCAAGACGTGAATGGCCAACTCTCCCAAATGTTGAAAGGAAGATGCAAAGAGGACAGAAGAGTGTACATTACATATGGTTGCCTGGGATTACCAGTGATCTGAAGACCAGAAATTTCAGGAGGGGGTCGGGCTTAAATGGATGAAGGAAGAGTTAAAGACATGAAAACAATAGAGTTAGCAAACTCTTGGGAAGTCTGATTATTCAGGATAATGGAGGAATGGTGAAACATTCGGGCAGATATGGAACCAAGGAAGTGATTGTTTGTTGTTGATGTTGTTTTATGATAGTTGGAGAAGAGCCTGGGTGGCTTATTCAGTTAAGGGTCCCACTCTTCGTTTTGGTTCAGGTCATGATCTCATGGGTTGTGAAATGGAGCCCTGCATCAGGCTCCACACTCAATGGGGAGTCTGCTTGAGGATTCTCTCCCTCTGCCCTTTCCCTCAACTCTCTTGCTCTCAAATAAATAAATCTTAAAATAAAAAGCTAGAGTTGGAAAATTGGAATATGGTTAGAGAAATGATCCAATTAAAAAACAGAAAAAGTTGATACAAGGAGAGAGGAAAATCAAAGTGACGTGCTTTAAAAGGTCAAAGAGCAGGAGTCCAGAGGACAAGAGGAGGAGCTAGAATTGGCTACGGTGAATAACGTGCCCCCCATCATGACAGAGGGGAAAGTGAAGAGAGCTACAGATGAGGATGGTCTTTGTTAAGTTTGCATTCAGAATTTTAGAGTTACCGTGCTCGCTTCTGCAGCACATATACTAAAATCAGAACGATACGGAGAAGATTAGCATGGCCCCTGCACAAGGATGACAGGCAGAATTTTAGAGTTATCATCTGAAGGCTTTATTTCACTTAAGTAGAAGGCAAGGTCTATGACTTAGGGCGGATAAAAGAGTGAGGAGTTGTGGAAGGTTTGAGGAGAACATATGAAATTATTCTGGGAAACAAGGGGATTTCTGAGTCATAGTAGGTGCAAGTTGACGCTTTAGGTCATCAAATTAAGGAGTTTTCATTTCAGTTAGATATCCTCTGGTCAGCTGCTCAGACACAGGTGCAGAGAAGATAGAGAGCTGAGGTTTTGCTACACCCATGTGAGGAAGGTAAGGGGTAGAAATGCAGAGAGTCCCTGAGGGAGCGATTATAATGATGGACCCTGGATATTGAATGATGTGCATAAATGTAGAATAGGAAGAAATTCAACAAAGCGTTTAAAAGGGATATTTCTAAGTAGGGAGAATACAGGTAATTTTCATGTTCATGAGTCTTTATTCTCTAATTTTTTTTTTACAATAAGCATATGTTAGTTTTAAGCACAGTTATAAAAAATAACCAAAGTGATATGGAAGCAGTTAGGTCCTGAGTTTAAGAGCAATCCTCTTAAAATTAAGAAAGAAACGAATTGAGCACCCATTATAATCCATTGTAATGGATTGAAGTATATAAAATAATAATTAAATATGTCATAAAATCTTTAATATATTTACTTATAAAATATATACATATATAATATTTTTAAGTTCCTAATGATATTTTGAAAAGTAAAAACCTCATTGGTCACATTTGAAGTTGTTGAGCTCATCATTCTGAATTAGATAAAGGTAGAGAATCAAGCATTTATCCTGCTTCTCCTTTATAATTAAATTAATTATACTTTAGATAATTAAACCCATGTTTTTAGACTTTGCTACCAGTGAAGAAATATGGGACAATCAAAGTCTGTATCACTCAAAGTCTATAAAGGACCTTGTTTGGATCCTGACTGAACAAACAGGACTACTAAAAAAAAAAAAAAATTTTGAGACAATCAAATTTGAACATGGCCTAGAATAATACTTCAAAAAATAATTTTGTTAGGTGTGGCAATACTATTGTGGCTACATTGTTTTAAAACCCTTATCTGTTATAAATTAATTCTGAAATATTTACAAATAAAATTAATATGGCCCAGGAGTGCAGACCAATTAAACACCATCGGCAAAATAGGGATAATTATGAAGGCTGGATGGCAGTATTGTCAATGTTCGTTGCACTATTCTCTCAAATCATGGGTATGTTTGAAATTTCATAATAAAATATTTAAAACAAAATTGAAATAAAAAAGATAATATGCCATTAAAACCAAAGGGAGTGTTAAGACCTGAGGCTTATGAACCCTTTAAGAACCTGAAACCACCTGCAATTTTATATTACGCAAGAATGATCCAAATATCAATGAGTATCATTATTCTGTTGAGCTGACATTTGCCTGTTTGCAGTGTCTTCATAAGAACGTATAATGACTGGAGCCATCCAGCAACCTGTGAAGAGCTTCTTGTCTTTAGCATTTGGCAGAGAAAGAAGCAAGTTACCGACTCACTAAAACATCCGCCCACCCCAATCTTTAAGCAGGTGAATGACCATGAAGATGGGATTAAAATTCACAGCCAATTATCTCATAGCCAGCAATTTAACTGACTCACAGATTCTTGGGAGACAGAACAGAACAAGGAAACATAGGTCATAGCTGTGTGCAGTCAAATGAGCAAATATTTATCTAACTTACTCTGCCAGTGCACAGAGTTTTAATATGCAGTCTGAGAGCATAAAATGCAGATACCAATATTCTATGAGTCTGAGATGTGACAATTAAGCTGTCCCTCTGGGGTCCTGAAGCCATCTAGGAGTTTCATTACAGTGAAATCCAAACAGAAGATGCATCCAGCTATCAGGAACACATCGGGTTTTCTTTTTCTCCCCTCCCCTCTCACTTAGACCTTGGGAACCTGGGCTCATTCCAGAAGCTCTACCGCTATCTCACCATGAACTCTCTGCAAGCTTTTGTGTGTCCAGATCCTGCCCTGGTCAAACCTACCTCTATGCTGGTGGTCCCACCACCTCCACAATTACCAATAGGCATGAGCGTGGCGCACACATACACGCACACACACACACACACACACACACACACACAGGAATTCCTATTTCATGCACAGAGCATAGTAGCTGTAGATCTCAAAACCCGCTGTCCTGAGACAGGCAGCACCAGCCTCACCTGGGAACTTGTTAGATATGAACATTCTTGGGCCCTGCTCCAGACCTATGGAATCAGATACTCTGGAGTAGTTCTAGCAGCCCAAGTTTTTAATAAGTTCTTCAGGTGATCCTGTTTATGTAAAGTATGGGAAAAGTAGAGGAGAATCATGCCCACAAAGGAAGGTGAACTACGGGGGAATACTGCAGCTCCTCCTCTAAGTCTTAAAAAAAATCAAGGGCTCGATGAGTATAAGGCATTCTTCTTCTACACAGGCAGAAAAGGGAGTAATTAAGAAATCAAAAGATACATAGTCAACGTGAATTAATTAAAGAAAAGATGGGAGGGGTGAAGTAGACCAGATAATGTAAATCAAATGTTAACAAAGTAAATGTTAAACAACTGTCAGGGTTCCAACATGCTTCCAAATAGGGGTTAATTTAAAATTGGTTTGCATTGAATCAATTTGCCAACAAGTGTAAAATGAACACTTTTATGTCCATTTCTTCAAAATACACCAGCTATAGCTACCCAGAGAGCATTTGGGGAACTCTGAAGGACTTACAATTTTAAAGCCATATTGTGAGCCATGTGTATAAGTCATAGCGTAGTAAACGTTAGTAAATTCCTAGAAAATTAAAAATCACACCAGAACTTCAAGAGGAGTCACTCCTCTGTCTCTCTCTGTCTAGAATATAGAAGAAAAATCTATGTTTTTTAGAGGAACAGATGTAAGGGAAATAAAATCCAAAGACTGTATATTTCTCCTCTGCATCTCAATTCAAATAAAATAAATTGCAGCTAAATTTATTTACTTCATATCGAGCTTTATATTTGCTAGGTCCTGTAGAGAAACAGACTCATGGGATCCCCTTCTTTGGACAATCTCCCGGGAAAGAATGAAGATTCTAAAGTGCGAATATGTTGGTAATGTTTCTAAGTTCCCAGAATACGTATGATTTCTCCTAATTAAAATGCCCAGGGATTTTCTTTTACTTTGATTTTTATTAGGTTATAAAACTGGTAGGATAATTATTCATGTGAAGAAGAATTATTTTCACGTTTTAAGCTATCACCATATTTCAAACCCTTTTCATTTTATCTTAATTATGGTGAGACTGTATTTATCAATGTAGAATAAAGTCACCCAGATGATAATATTTCAAATACTCCCTGCATTCTTTTTAATTAATAAACCCAGAAGCCATCTTTTCACAGAAATAACTGCCTTAAGCTTCAAAAAAAGTTTTCAGCTTAAGAGTAACAAAGTTCAACCTTTTAAAGTGAGCTGTTCTATTACAATTTTCTGTGGTGGCAGGAAAAATCAGAAAATGGAATCAGGAGGAAATTCGAAATGTCCTACAGGGAAGATTTCCCCCCACCTCCCCTTAAACTTTTACAGAATACAAAAAATATATATATATTATTTTTCCTCTCTGCTGTGTTTTATCATTTTAATGAAGGCCTTATTATTATTTTGATTATCTAAGTAGTTAGAATTGAATTTACTGCTTGGAAATAAGTGAAGACCAACTAAATGAGAACAAGCAAAGGCTATTATTTCAGAGTTAAGATTAGAGTGGGTCGGCCATGGTCACTTGCATTTTGGCAAAGACTCAAAAGCACGCAGGGGAGTGGGAATGCTTTTGAGTAGGAGAAGGGAAGGCTCCGGTATGCCCTGATGGGAGGGTGTGGGCACATGGAAGCTGGAGGATGGGAACCACTAGCAAAATATCCTCTGAGATTGACAAAGGATGCTTATTTGACTTTTTCCACTTCATCCTCAGTTGGAGGCAGGAACAAAAGTTCAGGAAACTGTCAGTTGTTAAGCCAGTCCTGGACAGTTTGGGGCCAATTTTTACAGAGGCCCTTGTTCAGGTTTCTAGATCATTCAAGATGGTGGTCTGACTTACACGGTTTGGCTTCCTGTGTTATTTATTGTGGATAAAGGGGGTTGGTTTAATAGGAAGGTGGCTGCAGGTTGTGGGTCAGCGTTCTATTTTTATATATGGTTTTGCCATTGTCTTTTTGTATATTTAGTCTCTCATTCCCAAGTCAGAAATAATTTAATGTGCCATCGAAATATCAGTATAATTCAGATCCAGAGTGGCACGCCTGTCTCTGTGGAAACTTGGGTCCAGCAAGTAGAGGTGGCCTTGTATAATTCCACTCGTATGAGGACTGGTCTAAGTGGAGACAAACGGGGAGGACACTTTAAGAGACAAATTAGAGCTAATAGCCTCTGGTCAGAGACCAGACCCCAAAGAAAGGTTTAAGAAGAGTCTGGCACAGCAGATGGTTTTCAGGAAGCCAGGGTAACATAAATTAGCAAAGCCATCAGGCTCCTAGAAATGAGACAAGAAGGGAAAGTGGGAATGGAGAGTGTGTGCCTAGCCTAAAGGCTCAGAAACAGATTTCAAAACCATTCTGCATATTGAACAAAGCTAATGTACTGGCAATGAGGCCCAGGAGCCTGCCTGTCTGGGACCCCTGCCCAAGCTGATACTCAACCAGTACGCACTGGTTTGGCCATACTGATTGTTCAGGGCCCAATTCCATCATGGTGACCAAGCCAACTGGTCATTAAATATGCATGTTGAATATTATCCCACTCGGAAGTAAGGAATTGGGGGTTTTCCCTCAACTGTTGGTTGCCAAGAACAAACAATTTGGGATGTACTTTTGTAGTATGCTGCTTTCCTCCAGTCTAGGTGCTAGGTAACTTGTATCAAGCTCTGAGTTAGGAAGGCATAGGAATCTGAAAGAAGGAACCAAAAAAAAAGTATCCCTGGTTAAGAAGTGGATACTCTTCCCTTGATTGGTGAGAGCCACATGGAAGCTGTGAATCTTGAAATCACACACTTGTGTCACCTGGGTAAACTGGAGGCAAATCACTGGGTCCTATAGACACTCCAAGAATTATGTCAACACCGCTGTTGAAGCCATGCCAGGAGCTGCAGGAATGAAAGCCCCACCGAGCGGAGGAGAAAGAGGACAAAAAAGAATATTAATTCTGGTAGCCTGAGCAAGAGAACTGCCAACCCCACTGACAACGTGAGAGTTACCCCCATGACTCAGCCAAGAGGTCATGGGGATGGAGGTTCCAGGGACATTTCTGGGGGTTTCTCAGAGCCCAAGGCAGCCCATACCATTTCATAAGTTAATTTGCCACCTTTCCTAGGTAACATCTCTTCAAACTAGAAGAAGGTGGAGAAAGGACATCTAATGTACCTTTTTTACCACTTGAATTTTTCAGAATAGCTAAGCCTGCTTCCGTGATGGTAAATTAAGATGGTATTTGAGAAAAAAAAAAAATTTTTTTTTAAATTCACAGTTCCATACTGCAAATTTGGTGACTTTATTTACTAAAATGACCAAATAATATAGAGGCAGTTTTAAAATGTCTTTTTTTTTTTTCCTGGCCAAATTTAGAAATCCTGTACATCTGTAGTTTCTGAAAATAAAATTTGCTGAGAGTAAATGTGACATGAATTTTTTTCTAGTTCTTTCTCTTCGATGAATGTGCATTATAAACCAAGATATCACTCATTCTGGAAAAGGGGGATTCCTCCTCTCTTTTTTTGCATTTTTAATTTCCCATCTTAATTCTGAAAAATACCTGCCTGGGGACAGTGTTGCAGCTATAATATAAACCAAGTCCACCCTTAAATCCATAGGCCTTTGCCCAACTGGACAGTCTTTACGTGAGACACCCTTCTTGGCAGTGTCCACAGGCATGTTTACAGACGTTTCTAAACTTTAGTCTCAGATCCTTCCAGCTTAACGCTTCAGAATATGGGAGGAGTAGATTGTATGGATCTCTTGTTCCATATGCCATGGGGTATTGATGGTATTATTTCTGTTGTCTCAAAACTGGTTACCAAGACCCAGGGCTGAAGACAAAGACCGATCAAGAACTCACAATCTAAAGAGAGCTGCCAACAGCTGGAGGCTATGAACCCCTCCAGAAGGTTTCAATCAGTTGGATCTACAGGTCCAGCTGCTCCCTGGAGCAGGGAGCTCCTACTCTCCCAATCATCTGCTCCCAACGGTACTGATCCCAAGCATCCCCAGACCCATCTCATTCCCCCACCCCCAAACGAGCAGAAGATTGAGGAGAACAGAGGAAAGAGGGATTGCTAGTTGTAAGTCATCCGTGGAGAGTAGAGAGTTCCAATATTTTCCGTGAAGACAGGGGAGCACTCTCAGACATTGGGGGTATCAGAAACAAGTTGAATGGTCATCTTGATCCACAGGATTACACTGGCTTATGAAACAGACATTGCTGATCTGCCTACTCTCTGAACCTGTCTCAGCCAGAGTGTCCTTTTACATCTCTGCTCCCCAGGAAAGGAGAAAGGTACCAACAAAGGGAGGGGGGAAGGAGTAAAAAAGCAGACCAAGCCTTCTCCCTAGTCTGAGTCACTATGGAGAAGCATGGCCCGTGCTGGGAGGAGGGGAGAAGATGGTTGGCATCAGAATGGATCTGAAATGGGTATTTTAAATTTGACTGGTCTTTTTTAAATAGTCAGAAGTAAATAAGAATGTATAGAACTCTGTGAGTACTAGATAGAATTTTCCCCCAGAAAATTAATAAATATTTATAGGCTTAAAATTGGGGGAAAAGCCCTTCCATTGTGAAGAATGTGGCCCTGCAGTCAGGGAAACACCATGATAAACCAGAAGCATCTAGGAAGTGAGCCTTGTACAGGATTTAAATTCCAGAATACCCTTCCTTTGGACTGCAGGAAAAGTAAATTTTAATCTCACAAAACAAACTGAGGGTTGCTGGGGGGAGGGGGTTTGGGAGAAGGGGGTGGGATTATGGACATTGGGGAGGGTATGTGCTTTGGTGAGTGCTGTGAAGTGTGTAAACCTGGTGATTCACAGACCTTTACCCCTGGGGATAGAGTATTACGCCTCCATCAGAAAGGATGAATACCCAACTTTTGTAGCATCATGGACGGGACTGGAAGAGATTATGCTGAGTGAAATAAGTCAAGCAGAGAGAGTCAACTATCATATGGTTTCACTTATTTGTGGAGCATAACAAATAGCATGAAGGACATGGGGACTTAGAGTGGAGAAGGGAGTTGGGGGAAATTGGAAGGGGAGGTGAACCATGAGAGACTATGGACTCTGAAAAACAATCTGAGGGTTTTGAAGGGACGGGGGGTGGGAGGTTGGGGTACCAGGTGGTGGGTATTATAGAGGGCACGGATTGCATGGAGCACGGGGTGTGGTGCAAAAATAATGAATACTGTTATGCTGGAAATAAAAATAAATAAAAAAAAAATTTTTAAAAAAAAAAAAAAGCAGCAAGGTTTAAATTATTTCTCTCCTACTTGCCCCAATATATTGCTAACACTTGGCACAGGGTTTGACAGTTTGAAATAAGTGAGAGGCTGGGCCATAAAAGCAAAAGGAGGGAGAGCAGATTGCCCCCAGCCTCCCTCTTCACCTGCAGGGTTTTGCAAAGGTAGCAGCACTGTAACAGTGGGGAGCCTGAGCCCAAGCCCCTGCTGGAAGGACCAGGTGCCCAAAGGCTGGGGAGGAGAAGGCAGCCTGCAGAATCAGAAGTCAAGAGGACCCTGCCAGAGCAGACATGCAAGAACTTCCCAGCTCAGTGAACACAGCAGAGCAGTGACTTTCAAACCTCTGTACCAAGATCCACAGTAAAAAAATACGTTTTACATCGTGACCCTATACATGCACAACCAACTCAAGTTTTATAAAACAATATTTACTCCCCATGTGCAGTGGACACTGATATTATATATTCTGTTCTGTTTTGTTTTTTTAATGCTTGTCACAACCCATGTAAATTGGTTTCTGGACCCTAGTCGTCTATGACAAGCAGCTTAAGCAACTCTCTGCAGAAGGAGATGACCCTTAAGAGGGAGGGAAAGTTAAGGGTATACAAGCATGGACAATGTCATTTCTTCTCTCTGAAATACACCTCCCATTTCCACAGCCCCTTCTTTACCACCAGACTGGAACCATGTATTCCTGATAACCTAGTTTGCAGAAGAGTCCTCTTCTCTAGCAGTCATACCTCTCTACTCTTCTCTTGTCTCACTACCTTCGTGTATTTCTAGCTCTCCCATTATACATGGGTTGGACTTCTCAAGACTCTCTCCACTAATTAATACTTTTCAAGCGCCCTTCACTACCCATCAGGTTCAAATCATCCCGAGAACCTTCTCGACACACATGCCTAAGCAATAATGATAACAAGCCATATTTGAAGAATGCAAGTAGGTATTAATCATTGCTCTCAGCCTTGTCTACCTATGTTTATGGCTCTCTATCCATAATCTTTGTAACCAACCCATAATAAGGAAACAAAGTCCCAGAAAGGTTAAGTAAAGTAGCAGAACTGTTATTCTTATGTGGTAGACCTATCCTTTGAATGAAGGTGTTTTTGGAAAACTTGCAGGTCATAGAGAAGCATTAACACAAAGGCTAAGTGTAACCTTCCAATGGGGGGCCTCTTCAGGGCTCCCTTCTAGACCAAAGGGTTCAAATTAAGAGACATCCTGCTGTCTCACCGAGACACACATGTTTTTTTTAAGATTTTATTTATATATTTGACAGAGAGAGATCACAAATAGGCAGAGAGGCAGGCAGAGAGAGAGAGAGGAGGAAGCAGGCTCCCCGCTGAGCAGAGAGCCCAATGCGGGACTCGATCCCAGGACCCTGAGATCATGACCTGAGCCGAAGGCAGCGGCTTAACCCACTGAGCCACCCAGGCGCCCCCCGAGACACACATTTATTCATTGAACTTCCCCATTGAGCGACTGTGCTTCCTGTGGACCCCGAGGATGAGAGACATTTGAGGATCTCTTGCTTCCAGATATAGGAGCAGAGGAGAGACAGGAAAACACCTGGCACTCCTGGCTGCCTTGTCCTCTAGACAAGAGAGATCACTTAATAAGTGCCTAAATATCTGTCTGAAGCTTTCAGTCACCACCCCTACTTCGTAAGTGAATCTTAAAATAATTTGATTCCGACAAAACATCGTGATAGCATTTAGATTTGTTAACCATGCCCTCCGCCCATTTTCACTTCTTTCAACAACTTTACATTTTGCGTCACTTGGGGCACTACTTAGAAAAACCTTTCTCAAGGGCAGGCCTCTCAGAGATCGTGTCCTCATAGCTCCTGGACTGGTCCTCAGGTTTGCTAGTTTATGATGAGAAGAGTAGTCTCTAAGGGCACTCAAATCATGACCATGCTAGATCTTTCATGGAGGATGGATGCTATTCTTTTCCACTCCTCCAGGGGGCACCATTTACATAGACTTCAATATGAATGGTGTTCATAGAGAAAATGCAAAGAGGTAGTCCTGAAAAATAGTCATACTTGCAAAGCATCCTTCAGGTACCAGATACCTGGGAAAACAAAACAAACTAATCAAACTAATTAAGTTAATCAAAGTAGTGTTCATAAGGTTGATTGGTGTCCCGGGAATCAGAAGGAAAGGTAGAAACTAACCTTTTAATCACTTCTTCCTTCCAGATGGAAACTGTCAGATACATTTCCTGCCCCATTATTTAATGCTCTTATTCTGACCGTCCATCCGTGATAGACATACTCTCTTAAGAAAGTGTTAGTTTTATTATCAGGACCCATTCTCAACCTTCTCTCTATGTTGACTCTGCAGATCTCTGATTTCATTCCCATCAATGTCCATTTTCACATCAAACTTGGCTCTCTGAGTTGACCTGAATGCCGTGGAGGTTCTCCAGTGCAGTCCCCAGGTCACAGCATCAACATCACTTGGGAACTTGTTAGAAGAACAAATTCCTGGACCCTAACCCAGACCTGAATTGGACCCTCTATGTGTGATGCCAGACATCTCTGTGTTTAATAAGATTATTTTTTCCTACGACTTTATGTATTTATTTGTCAGAAAGAGAGGGAGAGTGTGCACAAGCAAGGGGAGCAGCAGGCAAAGCAGGCAGAGGTAGAAGCAGACTCCCTGCCAAGCAAGGAGGTTGATGAAGGTCTCAATCCCAGAACCCTGGGATCATGAATGGAGCTGAAGGCAGACAGCCAACCAACTGAGCCACCCAGGTGTCCCTGTGCACAAGAAGAGTTAAAGGAGATTGTAATACATGCAAAACTTGGAGAGCCAGAGCCTAATGTACAGTTTCCAACGCAACCAACACTAGAAACAATCATGGAGCTTTTTAGGTGCCCTGGCTTTTCCCAGAGCCACTGGGAGAGTGGGAAGAATTTTGGAATCAGAAGGATCTGGTTCAAATTTAGGGTTTTCTTTTTAATGTTATTTTATTTTTAAATTTTTTAAATTTTATTTTTTTTCAGTGTTCGAAGATTCATCATTTGTACACCATACCCAGAGCTCCATGCAATACATGCCCTCCTTAAAACCCATAATAAGGCTCACCTAACCCCCCAGTCCCCTCCCTTCCAAAACCCTCAGTTTGTTTCTCAGAGTCCACAGACTCCCATGGTTCGTCTCCCCCTCCAACTTACCCCAACTCACTTTTCCTTTCCTTTTCCTAATGTCCCCCATGTTATTCCTTATGCTCCACAACTAACTGGAACCATATGATAATTGACTTTTTCTGCTTGACTTATTTCATTCAGCATAATCTCCTCAAGTCCCCATCCATGTTGATACAAAAGTTGGTTATTCATCCTTTCTGATGGAGGCATAATATTCCATTGTATATATGGGCCATATTTTCTTTATCCATTCATCTGTTGAAGGGCATCTTGACTCTTTCAACAGTTTGGCCCTTGTGGCCGTTGTTGCTATGAACATTGGGGTACATATGGCCCTTCTTTTCACTACGTTTGTATCTTTGGGGCAAATACCCAGTCGTGTAATTGCAGGGTCATAAGGTAGATCTATTTTTAATTTCTTAAGGAATCTCCACACTGTTTTCCAAAGTGGCTGTGCACCAACTTGCATTCCCACCAACAGTGTAAGAGGATTCCCCTTCCTCCACATCCTCTCCAACACTTGTTGTTTCCTGTCCTGTTAATTTTGGCCATTCTAACTGGTGTAAGGTGGTATCTCAATGTGGTTTTGATTTGAATTTCCCTGATGGCTAATGATGATGAATATTTTTTCATGTGTCTGTTAGCTATTTGTATGTCTTCTTTGGAGAAATGTCTGTTCATGTCTTCTGCCCATTTTTTGACGTGATGATCTGTTTTTTGGGGGTGTTGAGTTTGAGTTCTTTATAGATCTTGGATACCAGCCCTTTGTCTGTAGTGTTGCTTGTTAATATCTTCTCCCATTCTGTGGGTTGCCTCTTTGTTTTCTTGACCATTTCCTTTGCTATGCAGATGCTTTTGATCTTGATGAAGTCCCAAAAGGTCATTTTTGCTTTTGTTTCCTTTGCCTTTGGAGATATGTCTTGAAAGAAGTTGCTGTGGCTGATGTCAGATAGGGTACTGCCTATTTTCTCCTCTAGGATTTTGATAGTTTCTTGCCTCATGTTGTGGTCTTTCATCCATTTCTAGTTTATCTTTGTGTATGGTGTAAGAGAATGGTTGAGTTTCATTCTCCTATACATAGCTGCCCAATTTTCCCAGCATCATTTATTAAAGACACTATCTTCTTTCCACTGTATATTTTTTCCTGCTTTGTCAAAGATAATTTGACTATAGAGTTGCAGGTTTATATTTGGGCTCTCTGCTCTGTTCCACTGATCTATGTTTCTGTTTTTGTGCCAGTACTATATTGTCTTGGTGATCACAGCTTTGTAGTAAAGCTTGAAATCAGACAACATGATGCCTCCAGCTTTGTTTTTCTTTTCCAACACATCCTTAGCAATTCAGGGTCTTTTCTGGTTCCATACAAATTTTAGGATTCTTTGTTCCAGCACTTTGAAAAATTCTGGTGGAATTTTGATCAGGATGGCATTGATCAAACTTAGTTTTGTCACTCACCAGTTGTGTGCCTGGTTGTGACTCCATTTTCTCATCTCTAACATGAGTGTAGTAGGACCTCCCTGATAAGAAGGTGTTTGGGGTGAGATGCAGCAAATGCCTCATACACGGATTGACCCTAAATCTTCTTCCTTGGCTGCCATAACAATTGGATTTGCCTCACCTGTGAGGGTGCAGTTCTTATCTTATTCCAGAATCACAAAACAAGTAAGAGTTGTTAGAAGCTGCTTCCCAAAGTTTCACAAATAGCCTAACATTTTCACAGCAGTTATTGGGGGTTTGCCATGAATCAGTGGGAACAACACAGCCCTGAGATCTCACAGAGCTATTTCAAACTCTAGATTGATGAGTAGTGGAGTTCCTGGGAAGCAATATTTACCAACTGAGAGCATTATAATTGTCAAAGTAGCTCTCATGAGCCAGCTCACATTCCTGCTGACAACAGGGAGGAAAAGAATTAAAATGGTTGCCTAGAAAATTTAGTGGAAGCTCCCCAAGTTACCTGCCACACACAGGTTTGTTTTTCCTTAATTATCTGGGTAATTGCTTTGGTTCCTCTATTTGCCTTTACCAAGAGATACCTGCGCAGAAGAGTGAGTATTTATAGGGGTCGCCTGTTGAGTATGCTTCAGGCTACTCATTCTGGTGCAGTTGCTCCTCAGCTGTCAGTGGGATGTTCCTATCAACTCTCCCTGCACTGGAACTAATGAGGCCTTTCTAATTAATCTAGGTCCCTGCTCTTCTGGAATTGCATGGATTGCTTTTAATGTATTTGAAATTATTAGCTTAAAATCAAATCAAATCATTACATCTAAAATCTATACTCAGGGGCACTCAGGTGGCTCAGTCGATTAAGTTTCTACCTTTGACTCAAGTCATGATCCCCAGGATCCAGGATCAAGCCCTACATCAGGCTGCCTGCTCAGTGGGGAGTTTGCTCTCCCTCTGCCCCTCCCCCCTGTTCTTGCTCATGCTCTCTCTCTCTCCAATAAAGAAATAAAATCTTAAAAAAAAAAGACACACACACGCAATACTCAGATTGACTTCCTAATACACAAATTTGGAGAATAGTTAAGACAAAAACCCTCAGGTTTGTCCAGGGTACAGTTGTTTTCTCAAATATACTTCTCGACAACTTTGCACAAATCAAAACAGAGTTCATCAGTCTCTCTGAATTAGTCTGAGTACAATGCTCATTAAACAGCTATCATTACAGTCCCTGGAGGGACAAAAGTCAGATAGGGACTGGTGAGAAAGTTAACCAATATGCCACTTAGGTAGAAGAAACATTTTGGAAGAGTAAAAATATACTCTTTGGCCTGACATGAAAGTCCAAGTATAAATCAAAGAGCCAACCAAAAGGCTCATAGGTCTCCAGTCTGCAGATATCACATAAAATAGATCAACACCCCCTACTGGATGGCAACAAAAGATACAATTGTCCATGATCTACTTCCTTTGTGTTTATGAAAAATCCCAATGTATGAGTCAGGACAGGACAAGTTTTGTTGCAGTAAGAAATAATCCCAAGGTCTCACTGGCTAATAGCTATAAATGTTGATTTTTTTGCCTACTCTATTAAGTTAGAGTTCTCCAGGGAAACAGAATAACTTGTAGATAGATAGATAGATAGATAGACAGACAAACAGATACTTGATAGATACATAGATGATAAATTGGCTCAAGTGACTATGGAGTCTGAGAAGCCCCATGATCAATAAGCTGGAGACCCAGGAAAACTGGTGTTATAGTCTGAGTCTAAAGACCTAAGTGCCAGGACAGCTGACAGTAGAAGTCTCTGTCCAAGGAGAGGATAAAATGAGATGAGATGTCCCGACAGACACAAAAAAGAGCAGATCACCATTCCTCCTCCTTTTGTTCCATCATTCCTTCAGTGTGTTGGATGATACTCATCCATGGTGAGGAGGGATATCTACTTTACAGAGGCCCCCAGTTCAAGTGTTAATCTCATGTGGAAATACTCTCACAGAAACACCCAGAAATACCGTTTAGTCAAATATCTCGGCACCTTGTGATCCACTAAAGTTGACACATAAAGTTAACCATCACACCCACACATGTCAAATGAAAGTTGACTGTGGCTTTCTTCACCTCAACTTCATTCCGGGATCCTGAGTGATGGAGCAGCACCAACTGGAATGTTGCCAGGCTCAGGGCTGAGGAAAGGGAGACATGAAGAAGTATGCTCTGATTCTTTTTCTTCTGCCCAGAAATGGTCTTTCCTGAGTTAGCAAAGAAAGTAGAATCCTTCCACAGCAAAAAGATGGAAGAAAAATAAATATTTGGCAAAGAGAGACACAGTCTAAAATACCAATGGAATTCGTACATGGTCCACAAATCAACTCTCATTCTAGACCAAGCTTCAGGGACTTTTTCCACAGATCAGCACTGCATCTCTTATCATTTTTCCATGGAAGCCAGGTTCATTCCTATATCCAAGGAGAATTGTAATCCCCTTTCTTAAATCCTAAAAGTATAGCAAACATCTGAATGAGCATTTAAGAAAATTTACTAAAGTATTAAGAATAACAAGGAAATTATAATGGAGAAAAAGAAAACAGTAGTACTGGATAGATAATATATCACTGCTTCTTGAGTTTTGGCAGCTTAAGATATTAGCTCAAGGTATCAGTCCTCTTTCTTCTTGGCCTCCTCCAGCCCACCCCTATCACCGTGATCCTATAGTCCCCAGAGTATACTCCCCAAACCTCCCTTTCCTCAGTGAAAGGACATAATCCACCACTCCTCACCCACAAGAAACACCATCATTCTCGCACAGAGATTCAATTCTGCTCACAATGATTTCAGTCTCTAATAAATTTATTCAGAGTTGTTTAGTATGTGTGGTTTAAGCTTTTTGATTCAAGGATAGGATTTTGATTTTGCATAAACAAAGTATCCATTGAAGAGTAATTGTACTGAAAGATAGTAAGTATCTACTCTCTGAGCAAGAGAAAATTACAGGTGGATTCAAAATACAATTTGCTACTACTGCACATCAAAAGAAAATGTGTGTGTGTGTGTGTGTGTGTGTGTGTGGTGTTGTGGGTGTGTTTGTATGTATAAAGTGGGTACTTCATGGGTGACCTAATATACATAGTGTAAATATTCATGTAAATACTATTTTACTCAATTGACAGTGATTGTAAATAATTTTACCACAATATTAAGTAACATTTTAATTTGAAACTTGTGTAGTCCAGTTTAATCTGATAAACCAGTAATCTCTCGTGAAATACAGATATTAAAGCTTACTTCTAACATGAAAAAAATTCATCCCTCTCCAAAAGTAAGCCTTAAAAACTTTACACTGGAATAAAGAAAGCCTCTTTTTTATATAAAGTCCCTCTGATACGGGAAAATTGTCTATGTGGATCATAATCCCTTGTCTGCAAGTAACAGGAACCAAGTTTATAGTAAGTTATACAAAGAAGGGGAAGTTTGGGGAGCTATGGAGTAGCCCACATCACAATAAAAAAAAAAGCTCAGATATCACAAAAGACCTTGGTAAGAACAAGAATATTATCAGAACTCGCCACCTTCCTTTCCCATCTGCTTCCATCTAGAATTTGGCTCTGTCTTCATCTACTGTAGACGGACATCTCCACATGGAGCTCATTCCCAAATGCTCCATGAACAAAAAGGAAAGAAGTTGTTGTGATGTATTGGAAGACCAGTATCTCAATTCTTCATCCTTCCATGTATCCACACACTAGCCGTGGTCCCCTCATGGGTGGTGTGTTCTTCTGCCCCGGCTTTGGGCTTGTCCATGGGACTTTGGCCAATAGTATATGGGCAGAACAATGTGCCACTTCTAAGCCTTGGTCTATAAGACTTTGCATATTGTCACTTGCTTTCTTATAGCTCATTCTCCAGCTAGTATGCTGGAAGGTAAGAGGCAAACACACATGCAAACCTGCAGTGTGGGGTACAGACACCCCAGTGCCACAGCCTAAATCAGTCAACTTATCTCCACCCTGAAACCATGTACAGAAGCCCAGATGAGATCAGCAGAGCCTGCCCAACCAACGTGCAAATATATAAGCTAATAAATGCTCACTGTTTTAAGCCACTTTGATTTTATGGTTCTTTGTTATGCAGCAATAGCTAACTAACACAGATGGCTTCTCTCTCCTGGCTACAGTTTGAAAAGTCCCAAAGAAGGATGCTCTGACCCTGCTTGTTTCAAAGGTCCATGTGTGTCACCCATCAGATACCATAAGAAAGGAGTACTGGTGCTCGTTGTCAGACAAAAATGATAACCATCTATTCAGAGTCAAATTTCAAATATTCTAGTCATCCATCTTTTTAAACTAACATAAGAGTGAGTTTAATTGGGGCACTTGGGAGGCTCAGTCAAGTGTCCAACTCTTAATTTTGGCTCAGGTCATGATCTCAGGGTTGGGGTATCGAGCCCTGCATGGGGCTCCCCACTTAGCAGGGAGTCTGCTAGAGATTCTCTCTCTCTCTCTCTGTCCCTCCCCACTGCTTGTGCCCTCCCTCTCCTATAAATAAATAAAATCCTTTTTTTAAAAATGTGAGCTTATTTAATACAGAAAATAATAATACCATGGGTCACTAAATCTCCATTACCACCAGAAACTGAAGAGAAAGGAAAGAAATAGGAAAAAAAAAGTAATATTCAGCAAAACTCTGAGAAACCAATACTTCTTTAGATAAAGAATACTAAAAAGCATATTTGCAAATAGATAAAATCTATTACTTATTCTTAATCTGTTACTTAAAATCTAACTAAGAAAGTAGAATTTTTAAAAATATCATTTTACCCCCAACTAAAACAAAATAAGAACTGTTTTTCCAGGGATGTAAAGAGTATTGTCTCTCGATTCACAAGTTCAAAGGGCTGCTTTTAACATCTTATTGCCATCTGGCTGACAGCAACAGCTCCCAGCGAGGGATTAGAGCAAACTCCTGTTTGGTGCCAAATGCAGAGCGCTGGGAAGAACAGAATTAATGTGAGTAGATGGAGAAAGAAATCCACCAGAAAAGTGAGGCAGAGGAGAAGGGAACAAGAGGCTCAGATCAGGGATTAAAACTCACAGCTAGAGAAAGTACAGAGAAGTGGGAGTCTCACATGCCTTTGACCCCAACACACTAGGAGCCACCACAGCGTGCAGTCTTTGGTGAGCAAAGCAGAATGCAACAGAGCGGAGAGCCCTAGGACACCAATGGGGTCTTCCAAAGGAACTCATCCAAAATCAGAGCAGGAAAAATGAAAGCAGGATCCAGGAATGAAGGCTGCAGGAGGGAAGGAGTTGCCTGCTCCTGGCTAGGGAAAGGACATAATAGCATTTGAAAGCCAAGCACTTCAGTGTCAAGCAGAAAGAAGCAGGGTCCAGAGCGTGGCCTCCCCAGGAAAGGCCTTTTGAGGATCGATAGGTTTCATTTATGAAGCGGCCAAAAATTATTTTCAAATTTCATTATTTCCAAGGACAGCTCTATTGATATACCGCCCCAGTGGTCTTCCACTGGACCCAGGATGAATTGAAAACAATCTGCAGATAATTGAGTACTTAGGAGAAACAGCTGGGATGGGTCTAGAGCAAGGCAAAGACTGTGGAGTTCAGGGGCCCTTTAGGATTCTGCTGCTGAAGACTCCAAAGATTATGATACATCTTTATAACTACAGGCATATGTTGATCCAACTTTTGCTATTTGAGGAGGAAATTGGGTTAAGTGCCAGAAGCCTTCTCCCTTGCCTCACATCTTTTTAAGCATTTATGACATCTATAAAGTATGAAGTTTTCCCTTGTCATGAATTAGTAAGAACAATGAGTTGTGTTAGGGTTCTCCAGAGAAACAGAACCAATTGTGTGTGTGTGTGTGTGTGTGTGTGTGTGTGTGTGTGTGTGTGTTTGCGTGTACACATTAGGCCCCATTTCCAGAGATGGAGGTGAGATCTGTGTCACCCGTAACACATGTGTGCCTGGCTGGAGAAGGGTACCTTCCATGCTGGAAAGCTGACCCATAGAAGCCCACGATTGCCAGATGGCAAAAGAAATGTCAGGACCCTTTCCTGATCCACTTTCCTCATTCCCTCTGTCACACTGGCAGCTACAAATAATTACAAGGAGAAGAAATCAAAATAATTTGGGGGACACTTATCCTATAACAGCTCTCCTACAGGCTTTAAGGGTTAACATGCTTCAAGCTTATGCACTCCTTGCTCGCTGACCTAAGTCTCTTGATCTGTAGCAGAACTAACTTACTTTCTTTGAGATTTGCAGACCACTGGCCATGAGGAGGGAAGAACCAGACCCTCCCAGCAGATAAGGCCTGGGTACATTTGAAAACAGCAAGTCTGTTCAAGTTGATGCCACCCATGAAGAACCCCCTGGCCACCTGCCTCTCCTACACATATCCTCCCCACCCCATTTCTTCCCATGCCCCCCCCCCCGAAACTCTCCGGATTTGCCTGGGCAGGTCAGATGGTCTTTGAGACATTAGTCTACCATCTTCCCAGGTTGCTGACTCCCTGAATAAAGCAACCTTTTTTTTTAGACCTCACTTGTCTCTGGAGTGTTGATTTTCGAGCAGCGAGCACCAAACCTGAGCTAGGGACTGGCTCTGTCTGTTAACAATTCCATCTTTGAGTGCTGACTATGTGCAAGTAAGATGCACAAAATGCTCGTTCTCATCTAGTTGTGGCTTCAAAGCCCTTTCTCACTCAGCACTTTCCCACATAACAGCAGCTCCAGAGGACAGAACAGTGGATGCTGTTGCTGTTAACGGCTGTAAGGGGCCTCAAGCCAGTCAGGCTTCTCGCTCTCATGCAGTGGAAATGCCCGACTGGCATGTAGGCCCCGAAGGAAGGTTCCAGGAGAGTCTGCTGAGAGACAGACAGCACAGAAGGAAGTTCAGGAAGAGGAGGAGAAAAGGTTCAAGACAAGAAAGGAAAGATACAGAGTTATGGAATAAAATCACCACTACCAAAAAAGGAACTATCTTTGGTTCTTTGTACTAACTAAGTACAACAAAGAGGGTGGCTTAAAACACCGAAACGAATTGTTGCACAATTCTGGAGGCTAGAAATCCAAAATCAAAGGGACAGGAGGGTGGGTTCCTTCTGAGGGCTCCTGGGCTCTCCTCCAGCCCCGAGGTTTGCTCACAGTCTCCGGCCTTCCCTGGCCTGTGGACGCATCACCCATATCTCTGTCCTCCCTCTGTGTGTCTGTCCCACATTTTCTCCTTTGACAAGGATATTAGTTATATTGGATTGCGGTCACCCTAATGACCTATCTTAACTTGGTTAAGACCCTATGTCCAGGTAAGTCACATTCTGAGGTACTAGGGACTGGTCCTTCAACATACCAATTTTGGAGAGATGCACTTCAAACCATAACAAATAATGAGGCTGGACATTACAGTGACCACTGGCGACACACAGAAATTGAGCACTTGAAGTGTGGCTAGTCTGCCCTGAGATGAGCTGTGGGTAAAACACATACACCAGATTTTTAGACTACTTGGTATAGAAGAGGGGAACATACAATATCTCAGTAATCTTTATATTGATCACCTGCTAAGTATTTTGAGATGCATTGGGTTAAATGAAATATTATACAGAATTAAGATTAACATCACCTCTTTCTTTCCACTTTTTTCAGTGTGGTTTATAGGAAACTTAAAATACACAATGCAGTTATCACAGGTAACTCACACCTGTGCTTTCGTTTATATTTCTGTTGTACAGCACTGATCTAGAACCAGAAGTTCCCCAGGTCCCTGACGTCTGGTCATGTTGTGAGAAGAGTTTCTGAACTCTTCACATAGCTCTCTGACAATGATGACAAGATTAAGCATGTCACATGCAACATACAGTGGTTAGTAAACATCACGCTTTATACCTGTGCACTCTAATCTAAACATTAAATAACTTCTCTAACCTAAGTGGTGGACATATTTGATTGATAAGGATCACACTTCATTTTTATTACTAAGAACTAGATTTGGAACAAGCCACCCAATAACATCCCGTATGAGTGGCTTGTATTTAAGGCAATCCCTTTTTCATTTACCCTGTGTAAGAAAAATGAGGCTATGTAGCAAAGGTGACTTTTATTAATGATGACATCAGAATGGTAGCGGTCCTTATTAAAGATGGTTTCCATGTAAGATTTTGCATATGCTTCCTGCAGATAAATCATGGGTTCCTTAGCGAACTTACATTAGTGTAGATGCATTTTGCTTTATGAAATGCACCACAGTTATAAATACCCTGACCTTGTTTATAAAGGAAGGCAGTTAGTTCACTTAATGAAGACATTAATTTGCCATTCAGCTTGGACTGATTACTCATTAGCTGCTCTCTCCTGACCAACAGCTCTGACTTACGAACTCAGCCTGTTTATCTGATCGTAGGCAGTGGTGTGCTGCCATCTATGGCTGGGAAAAAAGAGAGACCATGTGCATAAGTTCTGACAAAGCCAGAACAGTTGAAAAGAGTAACAGTGGGGGAGGGGGAGAGGTTAGACCAAAGTACATTCCAAAGTAGACTACTATGGAGCTCTCTTCATGTTAAAGTCGCTGTAAGACATCGATTGATTTACATGCAGAATAAACCTAGATAAATCAAGCCGTATAATATCACAGCTGCACTAACCCAATTCTTCTTAGGGATTTGGGGGGGCGGGGCAGGTGCCATAGGGTCACCAATACCAGTAAGTCAAAAGGCATAAGATTATAACAACTTTCCAATGAAGCCACTGATCACATTGCCCAGAGCTCAACTAAGAATTTTTTTTTTTTTCACTCTTCTTCCTTTCTCTCGTCCTGGACACCAAAATCAGTAATATTCAACAAACATTTTGGACATCCTCCTGTGTCCCAGACATTGTCCTGGCTACTTGAGGTGCAGCGTGGATCACTCAAATCTCCCGCCCTTGAAAGCCTACACTCTAATAGAGCCAGACAGATCATAAGTTCTAGACAGAAGAAACAGGCTAAACCTCTAGTATGTTAGAAGGTGACGGGTATTATGGAAAGAGAAAATTGAGTGTGGTGGACAGGGGTTGGAAGTAGGATGAGAGGATAAAGGTAGGATGCACTTTGAGCTAAGGGATTCTCACTGCAAAGGGGACATGGGACAAATGTCATCCTGAAGGGCATTAGGGGTATCTACAAAAAAAAAAAAAAAAAAAAAAAAGCATTCCAGGAGAAAGGACCACTTGAGCCAAAGCCCATGGAGTAAAATCACCTAGTGTGCTGAGAAAGAAGAGTCTTATGGAACTGGGGAGCCAAGAGAGGGACAAGGCTGGGGTGGGGGGAGGGAGACCAGAGAAAAGGGGGCAAAGTTCAAAATGGCAGCCCTTGGAGGCCACCAACAGGATTTTGGCTTTCAGCTGAGTGAAACATGACTTCTTGCTTTTAGATTTCTGGCTGTCATACCCTTGCATTTTTCTCTTTCAGGTTTTTATTCTTTAAAATTATATTTGATAGTTTTATTGTGGTGGTAGTTACTGTCTTTAGATTCATGTGTACTGACAAAAGCCAATTTGAATAAATAAGAACAAACGTTCACCTTGGATGGACTTCTTTTCAATTTTTTTTATCCACAGGGAGATATTAATATGCATACTTATAATAATACTGACTGATATAAGTGTCTTACTTTTATACTTAGCATTTGCCAAGAGCTTTTCTCCTTCTATTCTATGTTTATCATAAACAGTTTATTAGCTGAACAAAATTCTTAAAGGAGGATAAAAATAGTATATCTGCTTTTGAAGTTATTCTGAGGATTAAATGAAAAAATGCATGAAAAGCACTGAACATAGTGTCTGACACCAGATACGCCTTTAATAAGTCTTAGTTTTGAGTCTCTGTATAGGGATTTCTTTTTTCTATTTCTAAAGGAAATCACAAGTATTTACTAGACTAAATAACACTACAATGAACATCTTGATACATAAAGGAATTTTTAGGATTATGCCTCAAAATAGATTGCTAGGAGTACCGTTACTGGGTCAAAGGTTACGGCTAATTAAAAGTGTTTTAAATAATAATTGCTTTCCCAAAGCATGAAATGTATTTTATTTATTTTTACTTAAATTTTTTTATATGAGTCTAGCGGATACATAATATTACATTAGTTTCAGGTGTACAACATAGTGGTTCAACCTCTCTATACCCTGTGCTGTGTTCACAAGTGTAGCTCCCATCTGTCCCCACACTACTACAATATGTTGCTGGTATTCCCTATGCTGCGCTTTTTATTCCCAGGACTTCCTTATTCCACCACTGGAAGCCGTATTTCCCTCTCCCCTTCACCTATTTTACTCACCCCCCACCCCCCTTCCCTCTGGCAATCATCAGATTGTTCTCTGTATTTATAGGTCTGACTTGCTTGTTCATTCAATTTTTTTTATTTTTAGAGTCCACATATGAGTGAAATCATAGGGTATTTGTCTTCCTCAGTGTGGCTTATTTCACTTAATATAATGCCCTCTAGGTCCACCTGTGTTGCTACAAAGAGCAAGGTCTCATCTTTTTATGGCTGTGTACTATTGCATTCTGAGTCTTATGTGTGTGTGTGTGTGTGTGTGTGTATACATGCATACATATTCTCATGAAATCTATTTTAAATCCTACCCCTGTGTGAGAGTACTAATTTTATTACCCTTCATTGTTCCCATTTTTTCTAATTTAATAGAAAATTTCGATCCATTGTTTTTTCTACTTAGCATTTTTTACATTTCAAATGAGATAATAATCATCATCATCTATATCATTTAAATAGTGTATGTCCTAGGTATAGTCTAAGAGCTTTATATTTATAAAATCACTTGGTACCTGAAACAATCATGTTAGGTAGTTGTTATTATTAATACTTTATTATTTGTACCATCATCATCCCCATTTTACAGATGAGGAAATTGAGAAATAGAAAGATTAACTAACTTGCCCAAAGATACACAGGTCACAAGGGGAGGCAGCAGAATGTTAACCCATGCTGTCTGGCCCCAAAGTCCTTGAATGGATGCTTGCTGGGTATCCCTGTTTTCTTTGGTATCTTGCTTGTTCATGTTTATTACCTGTCCATCCTTCAAACTTTGGTGTTCTTTTTACTGAGTCTTACCATATGGTCATATAGGAAGGATATTAGCCCTTTGGGAGACTGCTTTAAACTTGCTACTAAAATCGTTTTCCTTTTTACGCTTAATTGCCATCACCTCACAGCTCCCTTTAGCCCCTATCCATGAAGAAAAGTGCAGAAAAAGTGACATGACCGTAGTGGTTAGAGTCCATCTTCTTCCCTGGGCCCTGTATAGAGCATCTGTGCATCTTCCAGGACCAGCCATTCCAGCAGGAAAGCTTAAGAAAAGAACCGAGGTGAGGGGGCAGAGTTCAAAGGGCTCGAGGAGACAGTGGCAGTGAGATGATGGGACAGGAAAGACTTGTAGCAACTCCAACAGATTCATAGGAGAAAACAGACCTGGCCTTTGTGAGGTGGGCTCATAGCCCACCCAGGCCCTGATCTTCCTAGCCTGACACTCCACAGTGTAGGTAAGACACGGTGGTCCTCAAAACAGTTTGGCAGGAGAAATAATATATGTGATTATGCTGTTTAAAGAGCAGATTACACACACATACATATACACACACACTCTCACGCAGCCACCATTGTACATATATGCACACACACACATACACACACGTACCCTTGAATCCATATATATTTTACATAATCAGGAAGAGAGTCAGTAACCACATGGCAACCAGCCAATGCAAAGGGAGTGCCCGCACTATGAATTAAAATGTTTCCTCACATGCTGCCATGACATCTTTCATTCAGGCAACAAACGGTTTTTATTATTTTTTATTTCTCCTTTTAAAACATACAGAAGTTTTTACTTTTATCTACTAAAATGTATCTTCCATATACTTTTACTGCCATTACTTCTGAGTTTACAAAGTACTGGCATTGTCAAAGGTTGGATAAAGATTCACTTGCATTTAATCTTTCTATGATTTGATTTATTATTTAAGTATTATATATCTGGAATTTGTTTTTGAGTACGATGTGAAGTAAGGAATTTTTCCTCAGTTGCCATATTTTCTAGCATCATTTATCATACACACACACACACACAAATATAAACTTCTTTCCTGAAGATTCATGTGTATATTTTATACTATATAAACACTGAAATATATATTTCATGTGTATAATATACATGTTTATATATAAGTTTATAAATATATAATACATACTTTATATATTATATTGTATTACATATGAATATTACATATGACATATAATTAATACACATTATATATAATATAAAATAATAATATAATAATATATCATGTATAAATATATTTATACATCCTTAAAAGTGGATATTCAGGGATAGCTATTCTGTTCTACTGAAATGCTAACCTTAGCCCATTTCCACATTGTTAATTTATGAAACTTTATAATATTTTCAGTACATAGTGTGAATAATGTTCCCAACCTCGACCTACCCTCATTTATCTTCTTTATTCATTTGTGTTGAAGTATTTATCTTTTCAGTTAAAGGGAAGAGTAATTTTATTTGAAGTTCTACAACCCTGCCAACACACAAAAATCTTTTTAGTATTTTAATTGGAAATTCATGGATTTGGCCCGAGCCAACATCTGCACATTTTCCTTCTGCTTGGACTGAACTGTGTCCCCTCAAAATTCATATGTTGATACCTTAAACCCAGTGGTACTGTTTGGACATAGGTCCTTTAGAGAGGTAATTAAGGTTAAATGAGTTCCTAAGAGTGGGGTTCTATTCCTTTAGGGCTGCTGTTGCCGTCATGTAAGAAGAAAAGACATGAGAAATCTCTCTCTGTGAGCACGTAGAGAAATCCACGTGAAGGCACAGCTAGAAGATGGGTGTTTACAAGCCAAGGAGAGAGGCTTCTCCAGAAACCAGTCCTGTTGGCACCTTGGTCCAGCCCCTAGAACTTCAAGAAAATAAATTTCTGTTGTTTAAGCTACCCAGTCTGTGGTGTTTTGTTATGGAAGCCCAAGCTGACTAATACACCCTTCTCCCTACTCAGAAATGCAGTATCACTCTCCATTTACTTAAATTTTCCATGACATCTCTCAAAAATAGCTTTTCAACTTATTTTAAGTAAGTTTCAGCAATTTCTCACCAGAATTACTTCTAGAAATGGCTATTTTGTTTTTATCATTATATAAGGTAAACCTTTTATCTGGATGTTTTCTGGCTGATTATTGCTGATAAATAGGAAAGCTGTTAATTTCAATATCTTATATCTATCTACTTCATTGGACTATTATATAAGATAAATTCACATATAAGCTACAGACGAATTGAAAAATAAATAATTTAACAGAAATGGTGTTAAAAAAAACACATTGCTTCTATAAAGTTCTACATAGTCAGAAGTGGGTTTCAAATTTTCTCTGTCTTCCAAACAAAAAAAAGCAGCACAGGAAGAGACACAATTGGTTCTAAGTTACTATAACTAGATATGATTCACTTTTCCTACTTCTAAAGTCTTCCCTACTACTGAAAAACATTTTTATTATAAAGCCTCATAAAAAAGCACACAGCTTCCTCATAAAAGAAACTACTGTGTTTTTTAACAGATTATGCTTTAAACAGGTTAACTTCTCAAAAGAAAGGACTGAAGTATTTTTGAAATTTCTCCTTATCTTGTACTTCCAGGCAAAAATCTAGATTCAGAATCGTATTTCAAAAGGAAGTCACGGTATTTGCACACACAACCCAGTTTTTCTGCAATAACTTGTTTTTCTGTGACTTGGGCTCACAAATATTCAACTTACTCAGCTCCTACATGGGGAAGCTTCTAGAAATTTCAGCTAATTACTAAACCAGACCAAATAGTTCATTTTTCAGTTCTTTCTTCAGAGATGATGCAATTGGTAGACATTCCATCAATTCCCAAAAACCACACCCAAGCTCCCTCAATCCCCTGAAATGGAAAGTCCAATCCTATGTACATCATGGTCATTGCTTGGAGCCATTCAGCTGTATTCTTCCTTCCAGTGTCATGATCTCAAGATAAGGAGTTGTTTCCATGGAGATGGAGAAGCCCATCAGTGCAGCAGTCCTCCTACAGAAACTTCTCTAGGTTTTCCTCAGTGGTAGTGCCTAAAAGTAGACATTAATCTCTCTCTTGAAATTATGCAGGAGTTAATAGATGAGAATACATAGTCATACAAAAGTCAATGGAGAAACATGCATAACTTTCTCTCCTTATTTTAACTCAGTAACTCACCTTATACAGTCATTAAATTTAATATGTATTATATTATAAAATATGTATTTAGAGTATACATATTTAATAATACTCATTTAATTGCATTCATCTGTATCTCACATTCCCCTTTTTAAAACCAAATTAATTTTTATTTTACGTATAATTCCATATTCAAGACAACAAATGTGTTTGCTTGTTCTCTTTACTCATAATGGTTAATACAATACTCCATAATTTTTAAAGTAATTAATACTAGAACGACCATTACTTTAAAACATCATTGAGGATATAGTCATTGATATTTTAATAGCCACATAATAGGACATATGGTAGCTATACTGTGGTGAATACAGCATAATGTATAAACTTGTCAAATTGCTAAGCTGTACACCTAAACTAATGTAACACTGTGTGTCAGCTATACTCAAAACAAACAAAAAATATTGAAACAGATGAATGGATAAAGAAAGTGTAGTATATAGATACAGTAGAATATTATTCGGCCTTGAAGAGGAAGTTCTGAGACATGCTACAATGTGGATGTACCATAAAAACATTGTGCTAAGTGAAATAAACTACACACAAACGGATAAATATTATATGATACCACTTATATGAGTGGTTAAATCATAAAGACAAAAAGTAAAATAGTGGTTATGGTGGCTGGGACGAGGGGAGAATTGTTGTTATTATTTATTGGGTAGAAAGTTTCAGTTTGGATAATGAAAACTTCTGGAAATAGACACTGGTGATGGTTGCATAACATTTGAAATGCACTTAATACCACCGAATTGTACACCTGAAAATGGTTAAAATTATAAATTTTATGTTGTATTTATTTTACTATAATAAAAAAAAATAAATTGAGAAAAACAAACCCATTATAATATGCAGGGAGTCCCCTACCCTAAGCCTTTGTCACCCTACCATTCTGTTCTAGCCACATTTCTCCAACTAAACCATAATATCTGGAACAATCTTGTGAATAAATCTGTAGGTGTTGTTAAACCACCATTAGTTAGTTTGCACCAATTTACCTCTCAAACGATAGTACTCATTCTTCACCTACTTGTTGACATTAAGTTTGGATCATCTTTTAAATCTTTGACTGTAAAACCTTAGTTTTATTTCAGCTTCTTGTTACTGTACTTGAAGATCTTTTCATGCATTTGTTGGTTACAGCAAAACAAGTATTTCCTATAGATGCTGTTTTTGCTTTTCTGCCTCCCACTAAGCAAGTTCCCCAGTCCCCCTAGACTTGGTCATGGTCAAGCTCAGTCTAAACATTTCATCATCAGTGGAAATGACCTGTCCTTCTTTTTTTTTTTTTTTTTGAGATTTTATTTATTTATTTGACAGACAGAGATCACAAGTAGGCAGAGAGGCAGGCAGAGAGAGAGAAAAAGGGAGAAGCAGGCTTCCTGCTGAGAGAGAGCCTGATGTGGGGCTCAATCCCAGGACCCTGAGAACATGACCTGAGCCAAAGACAGAGGCTTAACCCACTGAGCCACCCAAGAGCCCCTGTCCTGTCCTTCTTAATACCACTTTTCTTCCTAACACACTTCTTCCATGTTATTCCTGTCTTCTGATATTCTCTTCCCTTTGGTGTTCCTCTGTGGGTTCTTTCCTTTTCTAGGGCAGATTCCTTTGGGATCTTCCCTAGACCATCTTCTCTGTTCACAATACACACTCCACACACATGGCTTCAAACATGGACCATATGTTAATGGCCTAAGTGTGAAGCTTTGACACAGCTCTGCCTCCTGAGCTCAACTCTTATATATCAGCTCGCACACTTTGTCCTTCACCTGTTGTGCACTCATCACTGAATATGCACCTGTCCCTCAAAACTTTGCTTTGATCTTGTACTCACTACCTCATGGAATACCAACATCTTCTACTCCATTATTCGAGAAAGAAATCTGGGATTCATTGTCCATGATTCTTCTCCTTTTCCAGTCATCTTCCCACCTCAAATCCACCACCTCTTTCTTAAATGTCTTGTGCATCTGGCCACTCTTTTGCATTCCTGCTGGCACGGCAACAAAGTCCAGTCTCCTGTCTGTCACCACAGTCTCTCACTGACCTCCCCAATTCCACTCTTTCATGCCATAAGCCATTCTCCTCACTAGAGCCAAAGCCGACTTTGAAAGTCAAACACAAAGCCAAACACAAGACTGGTCAGATTGCAACTTTCGAAGTTTCCCACTGTCGTTAAGATGCATTCAAAACTTCACAACATACTTAAGAAAATCTGGACCCTTCTGTCACTTCTCCCAGCTCGTCTCATGTCACTCCTCCATCTGGAGCCATCATCACCCCGCCCCTCTCACACCTAGCCTTCAACCATACTAAACACCTCGCAGTTATACAAGTAAGCCAGCCCCCCTCTTGTCCCTCAGCTTTTGCACGTGCAATTGCCTCTTCACCTGAGAAGGCACAGACAGCTCTTCCCCAAGCCTCTTTCCCCACTTCCGGCTCATTGTTTCAATCTCCACAGGTTGGTTGGTTGCTTGCTTGCTTGGTTACTTGCAGTTCCTCTTCAGCGGCTATACCTGAGAGTCAGTCTCAGCTTCTTTTCAAAGTTGTCTTGCTGCCTGGCTGAAGCCCTCTTACAGAGGATCCCTTTGGAAATAAGCCCAAGCCAATTGCCTTCCTTTGGGTTCCATACTTCTACAGCTCTGACCCGCACCAGTCTCAATTCCAATTCCTCTCCAATGTAGCTCTCTATCCTGCTGCCCAAGCTGTTCCATCTACCTCTCATCTTGTTTTTTATTTTCATGAGTTGGTACCAGTCCTTTGTGTCCCCCAGACTCTAGGTGGTTCATGTCCAAGGCTTCTCTAACAACCTTCTCATGGCACCTCTTCCTAAGCTGCAGCTTAGAGTTTCAGTCCCATGAGCGCTGCTTCCTAACGCGATTCTCTATCTCTTCTCAAGAGCTCCCCTCAGCCTTGTCAACCGCCTTTGCAGGCTGGAGGGGAGTGGTCACCAAAGGGTTCCAAACCAAGTTCTTGGCCAACTCCTTTTCAAGTGCTCCATAAAGGACAAAGGAAAACTTTGGCACATCGAAGGAACGGGGAGGACCTCTGACTGAATGAGAATAACAAAAAAGGGAAGTGATATGAAATGTAATGGGTGGGGTAGAAAAGATAGAAAGCCATCGAAAAGAGTTTCTATTTTATTTATTTATTTTTTTCAAAAAGGGAAACCACTGAAGCATTTTAGGCAAAGAGAGATGTGACCTGCTCCCGTGTCATAAAAATCCCTCTCTTTCCTTTGTGTAGAATGGAAAGCAAAAACACCAGAGGAAAATCAAGAGAAGAGTTAGAAGGCATCTCAGCCACATGGAGAGATGATATCTTGGTATCAGGCAACGAGACCCCTCAATGGGATTAGAGCTGGGTTTTATGGTCAAACCACCAGGCATTGCTGGCAGATGGGTTGTAAAAAATAAAGCTAAGGGACAAATAAGGGATGAGTCCAAGAATTTTGCCATGAGCAATGGTATAATTTACTGAGACAGAAACAACCAGAAGGAGAGCAGAGTTCAGATCAGAAAAGAGTATTCGAAGGTCTCTTTGGGCTATATTAAGTTTGCGGTGATGATTAGACATGCAAATGGAAAGAAGGCAGTCTATGGGCCAGATGTTCCAGTCTATGGTCCTGGCTATCGAATGCTATGTAACAAATCATCCTCAAAATTCAGTGCTGTAACTATAATTTTTCTTTTCTTTTTTTTTTTTAAGATTTTATTTATTTATTTGACAGAGAGGGCACAAGTGGGCAGAGCAGCAGGCAGAGGGAGGAGGAGAAGCAGGCTCTTCACTGAGCAGGGAGCCCGATGCAGGGCTCAAGCCCAGGACCTGAGATCATGACCTGAGCTGAAGGCAGCCACTTAATGGCCTGAGACTCCCGGGTACCCCTATAATTTTTCTTTACACTCATGGATTCTGGTTTATCTCTGTTCCACGCAATCAGAGACCTCAGATGGAGAGACTCAAATAGCTGGTCACGGCTTGCCTGACCGGGGACTGAAATCATGTGGAGGTTTCTTGACTCACATATCTGGCACCGAGCCTGACATGACTTGAGGCCTGGGCTTAGCTGGTACTGCTGATGGAAGAGCCCACACATGGCCTTCCCATGAGCCTTGGGCTTTCTCACTGCCTGATGGCCTTGGAGTAGTTGGGCTCCTTCATGGTGACTGAGGGGTCCAAGAACAGTTGTTCTGGACATTTTTTTTCTTTTCTTTTTTTTTTAACATCTTAATTTTATTTTTTTCAGTGTGCTAAGATTCATTGTTTATGTACCACACCCAGCGCTCCATGCTATATGTGCCCCCCTTAATACCCACCACCAGGGTCACCCAACCCCCCACCCCCCTTCCCTCCAAAACCCTCAGTTTGTTTCCCAGAGTCCACAGTCTCTCATGTTTCATCTCCCCACCCGCCACCCCCAACTTACCCAATTTATTTTTTTAAGGGAAAACTGCATGGCCTTTTGTGATCTATTGGTCAAAGCACTCACAGCTAGATTCAAAGAGAGGAGACGGAGAGCCCCCCTTTCACCGGGAGGAGTGCCAGAAGAATTTGCAGCCATACCTCGGAGATGCCCAGATTCCCTGCTTGAGGGTAAGGACCTAGAGGAAGAGTATGGGAGGGTGCTGGACTGCAAAGTGAATTTTAGAAACCAGTTTCATGAAAGACAGGGAGAGAAAAGCCAGACCACAGCACCGTAAATAGGAAATAAAGAAGAAAATGTGCACGTTTCACTAGCAGATGCCTCAGAGCCACAGAAGATCCTGGACCCTGAAGGAAAATGAAACCTGGCAGTTAGAGCTGTCACCGCCACATGAAATGGGCCCAACTCGGAAGACACACGATCCAGTTAACAGTTTGATTTTTTTCCTCCACCACTTCTGATACCCTGTCCATGTCTCTTCCCTACCCCCTGGTGGTGGCTGGTGCACATCTCAGAATTTTACCATCGTTATGGAGTCTAAGAACAGTTTTTTGTTTGTTTGTTTTTTGTTTGTTTTATTTATTTTCAGCATAACAGTATTCATTATTTTTGCACCACACCCAGTGCTCCCTGCAATCCGTGCCCTCTCTAATACCTACCACCTGGTTCCCCCAACCTCCCACCCCCCTGCCACTTCAAACCCCTCAGATTATTTTTCAGAGTCCACAGTCTCTCATGGTTCACCTCCCCTTCCAATTTCCCCCAACTCCCTTCTCATCTCCATCTCCCCTTGTCCTTTTCAGGTATCCCAAAACCCAGGACAGAATCTGTTTGAAACGTATATTGTTTGTGCAAATCCAGTCGTTGCACACAAAAAGCCGGCAGGGTGGCTTCTTGTGTTCCCACAGATCTGGGAACCCTCAGCCTGTGGGGCCGCAAATGTCCAGAGCCCACGAGCAATGCCAGCAGGGGCAAAGGTGCGCACCCTGGGTCCAGCAGCCCGGCGCCTCTGGCTCCGGGCAGTGGCTGATCTTCGGCTCTGGGACCCGTCCCGTGGAAAGGTACGTGGCCTCTTCCTTCAGGGCCAGCCTCTTCATTCCCCTCCTCAGCAGCTCCTGTTGATGCTTCCTGCTTGGCTGTTGACCCTTTTGTCAAGGCAGATAGCCAACCGTGGGACCCAGCCAGGGCCTCCTCAGAGATCCTCCCCAGGGACGTGGGTGAGGCCGTGTCAGACGGACCGGGACCGCTGACAGCCACCGTTCCACTGAGACACTTGCCCCTCACTGCATATGGACTTCGTCCCTTGTCATAAAGGCTGTCCCTTATATGGTTGTAGCCTCCCAATCCCCTATGACACACGCCTGGCCCCACTGCGGGCTCCGGTGTGTGGTGGCCACAGGTGACAGTGCAGGCTATGCCCCAGCTGCCGTCTCTCCTCAGCCTTCCCACCAGCAGACTTTCCCTCTCTCGGATTCCTAAGAACTCACCTCAGATTCACCCAAGAACCCTCTCTTAACTTGCCTCTGAGAGCGGCAGAGAGGGAACATTCAAGGTTCTGCAGACTAGAGGCACCCATTCAGGAGTGAGAAGTCAGCCTCCCCTTCCCGCAGACAATCCCATCTCTAGGTGAGGCGTTCTTGGTGCCCCTCCTCTTCACTTTAGTAATAGAAGCTTCCCCTCTGCTCCCCCAGCACGCTCTACTCCCATGAATTCACTTGAAAGAATCTTATCTCTCAATGAATCATAAACTTTCTCTTATCTAAGCTGGCAAATGGGGCGACCTTTAGTAAGTCCTGCATGATGTGTCCCTGCTGACGTCTCTCTAGTCTGTGGTCCTATTTGTCTCCTATGGTCCTGAGTCTAGAGGCTTGAGCTGAAAGTTTAAGACAACAAAGTCCCATTACGGTCCTGTTACATTTTGTTTGATTTATCAATGTTAGACATTCTATTTAACACTATCCAACAGAACTTTCTAAAAGGATGGAAATGTTCTATGTCTGCACCGTGCAAAATGGCAGCCACTAACCACACATGGCTATCGAAAACTCGAAATGTGGCTAGTGAGACGAAGAATTTTTAATATCATTTTAAGTAATTTAAGTTAAAAATAGCCTCCTGTGGCTAGAAGACACTGTATCGGATGAAACCATTCTATCTAATAAGAAAACTAAAACTTACTACATGCTAGCTGTGTACTAACTGGTCTTCCAATAGCAACTTTTCCATACATGGTTTCATTGGATCCTACAACCATACAAGATTGGTACTTTCTCCCTCTCTGCTTACAGCTTAAGCCAGGAATAATTCATAACTTGCTTCACCTCCTTTAGTTTTAACTCAAATGTCCTTTTCCTCAGATGGCTTTCCACTGTCACCTAGTTAACACTTCCATCCCCTATCCTCCTATGCTTGTTTTTCTTGTGCCTTCTTTCATCATCAAATATACTAGATGCTTTATAATTTTGTTTATTGCCCATTTACCCTAACTAGAACATCAACTCAGTGAGGGCAGAGATTTGGGTCCCTCTCCTTCTCTTATGGATCCCGGGAACCAGACCAGTGTTTAGTGGTTCCTCCTGGAGCTTAGTTTTGTTGAGTGAATGGATGAGCAGCCTTCTGGACAAGCCAAGTCCTTCTCCATGAATGCCCTCTGTTCTGCTGAGCCCTTGCATGGGTTTGTAAGTGAAGATGGTAGAAAGCAAGTCCTCAGAGACCAAGGCTGGGGTCAACTGAACTGCTCCACAAGTTCAAGAGAGAAGAATGTATGTCTCTCAGACAACCAAGGAGCCGAAGGGAAGAGAGGAGACAGTGGGATGGCATGAATCTGAGACACAACATGAGTTTGGGCAGCCTATGAAAATTTCCCAGTGGAGGGGAAGGTGTTAAGACAAGGCATAGTGTTTTCTTCACAGCCATTTACATTACTGTTATATAAATAAAATATTTCCCAAATTTTAATTAAAGCCAACTCTATTCATAAAAGTCTAGAGCTGTAGGTATATTAATTAATTGACTTTGGTGGAACTAAAGGAAGTCATTGAGTTTAATGGCTCCATCAACAAGGTATCAAATCCAGCACACAACTGATAGTTTGAACTAATTTGATGGAAGTAGGCATCTCAGACTGTGTTACTATGAAACTGACTCTAAGCCAGTCTTACCACTAATCCCCACACTCACACTCCAGAAATCCAGCTCCCTCTCCAATTTAAGGACAGCATTTAATAAATGTGTGTTGGAGAGTTGATTTGTATTTTCACAGAGGGCTAATGGAAGTTTGGGTCAATCTTACTTTGATCACAAGGGCCAGAAGACCCAATATGGAAGATATACAGATAAGAAACAATGTCTAGAAGAAATCAATTTCCCATGGTTCTATGGTGATTAAGTGTCAAGGCCAGGCTTCAAAACTAGGTCTCTCTTAACTCCAGGTCTGTGCTCTTTCTATCCATCCCCACAGCACTTTGTGAAAGGGCCTGGATCTGTGCCCTGAGTCATTGCCTACATTTGTGCAATTCCTTTAGTCCTTAAGTGCATACTTCATCTTTACCCTATTCAAAGTATGTTTGCAGCTGTCTGCTCTCCCAGGCCCTAGTGAACAGAAGGTCAATCTATTAAGTGCTGATATGAGCCAAATTCTCCTATCTTATCTTAGCAACTTGGTCTCCTTAATTTATATGCGCTCCACTCCTGCTTCTTACAAATTCCACACCCCATCCTTGATTCCACCACACATTCCCCTCCTCCTCAATGCTATCTTATTTATCTGTCCAGCTGAAACAGAGCTGTTTGAGCAGATACCCAAAGTTCTAGGATTAGTATGGAAGACTTTTGGGAAGATTGGATTTTCTACCACAGACCCCTCAAATGTCAGATGCAAAGCGCTGTAAGTGAGGTCTTCTATAAATGAGATATGAAGCTCAAATGAGGTCCAAACAGGGCATTTAAAAATATTTTCTTCAGAAAAAAAAATTATTTTAAAGGTACTGGTAGTGGTCCTGTTCATTAAGGTTATCATTTAAATCAAAGCAAGCAAACATAAGTATAGTTATTTTACAAAGGACAATTCTTGGTGATTAATGGTCCAAAGCAAAAAGACAGTAAGTTTCCAAAGTGGACCAAAGAGGTGTTACTTTAGAAAGATTATATTACAGTGGCTATTTCCATATTGACTAGTGCTCTGGGTATTAACGGGATCTCCTTGCAAGAGATTAACATCACGTCAGAAACCTGTCAGAAACCCGCGCATCAAGATGGTATCTAGAAAATCATTTAGGTGTCGCCTCCTGAAAGAAGGAAATCGGCTCTTTGGGAAACAGCTGGGCTTCAGGACAGTGATTGTGAACCCGGGAGGAGGAGGACCACGTCTGCTGAAAAGACAGCTATGTTTAAAGGAGAAAGGAATGTGCTGTGCTCGATTTTTTAAATCTTTTCCATTGTCTTTTTATTTATACTTCAAGAGCAGGATAGAAAACAGAGGTGAGGAGGGAGGAAAAAGAGGTGTTTGGGGTTAAGCACCAGGTCACATTTTGTTTGTAAACCTGAACCTAGGTCCCTACAGAGGTCACACGGGAGGGCAGGAGGACAGAGGGCGGGTCCCGGACATCCGGTGGGGCTGGCTTCTCTGATGGGTATCTTGCTGCTTCTCTGCTTGTAAATTTTTCAAAGTCCCCAGCCTCGCTGCTTCCACACGATCCCCCCCACCCCGCCCCCATGGTTCCCTTAACCTCTGATTTCTGGGAGGAGATCGACCCTTAACCTCTTTAGGTATCCTTCCCTGGAGAGGTGGTGACCTAGCTCGTTGATGATTTGGGGAAGAGTAACTGTTTGCTCTTGGCTCGGCAGGGTCATTCTTCTCAAAACTGCAGTGGTTGCCACCCCCCCGCCCCCCAACATACACACACACATCCATGCTGATGAGTGAGGAAGTCTGTGGGTGTGGCGCTCGCTAACAACAGGAGACGAACTGACCTGGCAAACTGGCCCCATCCTGGACTTCCTCTAGGTCCTCTAAGCTTTTCCTTCAGCTATTCTTGATCAGCACCCTGAGGTTTTATTTTGGGTTTCCATCCACCATCCCCTCATTTTATTTCTCTAATTGTTTATAATTCAGGAGGAGAATAAGGAGTGCTCCTCTGGAGGCCTGTGGGCAGCAGTATTGGAGACGTGGAGCCATCAACATCGGAATAGGATATGTGATCCAGAGTCATGTGGGAGGGTGCTGTAGCATGGAGGCCAGGGAATTTTAAATTTGGTGACAGGTGGAGTCTCCTATTGGCCAGGTGGGTATTCACGATAGACCAGGTGGCCTGGGTGAGAAGTTTTAGACCATCCTGTGAGCATTTTGGATCCAGAGGGTCATGGAGCTTCTGGTGCTTTACTCACCAAATGGGACTTTCTGTGGAGTCCGAACGGCCCTCCTTGGGCCTTTGAAAAGGCTGAGTAAGCCTTTAAGCAAAAGGCATAAAGACCTCAGTAAAGGAGTGGGTCACCCGTCATAGAAAGTGTCATTCCTTCAGGGACTCAGAATTTTACTGGCCCAATGCCAAGAGTCTAAAGTGACTCAGAGTTAATAATGAGATACACAAGATCACCACAGCATTTGCACCACCTGTTTTGAAAGTCGGCCAATCTCCAGCCATTAGAGCAGTTATCCCAGACAAAGTTCTACTTCCAGAACACAGTGCGTAGCATGCCCAAAAGCTATGGTCCACACTCAGAGGTTTCTGAGATATGGAAAGCAGATGGAGAGATTCCTTGTATCAGTTTCCCCCCAATGCTGGTCTGTCAATGCCCACTTTCTAAAATCTACTACCTGCGAACTTAAATTCAATTGGAAGGAATATCCCCAATAAGGCGCCCTTTGGAGGGCAGCAGGAGCCTTAGAAAGTGAATGCAACATGGCATCAGTTAAGTCCAGCTGCAAGCAGCAGGCTTGTGGACGTCCAAATACCAATAGCAGGCCCTCAGCCCAGCAGGGACCCTCCGGGCACCACTGCTGCAGTTTCCAGGGCGCAAAGCACTCTACGCCAGGCTTTTAGGCAAACCTGGGAAGAACATGTGCTTCTTCCAGCTGTTTCAAGGCGGCTAGAGTCCAATGCAGCAGAGAGTGCTAGCAAGGCTCTAGCTCTTGACCAGTAATGCCAGGCCAGTGTCCCCAGCACTACATCCACTGCCCCAAGTGCCATTTTGTGTTCAGGCCCAAGGAAGGAATGGTGGAGACACTCGTGTCGGGTGCACGTGGCTTGTCCACAGTTGGCACTGCAGAGCTGAAGTCCACATAAAGGAGAAACCATCCCTCGGAGGCAGCTTTCTCAGGCCTCAACACTGCAAGTCTGCCTAATTCCAGAGTTTGCTTTTAGCAAATTCACTGGGCGAAGCGGCTCTCAAGCTGTCTTACAACCCGGCCTCCATCGGCAATGTGGACTTCACCTACCATCTTTTTATTTCTCAAATGGTCCAGACCATGCTCTAGACTGCCAATAGCTCTGAGCAGCTGCTCAAAGCTCGATTACAAGGCCTGATTAGAAGTTGAATGGAACCTAGCAGAGGTGACTCAGCAGATAAATCTTAAAAAAATTAAGAGGATCGGGCACCTGGGTGCTTTGGTTGATTAAGCAAATGACTTTAACTCTCAGCTCAGGTCTTGAGCTCAGGGTCATGAGTTCAAGCCCCACATTGGGATCCATGCTGGGCGTGAAGCCTACTTAATAGGTGATAGATAGATAGATAGATAGATAGATAGATAGGCAGACGGATGGATGATAGGTAAAATTAAGGACTAATACGGTACCCCCTTAAAAGCCCTAACAACCCTTAAAAAAAACCCTACAACTCTATCTGAAGATGGAGATTAAGTAAATCAGTAATCAGGCTAAAATCTGTGTTTCCTTAACTATCTGAGTGCTGGGAATATTTTTTTCCAAGCATAATAAACAATGAAAGATTATCTCATACAAATTCTGTAAGTCATACTGATTTGGACCAAAAGCATAAAAATTAGTAAATTCACATGAAAGGTGAGAAAATGGAAATGGAATGTACAACTGTATTCAATTAGAGGCAATTTTAGATAATTTTATTATCTGTCAATTTATCAACCAATATCTAACATTTATGGTTTTGCTACATTTGGATAAGCACGTTGAAGAAGAATGCAAATTAAATACTATAAAAGTTGACTTTTAATGAATCATGACCTTAACAGGAAATGGATATATAAATTTAATGGTTTTATTGCATTATTAGAAAATTATATTGTGAAAGATACAAAAAAATCAATAGATGTTATTATTTCCGTTTATTTACCATCAGAATGCCAACTTTTCCATTATGGCTTTAAATTTTCAAACTGCCCAATAGATCTCAAAGAATAGTTTATTACATGCCTAATAAAACACTTAAAATATTTACAGATTCAAAATAGATGTTTCAAAACTGAAAAAAGTTCACCTGAGAATTCATTATAGCATTGCCATTTGTTTGATTTTTTTTTTCCCAAGTTGTTAATGTGGCTAAGTGTCCACATGCAACCTGTATCGTCTACTGCATCAAATATATTTAACTCCTTATTTAAAACTGGTTAAGCATTAAGCTACAGTAAATTATGTTATTAAATTTACAGATGGAGAACCAAGATTTAATTTACAACCGTATTTGATCTGGATGTAACAATTTAACAGATTATTTGCTATAGCTGTAGAATTCAAACAATGAAAGCAATTTTAAGGTAATGTTACTTTACTGAGTCAGACATAAATGTCTTGAAAATCATCAAGCACTGAGAAGGCCAATTAATAAAATAAGGAACAATGATCACGTAAATATGCCATATACAAACTGAAAACAACCTTTCCAAAATTCTGCATGAAGGAAAAGATATACACTGTATATACATAATCCTGTCATTTGTCCTCTTCGGCAGCCTTAAAAAAAAAAATCAAAACAAACTTTCTTAGAAAAAACTTCTTTAGAAGTTAATGTTAAAATAGGCATAAATGTGTAATGCTATGCAATATATAGAAAACTTCCCCACCTTATGGCCGAAAAACAAAGATAAAATCTTTTTCTCTCTGTCCCTCTGTATTACAATGTGAAAATCATGTAGGTATGAGGTAGTGTAGTTACTTGTATTACATGCTGGCTATTAAAAGTAATGCTATGTTTTACAAAATATTACAGTTGGCCAATAAACAGAATATCATTAAAATAAACCCCTAATGCTGAACTGTTCATATGCAGAGAGAAATTTAAACCAAGTGTCTTAAAAATCATATTTAAATTCTGGAGACAACTGGGTTGTATCATAAAATATTAAGTAACCTTTCAAAGCAGTTATTTACAGTAGCTGTTAAAGCAAAAGGTTATGTGACATTTGCACATACACAAACTGATATGACAAACAGCTGAGTGTACACTGAGGTAGGAAATCAAGGATTCCACTGGTTTGTAAAAGATTTTACAGTTTGTAAACCAGAAAAGTTTTTATATTATTTTATATTTTGAAGTTAAAATTTAAAATTACAAGTATCAAAGAAATAGCTACATGGGGATATTACATAGATAGGGCATACACACACAAGTCTGTGCAGCACAGGATGCATTATCATAGAATTCCTCTCCCTGACGAGTTCTTAAGGGTACTTATAAAAGCCTCTAGAAAATAAGCAAGCCCAACTAGTTTTCTCTTACAACTAAGTCAGTAACAGAGATAACATACAACCACTGAAAATACACTAGCAGTATCTCCCCCAGCCACCCACCTCCCCGTTGAAAAGGATAAACATTTGACAAAATTACTCGGAAGTAGTAAGTCTGGTCCCCATAAGCTGTCAGGACAAAGGTCTGCTTGCTTCAGACTCCCTCCTGCAGGATGGATGCTCGTCTCCAGGGTCAGCTTACCCAGGTGACTTCACTAGACTCAGAATGCAAGCGGTTAAAGCCTCTCGGGTGTCTGATCTCAGTGAAATTCAGTACTTTCCAGTCCAACACGGTCAATTATTCCTGTGTACCCTTTAAAACTCCGCTCTGCAAATGCTTCTGCCTACGTGAATATATGCAATTTTTAGAAAAAATTGTTGAGAAGGTTCATAATCTATAGGTCTATTTGACTCTCAAACAAGCCTGTAACATCAGAATGGCCAGGAACCACTGCAAAATGTTATGGGGCACGTGCTGAGATTATAAAAACTTTATTTTCAAACAGGACTGAATGAGTGCAAGGACGGATTACAAAATGCCCAAGTCAAAATGACTGGTGTGCCCTTATATACCAGATTTGGGGAAAAAAGATTAATTCTGGTTCCCAAATTCAAACCCACAATGGAACAAGATTGAGTTTCATCCTATTTCACAAACCTTTATGTTTGCAGATACATTTTTATCTCCAATAATGCTTTGTACAAGCAAACCACGGGACTTCAAAAATAGGAGGAAAAACAAACTGCTGCTCCTGATCAGTGTCAGCAGCCGTCTTTCCCCGTGGTGGAAAGATGCACGGGTGACCTCTGCTGGAAAGACCGACAGCCTTGGATTCTGGAAAGTTCTCCGGGAGTCTAGGGAGGCTACAACAATGCTGCCAACGCATCCCTCACGCCACTGTATCCCAAGTCCTCTTTCTTCGAAAAGGAGAACGCCGGGACGTCCGTCATGGACCTAGATGTGGCAGAGACTGCGGCGAAGAAAGGAGGGAGCACACACCTCCTGCTGCAGCAGCCAGAATCTCTGCAGCTGACACCGACGGAGAGCAGGAGCCTCTGCCTCAGGCCACCCGCATGCTGCTGTCGCCTACCCATTTCCAGCGGAAGTTAGCAGTCGCGGTGTAGGCCGACCCATCCCTGGCTTCAGTGGGAGGAGAGCGGAGCTCCAGGATTCAGGAAAGACAGTGTTGTTCTCACACTGCGATTCTACACAAGTTTTTCTCAGTTAGTTGACTTCGAGGCAGAACTGAGCTCCACCAGCAGGACTCGGGGAGGCATCTTCTGTTAAACCCAGTGCAGTGCAGAAAGGTCAGATGACAACACTTTTGCGGGCTCCTTCTTCAGGAGGAGCCCTGTAGACGTTTCAGGCTGTAAGACTGTGGACTGATACGCTGCTTTCATTCCCAAACTTATTTTGCGTGCTGGGAAGTTACTACTCACTGTTATTATTCTTAATAACATGAGCTTTTAAAGCCTTACTGCTTTTTCACAGGTGGTTTTTTGGGATCCAGGAGGCATGTAATTTCTGCATCTCATGGAAATCAGAGAAAAATCAGGATTGACTGCAGAGGAACTCCCTTAACAGCAAACTACCAGGGGCACAAAACAGTATCATTAAGAGACAGAAGCCATCTTACGCATCTAAGACACTGAAACTGCAGCAGATGAGTGGCGTGAGGACGGGAATGCGAGCTCACTCGTCCGTGGTACATTTATCCGTCATCTGCTGGCAGAAATCAGAGATGCCTCCCCCCGGCTGGCACGGTTCTCCGAGCCCGGCCTGCTCAGGCGCAGTGCTGGCAGCGGCCCGGGGCTCCTGGCCGGGCGCAGAGCCCGCCGACCCGCCGCTCTGTGCACTGGGGTGGCAAGCGCTTGGTTCGCAGGCGGGTGGCCCTGCTGGGGGCCCCTCGGGTAAACTCAAAAGGGACGGTAACACACGTTCACCATCAGGAGTACTTTTTTCTTTTTCAGAAATTAAAAGTGAGAGCGGGCAATCTGAAGCGGAGTACTTCGCAAGTATCTGGATCTGTTCTTGACTTAGCGCTGCTTCTTTACAGACCTGCTGGCACAGTCCAGTGAGGTTCTGCTTTGTCTCGCCCAGCGTGGACAAAATGTGATCTCTCTCTTTCAACAAGCTCTCCTTTTCGTTTTGCTGGGAGGGGAAGGAGACAATGACTCGTGTTTAGTAGCTCAATCCACATTTCTAAGGTAACCAAACATTTCGTATCTACTGTCGTCTTCTCATTAAATAAGATCACATAGAATTTTTACTTTCAACTCAATCCAAAAATCTACTAAGTACCTCAGAGGCCCATGATCCCTCATCCAAAACTCTGAGGCCCAGATGTATCACGGGATTCAGAATATTTCAGATTTTAGGAAGACAAAGTGGATGCACACATAATCCCTCTAGCAGGGTCTGGGGCAGTACCCCCACTGTCAAACATCTTCACATTTCTAGATAAAACACATTAAAATATAAAATTATGCACAACGTGGGAGAAAGAAGGACACAGCCCGATGTCAGCCTACATCAGTTTTCTGATCAAATACTTCATGACAAACTTGCTGGGTGTTCAGAGCTTTCTGGATTTGCAGATTGTAAACAAATGTGGGCCTGACATTTGAGACGGAATATAACCAAAAATACAAGTGCAGTCCTCATAACTACTGCAACTCAAATCACTGAACATTGAGTTCATGCCAGATACTGTGCTAAATGCTTTCAGATATGCAATCTCATCTGTCATTCATGCAATGACTCTGCTGATTTAAGTACTAATGAACCCATTTCACGGATGGGACACCGAGTTTAATGTGCTCAGAGTCACAAAGCTAGTGAGTGAATTACTCAAATATGAGGAGTTTGGGGAGGAATTTTATGCTTTTTAATTATTATTTTTGGTGCTGTTATTATTACTACTTATTTTTTTTTTTATCCCGACAGGAAAGATCCAACCACAGAATGTTTCAAAAGTTTTCCTGGTTCCTGCCTTCCTGTCCACCATCACTTGCTGATGCTGTCTCTTTCCATCAAGGTCCTACCTTGTCCTTCCTATTCTACCAACCACTGCATTGCTTCTTACCTAGTATGAGCTAGGAAACCAAATAATCAAGTTATTTATAAATTAAGAGTAAATAAATGTTGATAGGTCCAAGGTTTCTCCTATGCAACTTAATGACACACTCTTGACTTTCTGCTCACTGGCAGGCCCTGGAGAGCAGAGGTTGGAAGCTAACATCAGACCGTTTATTTCAGAGTGATAATCAACAATGACCATCCTTTAAATGGATTCTATTCTGGAGCAAAAACAGCTAAAATGGTAAAAAGAAATTTACTTTATATGAAAGAGCTGCTACGGTTTTACGTAAAAGTTTTTCTGAAAAAATTATACATGAATCTAATTATTGATAGTTTTTAAATATTTCAAGGCCATCTAATGTTTTGAATATAAAGTACTAAATTGTATTTTTTTAATTTATTTTATTTACTTATTAGAGAGAGAGCACAAGTGGAGGCAGAGGGAGAGAGACAAGCTGACTCCCCACTAAGCAGAGAGCCTGACGTGGCGCTGGATCCCAAGACCCTGTTATCACGACCTCAGCCAAAGTCAGGTGCTTAACCAAGTGAGCCACCCACCACCCCAAAGTACTCAATTTTATATCATCAAGTATTCTCTAGTTTGTTCATATTTTTATAGAATTGTTCTGTTTTGAAAAGACAGGTACAGGTCAAGAATGTAAAATTTTTTTAAATATAAATGAGTAAATAAATAAAACCAAAATCAGTGTTTGACAGTATATTTTTGGTTACACAAAGTTTGCCAGTTGTAGGCTTCTGATAAAATGAATCTACAGGTACCAAGAGGGCAAGAACAGGGCATACCACTACCTGCCCAAGAAGGAATATATTTAATGCGATCAGTGCCCGCTTCTTTTTATGGCCTCCTAAAAGCCAAACCAAATGAGGATGGCAACCAAGCTTCTAGAAGAAAATAAGAAGTATTTTTCCTGAGTCACAATACTCAGCCACGGACTCCTCTATCGAAGTTGAATGAGTCTCCATTCTAAACAGAAACAGATGAAGTGTTTCTTTGTTGTTTTTTTAAAGATTTTATTTATTGGACACAGAGAGATTACAAGCAGGGAGAGAGGCAGGCAGAGAGAGGAAGAACCAGACCCCCCACCCAGCCCCTGATGTGGGGCTCAATCCCAGGACCCTGGAATCACAACCTGAGCCAAAGGTAGAGGCTTAACCCACTGAGCCACCCAGGCGCCCCCGAAAGATGAAGTGTTATCTGCTGATTGGTCTTTTAAATTAAACATGGCTAAGCAAAACCATGAGTTCTAAGCTTTCTCCCAGAAATGAGAATGGCTACTTTAAACCTACAGATACTAGAAAGATGACAAATACTTAATAACATCATTATCTTTAGATAAACACTGATATGACCTTAAACATTCTCCCTACTCCTACCCCGCTAAATAACGGGTGACATGATGACACTCTGTGTGTGTCCCATACGGAATGGCTTGCTTACAACTAAAATCAACAGGTACAACCCTGGAACTCTACCATGATTAAATGCTCCCAGATTTTCCCCTGCACTTAAACTCCCACACAGGTAAGTTTCCAGGCAGTTACAGATTTTTCCATTTCACTCTAATTCTAAAACACAAATTTACTTTGGTAATATTCATTAAATGAAAATAATTCAACTTAATTGCATCATAGTATCTTATTAAAGCTACCTCCCAAACATACTCTACCAGCAACTATATTTTTTACCTATTCTACCTATTTCTACAATATATTTTAATTCTCCTATATACACCTATTCTATATTTCCATTTGTACAATACACCTATTTCTACAATATATTTTGCCTATGTATACCATATATTTTAATTTCTCTACCTACTTCTACTATATGCTTATTTTTCTACCTATTTATATAATATATTTTAATTTTCCTGTAATACAATCATATAAAGCACAAGTCTGAGGTACTGTGGCTTTAAACACAGATCTATAAGAAAAATAAAACTGGCATCCTGGTGCCATTCCACATTTTATCACAACAAATTTACATTCAAATCCACATTTTCAACAGCTAGTATGCAATATTCAAACACATGAAGTTTAAAAAATACATTTTAAATATAACTCATCCAATAAAGATAAGGGATAAAAGACTTTGGCACCAAAAGGACTAGCTGACAGTGACAATTTTTTAGGTTAAAGAGTACTCACTACTAGGAAATGGTGATTAATGGTTCCTTATGATGTAAAGCCTCTACATAAACAGGAGAAATATACAAGTGGCCCTTAAAAGTATAAATACAAATGCTCGGGATGCCTGGGTGGCTGGGTTGGTTAAGCAACTGCCTTTGGCTCAGGTCATGATCCTGGAGTCCCAGGATCAAGTCCCATATCGGGCTCCCTGCTCAGCAGGGAGTCTGCTTCTCCCTCTGACCCTCCCACTTCTCGTGCTCATTCTCTCTCACACTATCTCTCTCAAATAAATAAATAAAATCTTTAAAAAAAAGTATAAATACAAATGCTCAATTTCACTCATAAGAGAACAAAAATAAAAGCCACCATGAGGGGGCGCCTGGGTGGCTCAGTGGGTTAAAGCTTTTGCTTTCAGCTCAGGTCATGATCCCAGGCTCCTGGGTTCCAGCCCCACATCGGGCTCTCTGCTCAGCAGGGAGCCTGCTTTCCTTCCTCTCTCTCTGTCTGCCTCTCTGCCTACTTGTGATCTCTGTCAAATAAATTAAAAAAAAAAAAAAAAAAAGCCACCATGAGATACCAATTGTTGTCACGATCAGATGAAAAAAACCCAAAGCTGAGGACAAACTCCTTGCTGAGGCTGTGGGCAGACAGATACACAGATGCAGCTAGCTGGTGGGAAGGCAAAATGCTACAACCTCTACTAAGCAGAATTTATTCATATCTAACAAAATTACTATGTATTTACCCTTGATCCAACAATCCTACTTTTAGGAATCTATCCCTAAGGACACATCTCCTTAAACGCACACACACACAAAAATGTACAAAGTTATTCATTGCAGTGTCCCAAATGTCCACCAATAAGAAACTGGTATGGACACTGTGCTATAGTCACAGCTGAATATATGGAGCTGTAAAAGGAATGACAACCTCAGGGCACCTGGGGGCTCAGTCAGTTGGGTGTGTGACCCTTGACTTCAGCTCAGGTCATGATCTCAGGGTCATGGGATCGAGCCCCACAGTTGGTTTTAAGCGCAGTACACAGTCTGCTTGAGATTCTCTCTCTCTCTCCCTCTGCCTCCACCCCATCCCACTCTAAATAAACAGATAAACAAGTAAATAAATAAAATCTTAAAAAAAAAAAGAATGACAACCTTTTTGAACTAAAAAAAGTATTTCCTGTAAACCACTTCTTAAGTGAAAACAGTGAAATACAGAAAAGTACATATAGAATATTTAGTAGGAGAAAGGGTACTAAGAGTAAACATAAAATACTAACCTGTTTTTGGAAAAAAAAACACAAGGAAAAAATTCAGAGACTAATAAAAAGTTACCCAAAGGAAATAGCTATGACTAGGGTATAGGAAAATCATGGGATCAAGACTTTGGAGTACAGCTTTTTTAAAACATAGTTTTAACTTCTGAAACGTATCAATGCTTTATATATTTGAAAATTACACAAAAACTTTGAAAAGCAAATCACAGTAATAAATACAAACAGAAACAAATTAATTTTATCATATATCAAATTGCTAGCACAGACAAAAAATTACTTCAAATAACTTTTAAACTTTTAAATTTCAATAGTATGGAATATATTTAAGGACAAAAAAGGCAAACAAATCTTAAATTTTACTCCATCTGCTTATTGTTAATAGTAATACTGATGCTGTAATTTTGTGACTATTACATATAATATATAATTATGTATTTTTAACATATAATTCTAATATAGTTATGATACATTTATTATTTACTTTATACTAACATATAATTATATTTACTATTACTTTAACAAAATATTTCCTGTTTGCCCTATACTTATATATATGAAGTCATTATATTATAAATATATTTGCATAAAGCAAAGAGAAAATATATTAATATAACCGGGAGCCAAGATTTTCCCTGTAATGGAAAAAGGTAAAAGACAAACACAGAAGCAAAGAGAAAAGCTCTACACTATGAAATTTTTACTGAAAATATCTACATGAACTTGTGATTTCTATTATATTTTTACTTTTATTTATCAAAGCATGATAAACATACTGAATGTACACATGATTTTACACATAAACATACACACACACACATTTCCCAGATCAACACACTCCAGCAAAAAGCATGCTTTCTTAAGTTTAATACCTGCTAAAAGGAATCAGGGAATTTTGAAGAAATGATTCCAAATCCTGGGACACAGGAGATCCAAGGTAAGCCTGTGACATATTACTCCAGGGGGCACAGAACCACTAATGGGGTCATGTCAAAAGGACACAGCAGCTGGCTTAAGGTGGGCGGGGGGAGGCTCTCTTTGGCCAAGTTTGAGAAAATATCAACATCAAAAAGGCTAATGACCACTATGGACTGTAAGAAATTAAATTAGGAAAAAATTAATCCCTAAGTCCATAGTGATACTAAAAGAATGTGGTAGGAGGGAAGGAAAACAGGAGGAAAGAAAAGTTATTTTTAAAAGAGGAATACCAGAACGCCTGGGTGGCTCAGTCAGTTAAGCATCTACCTTTGGCTCAGATCATGATCCCAGGGTCCTGGGATGGAGCCTCACATCAGACTCTCTGCTCAGTGGGGAGCCTGCTTCTCCCTCTCCCTCTCCCACCGTGCTCTATCTCTCTAAAATAAATGAGTAAAAATCTTTTCGAAAAATTAAAAATAAAAATAAATAAAAGGAATACCAATAAATAAATAAATGAAAAGAAAAGAAAAGAAAAGAGGAGTATCAATTAAGCCTGAGTGTGAGTGGAACAAAGGACAGAACTGGAAAAGTCACTATTTTGCAACATCCATGGTAAAGGTCACCAACATATACTAGAAAGCAAAAAATGTAGGAGTAGCGGGGAACAGGATGCTCCTAAATGGCCTAAGTAATACTTCACAGATTACTGAGCAATTACAGAGGAAAAAACATAACCTGGAAAATCCACACCTATGCAAGTGGGCCGCCCTACCAGCGCGTGCCCCCCCCCCCCACAACACAACAGAGAGGACACACCAGTTCACATTTCACTTCACTTCAACATCGTAAACTTTCGCAGTTTATGTGAAAATGGAAGAACGAGCTAAAACTAATTGTTAAAAACAATCAGTTATTAAAAAAGTGGGACATTTAGAGAAATCTGGCCAGGACTCCTCAAAAAAATTACTGTGCTTTTAAAAGGGGGATGGGGAGCGCTCTAGATTGAGAGACTAAAAGGCATAACCAGAAGTGTTCTGTGATGACTGGAGCCTAGTTTGGGGAAAAAAGTGTATATATGAAATATATCTGGGGAACAATGAGCATAATCTGAATAGGGAGTAAATATAATATTGAGGATTTATTTTTTTCTCAGGTGGGATAAAAATACTGGTAAAGATATCTAAGAATGTCTATTTTTTAGGAGATACATGTGTCAGCATTTAGGGGTGAAATGTCATAATGTGGTGGCTTTTAAATGATTCAGAAAATAAAAGAAGAGCAACAGAGACCAAGAGAGAAAAGACAGTGAGACCAAGATCAACCAACTGTGCTTAGAAAGAGACCAAAACGGACTGTCAGGGAGAGACACAGACAGACAGACAGACCAGCCTAACCAGAGCAGGGACATACATCTGCCCAGAAAGACCAACAGAGAAGCAAATGTGACAAACTGTCAATAACTGTTGAATTGACATGAGGTTGTTTATTACACTATTCATTTCACTTTCCTGAAAGCTTGAAATTTTCAGAAGGCAGGGGAGGAAGACGAAATCTAAAGAAAACATGAGAACATGAGAACACATTCTCAGGCTCCCTCTGAGAATACACGCATTTTATTGGCAAGGACTACCTCTCGTTTATCTTTGATTTCCTGGTACCCAGCACAACATTTAATATGCTTGGCAGATGCTAAGAGAAAGAAGAGAGAACTACTTTTACTTAAAAATACTGCAAGATGGGGCGCTTGGGTGGCTCAGTTGGTTGGACGACTGCCTTCAGCTCAGGTCATGATCCTGGAGTCCCGGGATCGAGTGCCGCATCGGGCTCCCAGCTCCATGGGGAGTCTGCTTCTCCCTCTGACCTTCTCCTCGCTCATGCTCTCTCTCACTGTCTCTCTCTCAAATAAATAAAATCTTAAAAAAAAAAAAATACTACAAGATTTGTTGAGCCCTGGACATGTGCTGAGTAATACAAAAAGCTTCCCATCCCTACTGGCATGTGATCTTTGCACCGATCCTGAGGGAGATGCTATCCTTATCCCCATATCGCCAATGAGGGAATGTTGGTTTTAGAGGTAAAATAATTTCCCCAGGCCACAGAGCTACCAAAGCTACCAAAGTAGTCAGACAAAATTTCCGGCCATTTGACTCCATAGCCTCCATCTGAACTCTGTGTCCCAGTGCAAGAGGCTCTCGGATTTAAATGGGCATAAAGATTTTCCCTGGAAACACATAAAATGCATACTTCTGGGCCCCTCTCTCAGCTCTGGGGTGGGATTAAGGAACATGCATTTTATTTTCCTATTGATCTTTTTTTTAGGAAAGTGCATTTTTTAAAGGACATCCCCAGATAACTCCGATGCCAATGGTCCACAAGCCCCATTTCAACGTGTGCTGCTCAAAGGTATCACAGAACGGCAATGGGCAAATCCAGAAGGGCCCCGTGGGTGTGTCTGGAGATGGCAGTGTGCATGTGGGCAGAGCAGCCAGTAGCATGTGGTTTATTATTAACCTGTGCTAAAACAGGTTTATTTTTAATAAAATAATGTAATCTTCCCCATAAGATGCAAACATTAAGGACAGATGAGGTCTCTGTACTCCTATACCCTCACAATGGACAACGGCAATGAAACAAAATGATGTCTTAATTCAAGTGCTTTTCTGAAGATTCTGATTCTGATATCAATCAGTATTTGATGCCATCTAAGAGAAACACACTTTGGTAATTTTTTTCTTTAAAAGCTAAGTTCCTTGGGGTGCCTTGGTGGCTCAGTGGGTTAAGCCTCTGCCTTCGGCTCAGGTCAAGATCTCAGGATCCTGGGATGGAGTCCCACATCGGCTCTTTGCTCAGCAGGGAGCCTGCTTCCCCCTCTCTCTCTGCCTGCCTCTCTGCTTACTTGTGATTTCTCTTTCTCTCTCTGTCAAATAAGTAAATAAAATCTTTAAAAGCCGAGTTCCTTTGATTTCAGGGTTACCTTTCCTTGAGGCCAAAATGGTATGGAAACATATTATTTGCTAACTTTGGAATTAATGTTCCAGAAAAAAAAGAAACACAGACCTTGCAAAGAATCCTATAAAGATAAGAGCTTTGTAAGCCAAATATATAAACAGAAGTTGAATGATTCTTGAACTTTGTATATTGGTTTAAAAAAAAAAAAAAGCCATGTTATTGGTTGGTTTGTAGATTATACATATCAAAATCCTTATTGTGAATGCAATGCCAAATCAACACCTAACCTCTAATACACTATCAGATTTTAAATAAATGTTAGAATTACCATCAATTTAAATAAATACACATCTTTCTTTTTCTTCAAGGGTTCCAGTTAGATTCTGACAGGACTTCTTGTTGAGAAATACAGCTCATTAATTTACTGAATTCGAACTAACATCACCCTTACGCTTTCCCAGCACACTCAGACTATTAAAGTGTTTTTTATATATGTTCATTATTCCGTGGACCCATCTTGAGGACTTTTTAGAATCACTGTTCTTACTGTAACCAAAACACTTCTTTCATGTGTTGTTCCATCCAGTCTATTATGCTATTACTCTTAGGACAAAGCACAAAAAGTTTATAGCCAACAGCCGAAGACTGAAGCTTACTGAAATATGGGACCCTTCACATGAGTATTACCAGACCAGTTACTGAGCATTTATTTATATGTTAACCTAATCAGTTAGTGGCTATACTGGCTATAGTAACATGGCTGTTTAGTTATGAAACAAGTATTTTCCCTTAAATAGGTTTGCTAAAATACCACCCAGACTATAAATACTGGGAAATACTGCTGGTCTACTGGCCATGTTTCCAAAGAGTATCATCTAAAAACAAACAAACAGATCTGTCCCCCACATTCTCAGCTCTCCATACTACTAAACACAAACTTGTGGTAGAAGTGTGGCTGTTAACTACTATAGGTCCTGCTCTCTTTACCAAAAAAACAAGACCCATAACATCACCCAATAACCAGGGTCTAAATTCTAAGCAAACTTCTTAATGTAATAAAATACCTTAAGGCTCAAATTATTTTACTTCTAGGAAAAGGGCCAGCTTTCTTAGTCCTATAAGCTAATAAGTAGCACACTCTCCGCTTATTTTCACCAGAGAGAGAGATCTGTGGCAAGACTGAACTTTACAAGTGCCCCTTACCCTTTGCAACTGGAGTGTGCCTGGATAAATTACTAGAACGGTGAGCAGTATGAAGGACGGGGCAGAGTTCAAGGAAGCTAAAGCACAAGGCAAGTCACTCTGCTAAAAAAAAAAAAAAAAAAAAACTAGCATGTCTTCTCCGGTGATACTGGGGAGAAGAACGAAACTGGGCCGAGCTCGGACCGGTGCACACCTGGGTGAGCAGATCCCTGGCAGACTATCTACTCTGCCTGCCCAAGGGGGGCTCTCAGCAGCCACAATGCCACTATCTGTTCCTGCTCTCTCATCACAGAAGAGGACACCTGAGCTGAAATAAGCCAACTAGATGCTCACCTCCTTGGGAATTTAGAACTAAAACTGTCATCTCCATCTGCACTAGACCCTGGAGGAGAGTGAACGATACGGAAGTCACACTGCAGCCATTCCTCCCTTGGTGGCACAGAGAGCCACCCACGGAGTGCCACGTGGGCAGGTGCAGAGAGATGAGCTGAGAGATTAGACTGTCTGGGTTCTTGGCACTTTTCCACTTGCTCGTTCTATGCTACTTACAAGCTCTGCTCCATTCTTTGGTCTCTATATGGGACACACCTCTATCCTTACAACAAATGCATTCATTAAGTCATTCATTCATGCTTCAGATGGTTTGTTTCTTACAGCCAGTACCAAATTACTGTAACAGGTAAACAGGGTACTGACCACAATGTAGGAGTAAGTTTTTATTTTTCCTCTCTTCTGAAGGTATATAAAGGCACAGATTGGTTTTTTATTTTGTTTTTATTTTGTTTTGTTTTCTGTGATGAGGGCAAAGATGGATTCAATGGAGGAAATCACAGCATTATCATAATAATCAGATACAGCATAAAATAAGGATGCATCTCCTGGACAGATTGTTTCTATTTACTAAAATGTTGCTGCACTATTATTATTCATAGCTAGAATGTTTGTGCTTGAAGACTTGCTACAATCACAATTTTAAATGTTCACCAATAATTAACAAAGACTCAAAACCAAATATTCAAAGAATGTTTTTACTACTTCTAGGGGCTGGTTTCCCCGCTTTCTCCATCACAGTTATTTTCTTTCATACAGTGCTTCCTTCCACCAACTATTAGGAGAACAGTGAAACTTGGGTGCAAATGAATCCATTTGTCAATTAATTTATTTTGATGGTGGAGTAAATAACAAGATTCAATAAAGTAAGCATTCTTCTACTTAAGAGTCTCATTAGATCTTAAAATTTCTATCCATATCAGCATATGAGTTTTTTCCCTTAGATGAAAGATCCAAGTTGTTTTTTTTTTTTTGTTCTGGTAGCAACCAAAACAAGTTATTCAAGTTTACAGTTCATTTAAATAAACAACAACTAGAACATTATTAGCTTTTATAGACACCAAACACTGCACAAAGAGATTAAAGTGTTTCATCATTTCTTTAATCTTTACCCAAATACTAAAAATTAGGTAGACAGTGGGGCACCTGGGTGGCTCAGCTGGTTAATCATCTGCCTTCAGCTCAGGTCATGATCCTGGGGTTCTGGGATCAAGCCCCACATCACTGAGCTTCCTGCTCTGTGGGGAGCCTTCTTTTCCCTCTGCCTCTGTGGGCAGCCCCCATCACGTTATCTTGTACTCATGCATGCACTCTCTCTCTCTCAAATAAATAAATAAAATCTTTTTTAAAAGAATTAAGCAGTCAGTAAAATTACCCGTAATTTGTTTATCATTAAAAAACCACCCAGAAATAGTTCTCAATTTACATATTATAGCGGAACACCCTAAAAATGTAGAATTCTCACATAAGTAAAACAGTCTATGAAAACTCTTTATTTTCTCATTTCTTAAACTTTCTGAAAATGTCATATAATTTATTTTCTTAAAATGATAATTGGTAAATATTGAAATTAACGTATCACTGAGCATTATAGCTGACTTGGGAACTGAAACAGCGATTTCCTCTATAAAAAAGAAAGAATAAATGAATTTAGTAGAATTTAAGCAGCAAGAAACTTGTATCCTTACCAGCTTCTCAATTTCTGATTCAAGATTCTGTATGCAGTCAAGTTTCCTCTTGCGACAGCGCTGTGCAGCGATTCTGTTTTTACTTCTTCTTCTAATATCATGGATACATTCCAGTTGTTCTGGAGTCAGCTTGTGCATTTTCAACAAGGATTGAAAATCATTTCGAGAGAGTGAAATTATTCGCTGTGCATTAAATGGCAGTTTTACCTAGAATGTAAAATAAACATGAGTAATTGTTGCCATAATATGGAATTACACTTAAATCTAGGAAGAGGAAGATACACATCTATATTTTCCAGGGAATTTTATTTAAACTTAAAAAAGAAAGACCTCTATTTCCAATTTCTATATAACCCCTTATAAAAAATGACTGATAATTTGATATTACTAGATTATTTAAGAGCATTCAGAAAACAAGAAAATTGAGAAGCATATTTTTTTAGCAAATAAAAATATTAACACAAATATTCATGTATTTAAAATAAAGAGAATTTAAGTTCTTTTACTAGGGTATTTTAATAACACAAAAATATCTTTAAACTTCTTTTTAAAGTGTTTTTAATGTGCTTAACCAAACCAAAAAAAAAAATCTATTTTATACTTTCACTTATACTACTGGGTAGCACTGATTGAACACTGGTATAATTACACTAGTAATTTCTAAGGCATTTCAGAAAATTAAGTTTTCTGTCAAGAGAACAGTAGTTTCATATAACTCAACTTAAAAATCTACACATTTCACTTTCCAGTATAGGAATGGTTAGAAAAGCCTTATGAATATTTTAAAGTCATTTCCAACATACTTAAATTTGGAAAAAGGAGGATTTTTTTTTTTTTAATAAACTGTGTGTCAATTTAATGATATCAAAAATGCTTACAAAACACTGATCAAGTTTCTCTGGAAACCTACTTAATTTGTCTTTCAAACTTAGAGAAACTAGTTATACAAAATGTTTTAGATTTCTTAAATGTTATTTTTCTTAATATTACTTTCATAGTTTCAAACACTGGGTTTATAAATGCCATAAATAAATCTATAGAAATATCTCATGCGTACATATTGCTTCTTAAATTCAGTCACCTATAACCTCCCTTCCAAGCCACGCCAGCGGTGGGCGGAGGGAGAGAATTCAGTCCCTCTTTTAAGCCCATGTCATCCAACAGCTAGAAACTCAAGAAAATGATAAAGCCCCAACAAGCATTTATTATCACTGGAACTATGGTAATGTTTTACAAAAAAGCAGCTATCAAATACAAACATTTGTACACAAACTACACAGATCATGCTTGGTAAGGTTAATACCATACCAGCTACATGTAACTCATGCCGAATTATTAAGACATTAAATTAGTGGCTGAAATGGCTAAGGAAAATAAGAAAAAAATTAATGGCTCTGAAAAACTAAGGCAGAGAAAACTCAGCATTAGAAGCCACATTCCTATACCTAGTCACTACTAAGTCACTGCTAAGTGACTAGTCCAGGGATCCTGTGGCAATGAATGAGATAGGAACATATGTTGCATTTTTCCAGCAGTTACCATGTAACAGTCACACTCTTTTTTTTTTTTCCCCCTCTTGGGACGCGGTATTCGATTTAAACCATTAAACAGCCAATGTGTGAATCCACTCCAAGGCAAACATAAATATACCTGCTTGAAATATATGAACAGAGAAGTCCTTCAAACTTGGTCACACTCTTTTGGTACTGATCATATGGCCTATGGGTTTCCAACCCCCTGCCGGAGCCTGCTCATATGTCCCTAGTGGCACAACAGGAGCTGACAGAGAGTGAACCCTGATTAACACTGGTAAAACAAGGACTTAACAACACACACATTTTCCCCTCACCTCACATTCTTGTTCTCTGGCTGAACAGGGTTCGCTGTCCCCTTCAGTATCGGTCTCAGAGTCATCTCCCAAGCTAATCACACAAGCATACGGGTAAGGTTCCTGCTGGGGTTCTGAAACATACTCAACATTTCCAATTTCCAAATTGCTTGAACAGCCTTCGGTACTCAGAGTACTTATAAAAGGGCAGTTGACAGAACTCAACGTTGTAAAAGTCCTCTGACCCGGCTCCGGGCTCTCACTAATCCTGATACCTAACCAGGGACACTCAGACCGCTTCTGCGAGTAGATCTGTTCTGAGCCATCTTTGGCCACAGCAGGGGATAACTGCATTTGGCAAGAGGAGTCTGTGCTGCAAATGTCACTCCAGAAGCCTTTTGCCAGGTGTTCGGCCACTTCTCGCTCCACACTACTCCGATCGCTAGAGGCAAGGCTACTGTCTTCCCTGGGGCCAGAGTCAGATTTCAAATGTAAATCCTGACTTTCACCAAATGTTTTCTCCTCTTTAACCTCTGTACCTGACAAAGGCTTTTCTGTTAACACTGCTGTGTTTTGCATTCCGGCAAAATTCAAGTCACCATATTGGTCGTATGTGTGTAAAAGAGACAGAGAATAGAGTCCATGAGGGTCTGCAGAAGAATTGTGGGGGAAAGGAGTCACTTCCGATTTTTCTGACGGGCAATGAGAAGCAGGATCTTCCTTCTTGGTTTCTTCATGTTCTGTTGCTAATCTACTTTCTTCACATTTTAAAGTCACCTGCACATCTGCACAGTCCTGGATTCTTCCCAGACACTCATTTTCAGATGTCTCATTCGGCTGAACAGAAGAAGCCTGAACGTCCTTGACACTGGATTCCACAGTACGGACTCGGTCAGTGCCGAAAGCTTTTTGGAATTTTCTGTATTTGGGGCATAAAGATGGCAAAGCCAGAGCAGCATCTTTTTCTAAGCACATGGATTCACAGGTTTGACTGGCACTGTCTTGTAGAGGAGATGATACTTTTGCATTTGCTTGATACCTATGCAGTTTCCACTGAGAAGTCTGGACATTTTTATTTTCCAAAAATTCCTCCACTTCATCAATTTCTAAATCCCTCTGGTCCAAAAGTGAACATTTAAGGTCTGCTTTTTGACAGTGTGATGGGATGCATTTTTTTCTTAGGCATTCTTGCTGGTCAGCAGTGGAGTCCAAAAATTTAAATTTGAGAAACTGAAAGCAAGACTCCTCAATGTCACGTACACCTAAAAATTCCACACACTTGCACACTTCATCCACATTGTCCTTATTTAAAATCAGTTTGGCAGTGTAGGCAAACTGAATCAAAGGTTCAAATCCTTTCACTGTCACCTGTTAACATACAAAATAAAAACAAATGCATCACTGGAAAGCAGTCGAGTAGATAAAGAAAAGTAGAAGGGAAATAGAGAGATGAATAACTTACTTGGATCATGATAAAACAGTCTTTTAATTTGAAAGTGAAAATATTCTTCTAGAAAATATAAAGCTAATTAGGAGTCTGGAAAAGCATGCTTAACATACCCCATTCACTGGAACCATACCCTCCACTTTATGGAAGTGACACATGATTTAAGATACCTATGCAGTTTCCACATGAATATAAAGACACATGAATTACAGTTTTACTCATATGAGGTAAAGACAGTAAACACAGCCATTATGATATGTGTTGTTCCTTTCTAAAAACAAAGGCTAACCTACAGTTGGCCTTTATCATTTTCTTGGTATTGCCTTATTCAGTGATCTCTGCCACAGAAGTGACAATCTGTTGATTCCCCAAACTGTAACGACAATTTCATGGAAGCACGGGTGACCAGCGTAAGCTAAACTGTATGTAGGCTTAGTATCCATGAGAGAGTTGCCCACACAGACCTGTCATAAACAAAAAAGTTCTATATACTTTCTCCAAACTCCTCTTAACAGCGGCTATTTTGTGTCCCAATGTCCCAAGGCTCAACATTCTTCTAGCTGCGTTCACTCACTAAGTAAAAGCAAGCTATTCTATTCGAGTAAGAGTGAGTGTAACCAGCACTTCGCAGACCTGTGAGAGGTCTCCTGGAGGCAGGACATAACAAGGACAGAAACATTTACATGCTTGAGCTCCAAACAGGCTGCTGTGAAAGACATGTGTAAAACCAAGCTCCACAATTATGACACAAAATCACCTTTGGTTTACCAATGCACAGAAACAATCTCAAGAAAGAAGAAGGGGGGCAGTAGAACACTTATGGAGTACCTGCTTTCCATGAGGCCATGTCTAAAATGATTTCTAGAACCCTAAACCCACTCAGTTTCCCATTACAGGAAAAGGTCAAAGGGAGAGAATGTGAGACAGTGTGTCCATGACTCTAAGCATGATCTCTCCCAATGTCTACAATCCACTGGCTGTGCCCTGCTTTGGTCACTGTATCAGAAAATAACATAGGGCCACCTGGGTGGCTCAGTCAGTTAAGCGACCAACTCTTGATTTTGGCTCAGCTCAGGATTTTAGGATTGTGAAATCAATCCCTGCCTCAGGCTCCACACTGCACGTGGAGCCTGCTTTAGATTCTCTTTCTCCCTCTCCTTTGCTCCACACTCACACATATGCTCTCTCTCAAAAAAAGAAAAAAAAGAATGTAATAGTAGGTAAAGTTATTCAACTGCTCAATATTGTTAACTAACATCCAAAACTAACAATTCTACATGTAAAAATGTTGTAATTTCCATGAAAAAAGTTAAAGAAATGAGTTGCTGCAGAACCTGGGAACTGCTCCTCAGCCTCATGACAAGGACTCTGTTTTATTTTTTAAATTTATAAACCATAAAGAGATTTAATTAGGTTCAGTTAAACTAAAATCAGGAAGCTTCCAGAACCAAAGACCTCTCTCCCACCTCTTCCGGTAGAGTAATGTTAAGCTCTGCATCGGCCTGTCCTACGATTCTCGAGTGGAGGTAACTGCTGCACGCCGCCAACACAGATCGGTGGGCACGGAACCGCTGGCCCTCCACAAGGACAGTGACATCACACAGCACGTCTTTCTTCCGCTGGTCATTGAGGCTGAGCAAGACATTGGTGCTGTGCACCGAAGATTCATAGGCAAAAACCGCGATCTCACTCAGAGACATTCTGCATAACAAATGGTGTCGGGAAGTTCAGTGAAAGCATGCTTCTCGTCGTCATCAAACCTGTAAAAACATATGCAAGATTTTACTTGAATAAAGTCTTGTTAGAAGTATTTTTAAAAATGACAGTGTCAAATATAAATGAAATTACTCATCACAAAAACAAAAATGAAAACAAAATCCCCTAGAGAACCTAGACATATTTATTACTTTATTTCATTTAAAATAGGTTCTTCAACACCATTTTTAGTTAGTTTTTCTAATTTTAGGAAAAAGGATCTCAGGATGAGGGAGGGAAGAACTTTATGTTCTCTGAAAGTAAGTCATTTCACCCTGACAAAACACCTCCAATGAGCAAACAGACTCACTGATCTGGGAAGTTTCTGGGTGGGATCCCAAACCTGTTGCTTTATGACATGAATGGGCGTGTGTGCCTAGTTCCCCAGAGGTCACCCTTGGGATGGGCCTGGCAGGAGAACAGGCGTATGGACCCACCATTCTCCATGCGCCCTTCTCCAACACTTGACAGCTGGCAGGAGGCTTTGGTGCTTTATAACAAGAGACACACTCTACATAAGGTAAAGTTCCTCCAACATAAGGAAGAAATGACTTGAGAAAAAGACTCAAATCTGTCAAGCCAGATCTTAACGAGTCTTTTTACAGAACAAGTCATACTTTACACTACAAATAGAGGAAACAGAGTACAACTATTTCATCATTAAGAGCATGATTTACCATACACAGAAACTCTTAGTTTTCTGAAAATGTTCAAAGATAAGTCATCAAAAAATGTGTATGTATTTTAAAATACACCGTATTTTAAATATTATGACATATCATAACCACCATTTTTATCATATACAAACTACTAGCAAAAAAGATAGCCACAATATATGTATGTCTACACAGTTCAATCATGTACTATTCTTATACATGATCTATTATATAACAGAGACTGAAAGTAAGAAATTAGGGCGCCTGGGTGGCTCAGTGGGTTAAGCCGCTGCCTTCGGCTCAGGTCATGATCTCAGGGTCCTGGGATCGAGTCCCGCATCGGGCTCTCTGCTCAGCAGGGAGCCTGCTTCCCTCTCTCTCTCTCTGCCTGCCTCTCCGTCTACTTGTGATTTCTCTCTGTCAAATAAATAAATAAAATCTTTAAAAAAAAAAAAAAAAAAAAAGAAAGTAAGAAATTAAAAGAGAGGTTCTAGTATCTTCCTCCAGAGCCCAACGGCCAGTGGCGAGCACGCCCAAGGAGTGTATGCATACCTCTCTACGGCATGATCAGACTGAGAAACTCCTCACACGTATCACCTGTCATTCAATTTTGTTTTTCTGAACTACTGCACTGCCTAAAACAAGAAGGTCCTCAAAAGTTCAGTGACTGAATAAACTTTCTTGTTTCCAGATTCGTTATACACCAAGCAAAAATGAGAGGAGACAAGAGGACTACTGGTGTTCAGGCACTCCAGGCCCAGAGCACGGGTGACTTCTGCCTCACGGACAGGCTGTTTTAGTCACAAACATGTGAAATTCACCTATAAATTCTACCTTACTTACGTGTTTATCTTTGAAGTACTCAATACAGCTAAAACGTTGAGTTCTTCAGAAGTAGTCAATGAAAACAAAATGTCTTGTTATGGGGCTGAACTCTGCCCTAGGTTAAGGCTTACAACTGATCACTCACTGGTTCAGCACACCACATAAAATCACGGCGACTGCAAAACAGGCACTAGGACTAACTTAACTTCTGGATTGTGCCCATTCAAAAGAATAGTGAATTCCCTTTTGCAACTGGTCTTAGTATTTCACTTACCAAAACAAGGAATTAAGAGTTAGGAATCGTAAGGAAGAACTATCAAAGAGATCACGTGCCCCATGTGTGTGGTGCCACACAGACCACCGCCCTCCACTTTCTCTAAGACGATGTACACCTCCCCCCACAAGCCGGACTCAACAGCTCGCCTTTCTCTGTCCCTGCACCCACGTCCCCAGCCTCTTTATTCGTTTCAGGCATCTGCCTTGCAAACCCTTGTAACTAGACTAATCTTACTTTTACATCTTGTCATTCTGCGACCTCTGCACAGCCAGGCAAAATCATAAAAACACACAGGCTGGGGTCACTATAAATTCATGGCCTCAGCACTGTTCATCAATTCTTTCGTGTGCCCTGATATCCCGTTCTCCACAAGAGCCTTCCAAGTGGACACTTTTGTCTTCAGTAAGTGTCCTTCCCAGTAGACAACCACAACGAGGATCCAACCTCAGAAATTATTTTCCCCACCACCACCTCCACAGGCCGCCTCTCCTACTGAAAACAGTCCCCAGTGTCTGCTCTCGACCTCACAGCACCCTCGCTTCTTCAATCCAGGACCTTCCCCTAACACTCCCTTCTCACGTATGTCCAAACTCTCTCTCTATGCCAGCTTTTTCCCATTAGACGTCGCTCATAAGTATGCTTAAGTCTCTCAAGAAACTATCCTAAAACACTAAAGCAAATATTCATCGAGCTATCATTCCGTACCAGGGACAGGCCTGCGGTGCTGACACAGCTTCCCTTACCTACTCTTCAACATAGCCCTATGACACTGATGCTCTTACATCATCCCAACCTTACAGATAAGGAAACTGAGGCTCAGTAAGAAGTATCTTGGCTGTGGTCAAAAAACCAGTAAGACGAAGAATGAGGAGTCATACCAAGCACCCGACTACTCCGTATTTGTCTCCCGTTAGTAGCTGCTGAACACATAGTAGAGAAAGTCACTGCAGTACTGCCTCCCCACAGTATTACTAAAAGGTTGTGCATGAAAACAGGGAAATGAGCCTCCCAGAGCGCCAGGAGCAAATGAACTGGACCTGAACTTCAACAAAGAGGACTCTGGACTCTTCAACACCGCAACCTAAAGGGACGCTGGTTCTCAAGGAAACCACAACAAAAGCAGTTCCCACACCTTCACTTTGAAGCTGCTGTCAGCACACATATGAGCCCTCACTACTCACCTCAAATCCCAGAAAGAATTTATTCTTGGCTCAGCCCTCCTGTTTAGGCAGTTTGGGGTGACAGATCACTTCAGAAGTTCTCAGCCAACTTAGAGATTTGCTGTGAGATACAGATTTGGGAGATAAGCCAAGGAGAGAGGAGCCAGGGACCCCAGTAGTACAACAAACAGCCTCTCAAAAGAACCTAAAGTGTCTCACTTAAGTGGACTAAGCATATGCATGTCATGACTGATCGTGCTCCCCGCAGAACCTGGGACATATCTGACACCTCCCTCGGCCCTTGTAGGCAATCTCTCATTGAGATCTGCTACCTCTGCTTCTCAACACGGAAACGCACTTCTCTCCATCTGCATTGCCACAATTCTAGTCCAAGCCATCACTGGCTCTAGTCTAGACAGGTGCTGCCCACCTTTTGTAATGGCGTCTAAGCTCACACATGTACAAATACACTAAATAAAAAGTGAAACTAAGTTTCATCTATTAATATTTTATCCTTACTAGTGCAAAGTACTCTAATATCTACTCTGTTCTATTAAAAATAAATAAATAAATTCCAGTTGTGATCCACTCGATTTCAAGAACCACCAAGGGACCACCATCTCAGGCATGGAAAACACAGTCCAGTGGCTAACTCCACACACGAGGTTCAAATTCCAGCTCTGCCATTACCTACCTGTATGACCTTCGGGCAAGCTGCTTTAACCTTGCCAGGTCTTGGTCTCCTCACCTGTAAAATAAGGATAACAAGAGCACCTCACTGGATTGTCATGAGGTTTCTATGGACAATAAGGGTAAATGGTTTAGCACAGTACCTGGCCTATAGCAAACAAATACGAAATATCAGCTGTTCTTAATGATAGTAATAATAACAAAAGCTTCATCCCTCTCAATCCCCTCTAGACCCCCTCCAATGTGCTCTCCCACATCAAAGTGATTTCTCCCTTGCCAAAACCCAACATTGTCTTCCAAATTTCTTATGAACAATTCTAAATCCTTAGCCCATCCTCCAACCTGCAATAATCCAGCCTTATCTCGAGTTTTGTCTCTCTTGCTATTCTCTTGCCTCACCACCCCTTCTTCTTGCCCCAGGGAACCAAGCTCCTCTCCACCTCAGGGCCTTTGAACACACTGTGCCTGCAACCTGCACTTCTCCTACTCCTCAGCTGGCTAACTCCCCACCTTTTAGGTCTCTGCTTAAACATCAAAATCTTGTCTGACTTGTTTTCTGCCATAACTCATGCACATAACATAACTGTACCTGATTCCATGCAGGAACTTGCTTCTGAATGAATGATTTCACATATGTACTACAAATCCAGAACGCAGAGCATCTACATTTTTTTCCAAACACACTGCAATCAGCTATTCTGGTATATATAGGAACAATGCCACTAAGCCCAGCACTCCGAGAAAATTCCTTGGATACCAGCTTTCTCACAGTCAGGAGCAGCGAAAGAGAGCCCGCTCTGGGAGCCAGAAACGTATGTGCAAGACCACTGGTCAAAGAAGAACAAAACTTGGCAACTATAAACAAAGCCAGTATAGCTGACTTGCATAAACAAAGACATCACGACCCTGGCCTCATCAATATGGGGTACTACAGAAAGTTAATCTGAAAATCAATTTTCCTAATTCTGAAAACCACCTAAGAGGTCAGTAATTTTTTCACCCAATAACATAATGACTAAAGACTGGCACACATCCTTCTAGCATCTGTCAGTGTGACCTTGTAACATTTCTCAAACCTAAAAGGTAAAATACACCACCACCCAAGGAACCTTCCAGATTTATAACTGTTAATTTATTAACACCAAACTTAGATTCTTCCATTACACATGAATTTTTCTCTATTCCTGGAAATATAACTACTGTTATATATAACTATATAACTATATACATATAGTTATATATAACTATATAACTACTGTTATAATTCAAAATAAAGGTTTGTTGACCTTTGTAGCTTGCTGATTCATTCAGTAATGCTGATAAAGGATGAACAAGCATTTTAAAGCTTCCTGTACTTCGATTTAGAAATAACTTCTGCTCTCTGCTCAACATACACAATTCAAGTTTTAAAAGTCACCAGTTGATGTTTTTGCTTTCAAAATGATAAATAAACAAGATGCTATGGTTTCATCCCATTTTCATAATTTAAAAGATAACCTACTTTTTAAAAAATCTTTTAAAAGCCTAAAGTGGTTATCTGATCATGGACCAAGTACGATGCTTCACAACCAAAATTCAGAAAGTAACTGTATGAGGATGAAGTTCCACACATACAAGAGCTGGAATTTTGTTTCCCTCAAATACCATAGAACTCTGGTTTCTTGTTTTTAATTATGAGTGTGGAAGGGCACACAAAATAACCAAGGAATCACTTACAAGGAAAAACAAAAACAAAAACTCTCATCCAAACATCCTTTATCTTCACTGAACAATGATGAATGTCCTTTCTACAAGTGTATACGGAGCTACCCAACAGATTTAGTGCCATGAAAACACAAGTAAAAAACAGTCTCTACATTCAAGAACATCACCTACAGATGTTCAAAATGAAAATGATGCCTTGGGGCAAAAGCAATGACAATGATCGTTATAATCAATTTACACAGGAATGTGAACATTCCTAAAAGTATTTATTTGCAATAACTCTCCAAACAAAAACTACTTCCTAGTCAATTCTCATTTAACCATAATATTCAATTAATGAAAATGATGATTTCCAAAACAGTTGTTAGCTGAGGGTGTGTGTGTGGGAGGGGTGATGTGGTTGGGCATCAATTGGACATCCCATACGGCAAAATGGGCAATTGAGTTGGCCTTTATAGAAAAAACAATACTCTTCATCTACAAACATCTTCATCTAAGGAAGAATTCCTTAGAACCTCCCTCACCTTCTCTCCAGTGGCCATTTGTAATTTCTACCTCTTTCTCCTTATTGCTTCTGCCCACCACCAACTCCATCACACTCCATCAATGACCTTTACCTCACTCAGTTTCAGGTCAGGGTCTCCAAAGGCTCAGAAGACAGGAAAACTCCTCTTAGCACACCATCCTTCTCAGCTCCCTCCTAAGCTTCAAGCTCCCCTAAGCCAGTTTCTGTTACAATCTACCCAAGATACCTAGCATTTGAGTGTTCTTCTGCAGTTAGGTGCACCTTGTCTTCTACTGTTCAAGTAGATGGCAAAGACCCAACAATATTGTGTGTGTACACCTTTAGTTCTTTGTCTTTCCTTTTGAAGCCTTTATATATTTATATATTAATGCATAAATAAATACATAAATAAGTTCGCTTTTAATGTAAGGTAGAGATGCCCACAGAAAAGTGTCTTTTTAAAAAGAAGGGCTTTTCTTATTACCATTCCCAATCTGGAAAGAAGCTTAACATCAAAAAGTCTGTGGGAAGACCTGTACCCTGGGGCAAAGAATACATTATACGTTAAAAAAAAAAAAAAAGTCTGTGGGAATTTAAATCAGGGACAATAATTTAAGTCTACATTCTTTCCTATATTCTCAGAGCTGAGTCATCTTCCAGGAAGAGCCAGGAAGAGTAACTCAGTTTCCAAGATTTGCTATTTTCTTTATGTTTTTAACATAAAGATCTTAAACATCATACTTGCTTAAACATATCTGATAACCCCATTTTCTAAATCCATTCCTCTTATGAAAAAATCCCAAGTATGAATAGATGAGATATACAAATGTGTAGATCAAAAAAAAACTGAGTGAAAATAGAAAACAAAACAAAAATTGGAGTAAGTAGCAGAAGACCTTATAAAAGCTCCAAAACATGGATGTTGTTTTTAGAGGACTTTTACAATAACATATGGGAAAATGGAAATCGATGTTAACTATGTGACTAAAGATACCACAGCTTTTTTAACCCACTGAGCCACCCAGGCACCCCGCCACAGCTTTTGTAGAATGAGATGTGGAGAATGGAGAAGGTGAGCAAATCACTAAAATTTTTGCAGCTCATGATTCAATCCCTGCTTCCACAAAGGGAAAGTTGGACTTTTCTCCACTTACTCTTCCTCGAATTAAAAATTATGCATTTAATCATGGATCTTTTTTGTATTTTCTTGGTCTAATTCCATATCTGAAATGATAGAGCTAAAGTTAAACACAGAGGGGAGACATCTGAACGGTTAGAGAAGTATCAAGACCCTATTTACAGACTCACCAACTCAGAGGTCAGAAACAAAAGGTTTTTTACTTCCCAAGTCAACAAATTCAACTTTGATAACTGTGGGTAGTACATTTAAAATAGCTTGGAAAGGAATAAAGGAAGAAAAAAAAAAGAATTAACATAGGAAACCCGAGCTCGAGAACCAAAACAAGAATAACAGACTCCACGATTATACCTTTTTAAATGAAAAGAATTTAAGAAAACAAAGCAGTCTTTTATTTGCTTAACATATTTGGCGGCTACTTGATCCTTAACAAGACTGTTGTAGCTCAAGTGAAATAGATCATCTTATGAAAATATGAACTAGCAATTAGAACTGGCCCGCACCAATAAGGCTCATTTACTGAAAACACTCTCTCTCATGTACTTGTCAGCCACTACTTTCTGTACCAACATTGAGGTATGATTTACATAGAACTGCACTATTTAAAGTGTACGGTTCGGTGAGTTTTGACACGTGCATATGGGCATGAAACTACCACCAATAAAGATACAGAAATTTTAAAAAAGATCAATTTCAGCACTCCAAATTCCATACGCCCCATTTGCTCTCTCCTTCCCTGTCCTCCTAGCTCCAGGTAACAAAAGATTTGATGTCACTGTAGATTAGCATGCATTCTCTATGATTTTTATATAAATAGCATCACACATTATGTCCTCTGCCTCAGGCTTCTTTCATTCAGCTTAGTGACATTCATACTGCATACATCAGATGTTTCTCTATTGCTGAATAATATTCCATTGTATGACTGTATCACTCTTTGTGTATCTAGTTAACTACTGATGGAGGAGTCTAACAAAAATGGACGTAAGTGCATTGCTTCCAGTTTGGGACTACTGTAATAAAGCCTCTGTGAACGTCCAGATGGACATATACTTCATTTCTCTTGGGTAAATAAATACCTTAGGAGTAGAAGAGCTGAGTGATATGGTAGGTTGATGTTTAACTTTTCAGAAATTGCTGAGCAGTTTCCCAAAGCAAGTGTATCATTCTGAACGGCTCCTTAGCAGTGCACAAGCCCAGTTGCTCCACATTCTAAGCAATCCTTGGTATTCAGTTTTTTTAATCTTAGCTACCCTAATAAATGTACCGTGGTATCTCAGTGTGGTTTTAATTTACCTTTCCTGATGGCCACTGATGTTGAGCATCTTTTTATGTGCTTATTGGCCATTTGTATATCTTCTTCTGTGAAAATCTGTTCAATTTATCTGCTCATGTTTAGTGGGCTGTTTTCTTACTGAACTGTTAAAGCCAGCAGAATTTTTATCAGGATTGCAGTGACTCTATATACCAATATGGGGAGAACCAAAATCTAAATTGAGTCTTCTCATGCACAAACATGGCAAATCTCCCCGTTTACTGAGTTCTTCTTTCAGCATTATTCCGGCGTTTTTAGTAACGAGGTCCTGCATATCTTTTGTTATATTTACTCTTAACTAGTTTATGGGACTTTTTTATAGTTACTATAAATGAATCTGTTTATTAAACTTCATTTTCTGGTTTTCTGCTGCTACACTGTAAACAAAAAATCAATTTTTTAAATATTAACCTTGAATTCTGCAATCCTACTTAATTCAGTTATCAGGTCTTAACAGTTGCTTTGAAGATTCCTTACAAGTGTCTATGTACCATAATCATGTCAATCTGCAAACAGAGACAGTTTTACTTTTTTCTCATCTTTAGAGTTATTCTTCCTCCCTTACTGCAATGACTGAAGAGCGACAGCGCTGAGAGCTGGCATTCTTGCCTTATTCCCTTATAAGGTTAAGTTTTTGATAATTCACCATTAAATATTATGTTAACTGTAAGTTTTCTAGGATGAGCAACTGATGGGCAGTAAAGGAGGTGTGGTAGTTACTATCCCAGTTAACTTCGGGCTCATATAAGAAACTCAAAGGGGAAAAAAAAAAGCAAAGAGTGAAAATTCCCCAAAATTCCCCAGAAGAGTGAAATTCCCAAACTCACTCAGCTTCCTCTAAGGGCACCCTTCATTCCTACACCACTTTCTAAGTATTCACCCAAGACATCCAAGGATCCCAAAATCAGGGGCTATAGATAAGAAGGGCACAGGGTGGTTATCAGAGGGCACACCCACGACTGAAAGACTGTCAGAACCATACAAACATAGCGCCTTTCTGCTCTAGAAATCGCGAGGGCGGAGAGCATGGAAGAGCATTCTGCAGCTCGATGACAAACCCTGGCAAGGTACTGTACATCTCTTGTCCTGTACATTGACAGCATTCCCTCTGTTTTTAGGTAAAGTAGGGTCAAGAATACTACTTTCTATTGGGAGGATCAAATAAAATAATACACATAATGTTTCTAGAACAGTGCCTGGCACATAATGACTGCTCAAGAATTACTGACTAATTAATTAAATGTTAGCTATTATTTGATTAAATGTTAGCTATTATCTGAATCTGATGCTAGAAAGGTTTTTTGAGTGGCATAAGGAGACACTAGAACTCTAGTTAAAGAAGTGTAATAGCATACTGCTTAGCTGTCCAGGGCCCCTGCATGAGAATATGGACACTTAACTGGTTTTCAACGTTCAGAATGACAAATAGCAGAAGACTTAATTATGGTTATAATTAATATAATTATAAATGGGATATAGATATATATTATATATATAATATAAATAATATAAATGGGATATAGACATTGTTAATCTTGACAAAATGAAAGTAAAATGAACAGGCTGGGAGATGGAATCAGAGAGAACTGAAAGGAAAACTAGTATTTCTATATGACTTACAATGTTGAGTCAAAAGATACGTCCAAAAAAAAAGGTACTTCCTTGGATGAGTGAGACCAAATTAAAAAATAAAACAAATTCTGGGGTTGTAGAGGTGACCAAGAACAGAAATGAAATAACAGATTACAAATATAGGTGGGGTGATGGTGGAAGCAACAAAATTAATATCCAGAGTAAAAGGAAGTCAACAGATAATATATTAGGTTCATAAACTGAGGTCTAAACATCTTAGAGATACACAGGTAACTACCAAAAAAATTGTACAGCAGAAATGGGTAAAGATGAATATTATCCACAAAGCAGAATTAGGGGTAGGATGGGGTACAACAGATAGGGTTGCTTCATGATAAATCTTTCCATATTTTTTAAACCAAAAACATGTAATACTTTGACTAAGAACATAAACTTAAAGATATTTAAATAGTAAACAAAAATATTAAAACACAATTAAGTCTAAATTGCTGATAACTTCGTTGTGAGACTTAAATTTTTTGAAGATTTTCCAAATAGAAAAGAAATTTGACAAAGAGGAAAGTCAACCTTTAATTAACATTTTACATTATTCTGACTAAACTAGGAGGTGGGAGGGTAAAGAAATAGAGTAAGATTTCTCACTTGGGAACAATGTTATACATATGGTTTAATATTTTATACTGATAGCAATACCAACTGAAACAGATTCTTCAAAAATCTTCTAAAGAAATGAACTATTGAACTGCCAAACGACTAGAGCCTTACAAAATCTGATGAAACTTATTTCCACCAAGAAAACTACTCACATAATAAAATTTTGCATTTGCTTTTAGTTGAACTGATAAATGCAATCAAGAGCTGCTGCTTTGAGAAGACGAGTAAAACTGACAAGTTTCTAGAGTCTCACCAAGGAAAACAGACGAACACAGAGGATTCCCGCTATCACACAGAGCACCCTAGAATGGCTCTTCTCGCAATGCCCTTCCATCTACAATACAATTCTCTACTCCCCTTTGTAGAAGTCCTCAAAAGAGCCATTTACATCCTCCCTATTTCCACTTCCCTCTCTTCCCAATTTCACTGGAGCCCACTAAAACCAGGCCTTTCCCCCTCCGTTCCATGGAAACCACTGCTAAATGGCAAATTTTCAGTCTTCTTACACAGCATCTCAGCAACATTCAACAGGTTGAGCATTCTCTCCCTGAATTCCTTTCTTCGCTTGGCTTGCAGGATACACAATCCTGATTTCCTACCTTGCTGGCAGCCACCTATCAATTTTCACTGATGGACTGTCCTCCTCTTCCAAATCTCTAAACCCTGGAGAGCCCAGGGCTTAGTCCTCAGGTACCTCCTCTTCTTTGCACACATTTCCTAGGTGAACTCATTCAGACCCAAAGTAAGAAGAGGATCCCTCATGGACTTAACGGTATATTCTCATAATTATATTTGGTCTAATCTCAACAGCTCTCTTGAACTTCATATTCATGTACCTAACTGCATACTCAAATTACTACTTGTATATCTAACAGGCATTGCACACTAAGGGCTCCAGAAATCTTGGTTCCCCCCACCTCTAGTTAGAATGTATGTCAAGATATTTACAATGGTTACATTTAGGTAATTTTTGTTTCTGCATTCAAATTCTTAACTATAAATACATGATACTTTATAACCAGAAAAATGAATGGATAAAGAAGATGTGGTTCATATTTACAATGGAATATTACTCAGTCTTCAGAAAAGATGATTTATCTACCATTTACATTGACAAGGATGGAACTGGAGGGTATTATGCCAAGTGAAACAAGTCAATCAGAGAAAGAGTTATCATATGGTTTCACTCATATGTGGACACAGGAATAGTGCAGAGGACAATAGGGGAAGGGAGGGAAGACTGAAGGAGAAGAAATAAGAGACCGAGACAAACCATATGAGACTCTTGACTCAGGAAAAAAACTAAGGGCTATGGAGGTAGGTGAGGAGGATGCGGTTGGTTACCTGGTGATGGGCAACAAGAAGGGCACATGATGTGATAAGCACTGGGTATTACACGCAACGAATGAATCACTGAATATTAAATCAAAAACTAATGATGTACTGTATGTTGGTTAATTGAATTTAAATTAAAAAAAAGAAAAATACTAAAATAGACGACAACTATAAATCAAACAATGTACTTTCATTAAAAAATGCAGTTGACATTTATTTCTTGTCTTGAAGGCTCCCAAAGAGGCAATTCCAAAGAATGCCAAATACTTTTTCCTCCTTTATAATGGATATTTCCTCCAGTCATCAGTGGTACTGGTTTGTTACTATGTGTGAAATTCATGGGCAACTCTACAACACAGGACCTTCCACTGGTATCTTCACAGTAAATACGAAAGAGTAAAGGAAACTATATAGGTCTCTCAAATAAAGGATGACTTAATGTGGAAAAAGAACTCTGTACAGAAAATAAGGAGGAAGGATGCATCAAGTCAGGTGTAGCTATTTAAACAAGGGCAAATGTGCATCCATTAGACTTAAGTAAGTAGCTCCTAACCTATTTTGTTTGTCTCACAAAGGCCTTTAAAAGGGATAAAGAGCTAAACAAACAAGGAGAATTATGAAACGCAGAAGAAAATTCAGTTTAGGTTATTTTAACACTGCAGCAGAGTATCTCTGGAAAGAACAGCAGTATTAAATACACTTAGAGCTTTGCCGGTATTACCCACCAGGTGTGTGTTCTTCTGTGAGCTACCTGACTTCATGCTTCAGGTTTCCCATAAGAAAAACACTTACTCTAGGGATTGAATGGTTTGGTGCATTTAATAGCACAGTGTCTGGCACAAGATCATTGTTATTTTATCATTATTACTGCCATCATTATGCAAGTGACCAACAGAAAACTGTATTTTAAAAGGTTCTGCAAACCCAAGAATTAAGTTACAAAAGGCAGAGACCCCTGTATCTTGGAAGAATAAAAATTTAGTAAACTTAAGATCTCAACAAGGTAAAAAGAAATCGTTAAAACTGGAAAGTCTGCTCAAGATAACTGCCAGTGGCACAGAACTAAAGCATTTCTAATTAAAAGAACACATTCATCCAGTATGACCTGCTTCCCCACTTCTGTTACAGATGCAGAAACTGAAACCCTGAGGGGGGTTAGTAACTTAAAGGCTACAGAGGACTTCTACCCCCACATCCAAATAGTACATTCCAATTCACATGCATGACCTAAGTGACACATGTGTGCAGGTTTTCTTGGGGTGGTGGGGGACAGGGTGGGTGAAGTGAAAAGGGATGGGAGAATAAGGAAGAGAGGGAAATGCCTCAAGTATCCTGCGTGTGATGAGAACAGTGTTAGACTAAAAGGGCGTTCAAGAAATAACCAATTTCCCTTTATTATTCAATACTGATTAATTAATTTCTGATTAATACTTCTTAGGGGGCACCAAGGTGGCTCAGTGGGTTAAGCATCTGCCTTTGCCTCAGGTCATAATCCCGGGATCCTGGATCTAGCCTCAAGTTAGGCTCCCTGCTCAGCGGGGAGTCTGCTACTCCCTCGCCTTCTGTGCTCTCTCTAATAATTAAATAAAATCTTAAAAAAAAAAAAAAAAACACTTCTTGGATTACATAAATAATCTCATGTATCATTAAAAGGAATCTGACATTAAACTATGCGGAACTAAAGTCAAAAGTCTATAGTTATACTCAACTATATATGGAAAATTCAAGGACAGACTGCTATAAGGTATTTCACTAAAAGTTACTTTTCATATAGAGTATTAAGTGTTTATGTCCTACAGTCAAATGAAATACTATAAATTCTTCATATGTCACTTTGTTTTCAAACTATAAAAAGCATAACCATGATCCAAATTATTTATTTCTGATTGTGTAGAGGAAGTCAAAGTCCCAAAGCTAGATCAAGGTCAGAATGACTCTGTAGATCTAACAGTTAACACACACAGTATGCAAAGTAACTGGGGGGGGGGGGGCGGAGGAAAAAAGACAAACAACAAAAAAAAAGTGCCTTCAAACTCCCCACCCTTCCTTAAACATCATCTTATTCCAACTCATAATAAATGTGAGTTAAAGAAAAAAAAATGGTTTTAAAAAGTTATCAATTTTAATTAAATAAGGCAGCAGTTATAGGGGAACAATTAGAATATTACATGAATCACAGATCTGAAATTTTTTTTAATTAAGTAAGGGTATGAAATTGAAATGCTTTATTTAAAAATAACCTGATCCACTAATCCCTGACAGTCACCATAGTGCTACAGTATTAACTTGGAAGTCAAAATCACCATTTCTAAACGGGGATATCCAAGCTGTAGACTTTCCACCTAAACCCTCATAGCCACTTTCCCAAATACAATAATTATAAGATTTTGTCAAATAAGTAAATATGAGGCCTATGAAAAAAAAAAGCTGAAATATTTCTCAGTGCAAATATTATTTAAGGAACACTAAGTAGATAAATATTATTGCTTTTTACCTAAGACAATTATTTTGGCAGTATATATAGTCTTTCTAAATTCTCTCTAAAAAATTAATACCATTTCAAAACACTTACCATCTATATCACAGCCTCTTAGTTATTATTAAATAGAAAAAACTATTAGCAATTAGCTTCTACTTTGTGAATTTACAATGCTATTTGTGTACTTATTTATTTGCCTTTCACATACCACGAAGAACACTATATAAACCTAAAGTGGCCTTATTCTTGAAGTCCCAAAAGAATAACTAATGAACTGACCACAGGATCACCTTCCCCCTTACTAGGGGAATGTGTGTGGAGAGGAAACAAGATGCTCCTGTTTGTAATTCAAGAGTTTGGGTTCCAAAGAATCCTGCCCATCCAAGTGGGCATTCTTTTGAATCAACCATTCTATTCAAGCCACTCTAGCCTCACCACTCAGGAGAGCCACAGATATCACAGGAGAACATGTCCTGCAGATTAAGAGAGAGGGAGAGATTCTCTTGGCATAGATACAATCAGAAACTACAAAATTTAATTGTATATTCTCCTTTTCCCCTTAAGAAATGACAGAGAACTTTAGAACTGTTGGAGTACTGAAAGAAATAGATTTAGATTACTTCCATAGGGTTTTTTTTTTCCTTTTTTTCTTTTCTTTTTTTTTTCTGGTAAAATGGGCATTTTGTTTTCAATTTTTAAATATTTTTAAATAAAATTTATTTAATCTGACTGTAAAGGTCAAGAAATATAATAAGATGATAAAGGGAGGGGGGAGTCACCTAAAATTCCAAATCCAGAGACAACCACATTTTCTTTTTCTATTCAGAAGTATGTGTCTGCAACCATAAGAGACTCTTAATCTCACAAAACAAACTGAGGATTGGGTGGGGTGGGGGTAGGGTTGGTGGAGTTGAGTTATGGACATTGGGGAAGGTGAGTGCTGTGAAGTGTGTAAACCTGGAGATTCACAAACCTGTACCCCTGGGGCTAATAAAACATTTTATGTTTACTAAAAAATTAAAAAAATTTAAAAAAGAAATATATAATATCCAAAATATGTAAGTAATTTATACAACTCAATAGCAAAAATAAAATAAAATTAAAAATTTTTTAAAAAAAGAAGTATGTGTCTGTTTGTAGTGATGGGTTAAGTGGCAGGCAAGGATGGCACCACTGATCACCCAATACCATTCATCACCTCATTTTCTAACCAACCTCTGATTATGTTCACAAATCTGCTTTCTCCCTGAGGCTATGTGTTTCTGGGGAAGCAGGTCCCAGTACCAACTAAGACCAACGATGACCCATTTAAGCTAATCGTGATGGTCTCATTTCCCTTGATATTGACTCATTTAGGTATGGGCTTATGTAAAACGCTGGCCCATGAACAGAGAGAAGGTCAGGATGGCATCTATTATAAGGCTTTTGGGGCAGGTTTTACTTAAGAGACATCCCGTGGGGGGAAAAAAATAGTCCTCTCCCAAGGAATTTAGTCACTGACTTACGACACTTGAACTTGTAGCAGCCACCTTGCAACCATAATAGGAACTAACCAAGAACAAAACAAAGATACACTGCATCTTCAACCTTTTCCTACTGACATTTTTTTAAAATTCATACATACACAAACACACACCCTTCCTGACCCAACTTCCCCCTACTAAAATCCCTCTTCTCTACTCTTCTTCAATGCTAAACTTCTCAAGAGATGTCAAAACAAACTGTTTCCTCTGTTCAACTATGCATTCATCATTGACATTCCTAAGGCTTTCCTGATTTCTTAAAACTTAGGTTTCTTACATTCTATGGCTCCCAGGCACATTCTACATGTTGCTACTACAGAAAGTAATACATGCTATAGTAATGGCTTGTCTACTAGACAATAACTTGTAAGAAGTTCTACACTACCAATATCTATAGAAGTTCCTAGCATAAAAAGGCATAAATATTTGTTTCATTAATCAAACATAAACCCAATACCTAATACAAAGGCATACCACAAATGCTGAAATGAATTTACCAACCCTACTAATTATACACAACAAAAGCTGATTATGTGTTTGTGTTTAAGTCTGGGGAGAGGAGCACCACGCACAGAAAGATAAGAGACCAAAGTGCCTTGAAACTGAGAATCACAATTATTCCTTAGTCTCCAGAGATAAGAAAGCTGCTCAAAGTTAACTGAGTACAGGAACAGGGCAAGGGCCTGAGAAGCAAATGCAGGAAAGCAAGTCTCTGAGTTCCCCTGCCATGCGTGTACACTGCTGCCGACCTGCTCCAGAGAGGAAAAGGTGTCCCAGCCCTCCTGGGGTCTGGAACAGACAACAAACCAGGCCTATAGCAACAGACATGCCAGGAGGGGCAAAACACATTTTTTAAAAACCCAAAGAACTGTACCTAGAGTTTGAACGGAACTTGCGACAATCCTTCACCACAAAGAGACCATTAAATAGGCCAAGTTAGAGTAGCTACAGACTCATCCCTATCGTTTCATTTGATTTCTCTAGATAAAGGCTGGGAATGAAAGTATGCAACCCTATCAAGCTAAGCAAAATGCTTTTCTACTTCAAAAGTCTTCCATTAATGTGGAAAAAGTTATTTAAAAAGTCAGTGAATATTTTCATTCACCTTCTAATTAAGTGATAAATCTATCTGTAGGAGAACCCTGAACCATGCTGGGAATACTCCTCAGAAAAATTTAATAAATAAGGAAATGTTAGGTTCTTTGAAAATGAAAAGTGTCTTGGGCCAACATTTGATAACCACTTTACATTTATGAAAAATAATATTTAAGTGAAAAATACACACTAATGAAATCACTGATCTTACTGAAAACCACTCTAAAATGACAACCTAATAATTATAACCTCATAAATTTATTCAAAGACTAATAAATCTTTTATAGACATATTTTATAACAAACTCTCTGATGGATAATTTCCTTCACTGATACAGCTGACTTCCAAAAGATGGTGGCACACTTTAAAGAAGGAATAAGGCATTAGGCATAGGAAGATACCAGTAAATAGGAAGCTGAGTGGGTGCATATCACCATTTCTTCAACAGGACCCTAAAAGTTCACCTCTGAGGCCAAAACCTACTTCCCCCTTGGAATCCTGGAGGCAGGCAAGTCAGTAAAAAGATCAATGTGAAAAAAAGGCAGTAGGGGCAAAACACTTCCCTCACCACACTATTTATTCTGTTACCATGCAGGTAGGATACTGTCAATGTCAATTGTCAACTCCATTATATGAAACACTTTTAAGTATAATTCCATGTTAAAGGGAAATGGGGAAATGGATTATAACTGTCTAATGTAACTCTGATCCAATCTAAGAAGTAACAAAAAAAGTGAAAATAACTTCATCAGATAGAAGCTGGGAATAATAACTTCATTACAAAAATATTCTTTTGAATACTTCCTAAGTTTCCACAGCATTAAGGAAATTATTTAGTTTTTAATAGAACATGATTCACACATAGGTTCAACTGCATTAAGGTAACATTTTCTAAACTGTGCCAGTGCTGAGAAAGAAACCTGCAGCCTGCCAACTTCACAGCATGCCCACTGTGCTCCTACAACAGTCATTAGCAACCAAGTTCCTGGCAACTCCTATTTCTGCCTTATGTTTGCTTTGGGGCAATTTTTATTACCCCATTAATATTCTCTAAATTGTCCCTGATCCTAAATACAACAAAGAATCTGTTCTAAAGGAGTGAGGATATGACGGAAAAGTATTAGATACATAAGAGGTCTAACATCTGGACAATCCAAATTACATTTTGCTCAATTCAATTCTAAGTCAATTACAAGGTAAAAAAGAAGTCACAAGACGAATTTTCTTTCTGTCCCAGGAGATGAACCAAAAGAATGACTTAATAAATTCAGCTGCTTCCCTCTATACTCATATCAATAATGAAAACAGAAAGCAGAATTTTAAATGATCAAAAGTTTCAACTTACACATTTAACATAAGAGGTACAGCACATGTTTTCACCTTCACTCTCAAAAATTCCCAAGTTTGAAAACCACAGGACTAAAAGGAATCCATACCATACCACCACTGCAGCAACCAACCAAAAGTCTGCAACACACACAGCCAAGGCACGTTCAATGTTCCATGGGAGATAAAACAGAAGAGAAGTATCTTCAACATCAAGAAACTCACATTCTGGGGCGCCTGGCAGGCTCGGGTGGAAGAGCACGTGACTCTTGATTTCATGTTGTGAGTTCAAGCCCCACATTGGGTGTTGAGATTATATACATACATAAATACATAAATAAATTAAAAGAAACTCACACTCTAGCCTAAAGGATGGTCAGAATGCTTGACACAACCTTTCTGAATGACCTACAGGTGCAAGAAGCTATACGATAAACATATCCACTGTTTCTTATGGCTAATTTTTCTATCTTGGCATAGGCATGTCATTTCAGGAAAATACAATACTTAGAAGTAACTGGCAGGTATATTTACATTTCAAATGTTCCCCCAAAACTGGTCAGGAATAAGAATTAAGAAATGAGTCTGCCCTGATATTAATAAGCAAGGAGGGAGTGAACAGGTTACTAAACCTGCCAGACCAGAGTCCTCAACTATTACATACAGAATTGACTAGATGCAGAATGGAAAGTGCTTTTATTTCTTCAAAAGCCAATTCCAACCAACTGGTGATGACCACCTGCAGGCCTTTGCTGAGATGGTTAGATCCTTTTAGAAAAAAAGCCACATCCTGTGTTCCCTGCCATCAGAAGTTGGGTGTTTGAGTTCCTGCTATTGACTTAACATCAGAATGTTCACTGGGGCTGTTTTTCCAGTAGTAGCAACGTGTTGCACATCCACATGCTCTCTTCAGTCTTCCTGATGATCAGTGGTTGCGATTCAGTTCAAAGAGACTACAGAATGTGGCTGTGTAACAGAGCACTTCCCTCTGATTGTGAACAGATAGTAACACCACACATGTATTAAGATGGAGCCAACACTTAACACATATTAATGCATTTATTGTCCAAATAGTCTCTAGGATATACATTCGATCACCATCATCATCCCCATTTCGAAGATGAGAAAGGGAGGCACAACTAGGTGAAGCAGCTTGCCCAAGGCTTCAGAGCAGGTAAGTACGAGAGCCAGAACTTGATCCAAGGCAGTCTGGCTCCAGATCTCCTACTCTGAACCACCTTGCTGACTGCTTCTCTGTCAGCGGCACGCTGACTGAACCTGCAACTTCAGTTTCGTTAATGCTGTCCATGAGTAAGCCAGAAGTCCGGGTTTCACGGTGGCGGAAGTCCATTTCATCTGCAGTTCTGAAATGTTTCATCTCTTCAAGGGGCCTGGATTCTGGCAAAGAGTGCTCAGTTTCCCTTTGGTTTTGGGAGATTATTGGGCATTTTTTTTTAATTGAAAGTTTCATTAAGTCACCTATTCCACCACATACAACAAACCCTCCGGGACACCTGGGTGGCTCAGTCAATTAAGTGTCTGTCTTCAGTTCGGGTTATGATCCCAGGGTCCTGAAATCAAGTGCCATATGGGGCTCCTTGCTCAGCCAGGAGCCTGCTTCACCCTCTGCCTATTCTGCCTGCAGCTCTCTGTCCTTCTGCTCTCTGACAAATACATAAAATATTTAAATAAAGAAGTAAACAGATACATAAATAAACAAATACAACCCTCCATCTAACAGAACCCTCAAGAAATGCAAGTTTTCAGATTAAAGCAATGCTCCCATTAACAGAACATTAGAAAATTGTTAGGAGCTGATTCGTAACACCTAAGTCTTGGAGAGATCTCTACAGTGAAGAGAACTTCTGACAACTGGTCATTTTAAAGAACTTCGCAATCATTATTCTAAACATTATTTCTCACAATACAGGAGTGTAGAAGGCACATGACCTACAAGATTTAACTGAATCTTAGCATACTCAGAAACTGATTTTCTAAATACACACATTCTCCTACGGGGGGAAATTCCACTTCCCAAGTGATGTACTGAATATGTAGTCTTTTTCTTTTTTTTTTAAGATTTTGTTTATTTATTTGCCAGAGAGAGAGAGAACACAGCAGGGGGAATGGGAGAAGGAGAGGCAGGCTTCCCACTGAGCAGAGAAGCCTGGATCAAGCAAGACCTGAGCCTAAGGCAGATGCTTAACAACTAAGCCATCCAGGCACCCCTGAATATGCAGTCTTATTAATCCTTACTAAAACAGATGTAAACTCGGCCCCCCAAAAATGGCTTCAAGGAGTAACAGAACAAAATAACTTTTAAAAGAATTTGTTATATCCAAGTCCTAATCCAATGTGTACATTATCTTTAGGTGCTCCCACTGCACCCTTTTCCAGATTACTACACTTCAGATCGCATATATTTAACAAACCAGCCAGCTGGCTTGTTTCCAAATTCAAAATACATGGTATCATACGTAAAGAGCAACTCTGAGTTTTTTTATTTCCACTCCCGATATCAACAATGTAATAAATTTACATTCAAGCTTCAAATCTTTAAAGTACAGCATTAAAAAGAATAGAACTACATATGCAAAAAAATGAATATTAAGAGTATTCTGAAAGAATGGTAGCTCTTAAGAGGAAATCAGAAGTTTGAAAAAATACTCCAATTGCTGAAAGAATGATATTGGCGGCGGTTAACAAATTCTTTTTGTTCCCCAACAGTAAAAGAAGAGCCCGTACCCACATTTTATAATATGTATGGACTCCTATTTATCTGTATCTTGCAACTTCCTTGTTTTACATAAAATTAAAATTTTAAAAATCAAAGTTTTATTATTTTCTTCCAAATGAATCATCCAGCACTTCACCTTGGAGATCCTAATACTTACTTGAAAAATTCATGTTTTCTAATCTCCTATAGTCTCAAACTTAGAGCAACAAAATTAACCACTTTTCCATTTACAAAATGTTTTAAGTGAATTACCATCAGTAAGAATTAGTCATTCTTTTGACCACAGGTAAGGGCCAGTCCCTGCCCTCCCCACCCCCCAACTTCCACATTTTCCATTCCTAAACTTTGTTAATAAGGGGGCTGTCTGGTGAGCTTGGGTCATTTTTACAGCAAGAAGTAATGAACTAAGATGCAAATACACTCTAGCACCATAACCAAGAGAATGAAATTTGTATATATATGGTTTACTTTTCATTAGACAGCTCCTTCTAGACTTGACCCAATGCAACCTGCCAATTCCATTCATACTCTCTCTCCACCAGAAACCAGTACTATATGCATGAAGAGCCAAGGGCCAAGAAAACCAAGAGGAACAAATTAAGTTCACTTTCTGAAATGTATAAACCACATAACAACAAAACCACAAGAGGGAAACAAAAAACTAAGTACAGTAATGGTAGTAAATATTTTTATGACAATCCTGTTATTAGGTTACCCCTAGCTGTAAACTTCTCGCTCAGTTTTAGCTCTCTCCAGCACAAATTCATTCTCAGGCAGTAGGTCATGAGGCCGCTCTGTGTTTAAACACAACCTCAGCACCACTTGGCCACTTCCTAAGACTGCTGTTGCTCTTCACCCACTCATTACCTGTATCAAAACAGACAACCCTGGCTGGGTCCCCTTCAGCCCTCCGAAGCAACCCCTCTTGAGCGCTCCTTGGCCTTTTATGGTGGAGGCATGTGATGAGCGTATCTGCACCAGCTGTTCTTAATTACCTCTCAGGCTGGGGTGAATGACTCAGCAACCCAACTTTTTTAAGGAGTCATCATCCTACCTTGTTATCCAACCAACATACTGAACAATGGTAAACCACCAGACCCAGCCATATTAAACAACAATAACACACCATGCAATGCAGTCACTAAACCAAAGCCATCCCACTCCAAGCTGACTCACCAAGAGTCCTTTTCTCCCCAGGCTTCTTTAGCCAAAGACAGAAGTGGCAAGTGCCTTCAAGCCCAACCCAGCCCAGCCCTTGCACCACTACCCAAGACCAGGAAGAAGCCAGCGTGCCCACCTCTTTCCATTTCTCTGCTTGACCATGTGAAGCGCTCAAGTGCTCGGTCACCAACACGTCCGGTGTGTCCCCCCGCCCTTGTCCTTCTGGACGGCTCTAAACGCAAAGCCTCCAGATAGACAGAAGGAGCGTTAAAGTATAGGAACAAAGACCCAGTAGTGGCATCCACCAAGGGTAACAGTCCCAACACCGATACAGTTCTCCAAAGAGATAAGCATCCCTACAAAACAGCCTTTGTTCCTTCGAGCATCGCACAGTAGCTTGTTTTTCCCCCACACGTCTTTCACAATTACTACTACACTATACCTAAATCGGCCCAAGTTTCACGCAGAAGGCTCGCTGCACAAAGGCGTTCCGCACAGTACTACTCAGTGACATAAACGGCCGCGCAAGAATGAGAAGGCAGTGGCACTCGTGCTCCCTTAGACAGGCACAAAGCGGGTGCCTCGGCCAGGGGCGCCCACCCTCACCACACCGTGGGAGTCTTAATTACAGCGTGTGGGCAAAACTCCAACAAAGGGAGCTCGGCGATGTCCGGTCCTCCAAACCCATCTCGGCTCAACCCAGCCCCGCAAGGTGGCATTTCTGCTCCGGCCACGACCTCGGCCATTCTCAACGTGACTCCACGCGCCGCAGACACCCAGGCCGGGCAGACCGGACGCGGGGCAGCTCACGGGACGCGTCGGGGGCGGCGGAGCGCGGTGGGAGGCGGCGGGAGGACGACACGGAGCCGGGGCCGGCCGCGCGGGCGGTGCTGATGTGTCACACGGTCCCGGAGGGCCGGGCTCGGACCCCGGCGCCGGAGAGGGGGCGGGGGGACCGGGCGCCCCGCGGCCCCGGCCGCTTCCCCGCCCCACCGCGCCCACCGCGCCCGCCCGAGGGGAAAGTGCGGCGGGGGCCCGTAAACAACAGCGCCGGCCGCGCGCTCGCAGCCCGGGGCGCAGGCAGGTCGCCCCTTCCGGCCCCCGAGGCCACTTCCAGGAAGAGGGGCCGCCACCGCCCCCCGCCCAGAAGGCCGCCGCCCGCCTCCCCGCCTCGCCGGCCCGGCCCGCGGGCGGCCCCTCACGGGCGGGCAGCCCGGACCGCGCGCCGCCGCGCGGACCCTCCCGGGAAGGACGCGAGGGACGCCGAGCCACTCACCAGAGCCGAGGCGCCGCGCGGCCCGACTGACGGCGGCGAGCGAGCCCAGCGGGCGGCGCGGGCAGCGGTCAGGTGACTCACTCCCTCCCCGCGGCCGGCCGCCCCCTTCCCTCCCCGGCCCTCCCTTCCCTTCCCCTCCCGTCCCCTCCCCTCCCTCTCCCTCCCTTCCCCTCCCTCTTTTCCCCTCCCCTCCGCCGCCGCGGCGGCCGCCACCACCTCCTAGTGCCTAAACCCCGCCTACCGGAGGCCCCGCCCCGTGGGTCCGCCTCGCGAGGCCCCGCCCCGCCCACCCCGCGGCGCTAAGCCCCGCCCCCGCCGGAGACCCCGCCCTCACTCGAGGCCTCAATCGGCGGGCTGCCGCCCGCTGGATTCCCGCGGCTGCGGCGGCTGCGGCGGCTGCGGCGGCTGCACCCTCCCGAGGCCGACGGAAGAGATCGTGGGCAGGGACTGCGCGGGCCCGGAGCAGACCTCCCAGGGGCGGCGGCGGCAGCGGGGGGGGGGGGGGGGGGCGGCGCTCGGCTCCCCTTTGCGAGGACAGTCGGCCGCCTGCACGGAAAAGCCACCGAGGACCACCTCCTCCTTCTCCTCCCCAAGGGTGCACAGAAGGGATAAGTCTGATGGCCTTGTGGACCCAAGCATTGCCAGGACGCTCAGAATTGAACGAAGCTGCCAAGAGCCCAGACAGAGTCCCACGGACAACAGGAGGTCCCTCCTCTGCCATCCCTTACTGGTGGCTGGGCGCCCAGGTTCTCAAGGTGGCAACTGAGCTTGCTGGAGGACGTATCGAATGCGTTCAGGATTTTGTAGAAAGCATCTGGCAGCCCTACTTCTGCTGTCTGACAAAGAAAATAAGGGCGTCCGCCTAACAGGTGTTCCCCTTTAGGCCGTGGCTGCCAGGAAACTTGGAGCCAGGTCCAGCGCCCAGTGGTGTCAGCCAGGTCAGCTCGAGCCCTGGTCAGGCTTTCCTCCTCCGATGCTTATTCTGGTGTTTATCCAATTGTCAGTTTTAAAACTCTGTCCCAAGCCATTTAGCACCTCTGGAGTGCAAAGCACTGTCTCTGCGAAAAGATACACACCAGGCAAAGCCCAAGCTTATCAATCTGGAGAGAGAACTGAGACTGTGCCAGCCAACCTGATTGGAGTTGGAATTGTCTGTGCAAAGGGATTTTGCTGTTGGTTTTTAGTTCAAGCGGAGAGAGAGAGGAGATGGATAGAAATTGGAGGCTGAACAGCCGCAGCACCACAGTGTGGGGACTCATTCTTGAACACAGGAGGACAGCCCTGGAGCTCCCAGGACAAAAAACGTTACCAAGATAGTAAAGTCAGGTATTATCACTAACGTGACTGAATGTGTACTCACAGGTTAGGGACAGCGGAGTTTCATCCAGAATACATGAGAAAGTGACAAGTGCAAGGAGTCAAGTGATTGTGCCTTCAAATCAGGGCAGGGGACGGCATTGCATGAGATCTTAACTGGGAAGATTGGGGCTCTGCAGTGTGCAACATGCTCTTAGTCCAGAGGTAGGAGGCCAATGGAATTCCAGACTGCCAGAGTTCACAGTGGGGGACAAAGAAATGCTGAGAAATGAGGAGAGAACACAGACCATAAAAGGATTTGGGTTCTTCCACATGTTAGAGTTTTTAAGTCTTCACTCTCCTTCTATCTAAGCCAATGAAATTAGGTTCTTCTTTCCTCCCACACTTGTACAGTTGTTTTCTAGATGAAGAACAGATCCTCCCCTTTGGGAGGAACTCTTCCTCCTTTGAATGACAGTGGTGATATTTTCTAGCATAACCTCTGATTTGCCTCATTATTTGAAAAGTTTTACAAATGTGGTGTGGAGATCAAGACAGCTAGGAATGACTCTCCAATTTTAGTGTGAGAATCTCTGGATGCTTGTAAAATACAGATGCCTGGGTCCTGCCCCAAAGATTCTGACTTCATGGGTCTAAATATTATCCAAGGATCTGCATTTTTAATGGTGACACAGGTGGTCTTCAAACCACTCTTGAGAAGTACTGAGTTAGATCTTATAGTGTGTAGTAGGGACAGGGTAAAAACTAAATTAGAGAACGAAATAAAACCAGGTCAGAATGGGCGTCATACACTGTTCTTAGAGTTTGGCCTTTGTTCCATGGGCTTACGGGAGTGCCTAGAGGTCTCTAAGTCGTATGATTCTTTCTAAAACTTTTTTTTTTTTTAATTTGACAGACAGATATTACAAGTAGGCAGAGAGGCAGGCAGAGAGAGAAGGGAAACAGGCTCCCCGCCGAGCAGAGAGCCCAATGCAGGGCTCAATCCCAGGACCCTGGGATCATGACCTGAGCCAAAGGCAGAGGCTTTAACCCACTGATCCACCCAGGTGTGCCCCAAGTCATATGATTCTTTTTAGAAGCTAATTCCAGAGAACTTCATTCACTCCATCTCTGTTGCTTTAGCTCTTTTTGTCTTTAAAAATTCATGTGCTGTCCAGGCAACAACATTTAGGGAAGGGGATCAAAAAATAGGCTTTAAACTGCAGATGATTACCAAGAGAAATAAATATTAGTGTCACCAACTTGAAAAACAGCCAGTTGACATGTCTTCCCTCCAAAGGGATTGTGATTGAAACATATCTCCCCTGTCCCTGATTGGGAGATTTTCATGGAAAATAAACCTATTTTATTAGAAAACAAGGAGGACATCCCGAAACAGCATGGGCGAGCATGCCCTCATGTTCACCTGACATCTGAAACAAAGGGGAAAGAGATGTAACCTCTGGCTGGAGATGTGCACAAAGTCTAAGATCAAACCAACCAAAAAAGGCAGATGAAGGAGAAAAAAGAAGACCGTATTGGAGAAGAGCTTCGTGGAACAAGACCCAAACTGGTGAAAGTGGTGCTGCCCAGACACCAGATTTAATGACAACCAAAGTGGTTCAATGAAGAATCCCAGCATGGAAAAATCCTTGTGCCTCCAAAAACCAATCGGAGGCCAGAGTGGACTAACAGTGGCTGTGAAATTTGTGTCGCCCTCCTCGTCAAGAAAGGGAGTTTCTTTTTCATCCCCTAATTTGTAAGAAGAATCGCAACCCAATGATCAGGGCTTAGAGGGAAGTTCAGCTCAATAAGAAAAAATCTATAGAAAAGACTTTCATCTTAAGCCTGTTTCAAGCTCCCTGACCTGACACTTAAAATTTCCCACAATTACAGACTGATGGTGCCCCAAATTTCCCTCACTCTGTGGCATGTATTTATATAATGAAGTAGAGAAAATGTTATTCTCTTGGAAGGTCATGCTGGACAGTATACTTATTATATAATGAATGAATGAGATTACTGAAGTTACTAAATGTTTGATGCAAATGCTTTCCTGTGGAGCCAGTGACGTTTGTGCATGTTGCTAAGTCAGAAACAGCACATAGAGTGCCTTCAGCCAAGGTCACATGGCTGCAAAGAACGGAGAAAAATCCAGCCCAATAGCTTTGTTATATGTATTTGTTGATGTTCACATCAAGGACTATATAACCTTGACTCTTGATATTTTATCTTTAAAATTCATGCAAGTATTAAATTCTACTCCATAATAATAAAAATTTCTTCAAAACTAAGGATATATAATATATATGTGTGTGTGTGTGTATATATATATATATATATATATATATATATATATAGTAAAAGTGACACAGTTGGTAGAGGGGCTGTATTTTAACTCACCTCTGGCCTATATCATTTTATTCACCTAGAGCAGTGTTGTCAACAGAGGCCAGTTTTACCCCTCCAGGAAATATTGGTGTTGATAAGGAAGGGAGGAAATGCTACTGATATCTAGGGGATAGAGGCCAGAGATGTGGTTAAACACCCGACAATGTATAAGACAGTCCCCGTGGATAAAAAAAACTTAGTGAATAAGCACACTTCATTCCCCATTCAAACAAAGAATCCTCTGTCCCCAAGTGTCAGTAATGCCAAGGTTGAGAAGCCCTGAGCTAGTTGTACTCATGCTTCAATGGGAGAAATGTGTATATACCCTTGATAAAGATAAGCTACTGAATTTTCCGTAGCTTCCTAACAACCAGGTTAAAAAGGAAACCTGATCAGTCAGGACTGAGCTAAATGGGGGTTGCACTGAAGTGACCACAGTGAGAGAAAAAAGTACTGAAAGCCTAGGGAAGAGAAAATGAACACAGCCGCGAGGACCCCACCCTCCCCACCACCCCCAACACACCAACTTGTCCCCCAGGCTGGGCTGCTTTAGGTAGGAAGCACTTTGGAAATGGAGTAGAATGATGGCTGACCTCTAAGATCTAAGAGCCATAAAAGGAGACCTCTTGGATCAGAGGACAGATAAGTATAGTGCCACAAAATCACTGGATTTTCACTATTGGCCACTCCAGATTCCCTCTCTAGCTTTCTCCACCCTGCTTTGTGTTGCAGGACAAAGGTCTCTAGCCACAGAATCCATGGGTTCCCCTCCTGCCTCGCTTCTGGTTGTGTTTGGATGGTGGGAGGCATCAATAGGAACATAGCTGTTTCTCTGCCAGGCAATAGGTTGGCTGTAGCCATAGTCCTCTACCAAGACCTCAGTTCTTGCCAGGCAAACTATTCCTAGAGCTATAGCAAAAGCAGCATCATTCTAGGAGTGAAAGCTATACCTCCCCACCTTGGTTAGCCCCAGGGTGCACCATTATCCCACTATCCCTTAGTGGGTTACATGTCTTCCCCTTTATAAGTGGTCCCATATGTTTCTTGCCAGTTCCCTGACTGATTCACCAGGCCAAGACTTGCAGGTAGCCAGAATGAATATATGAACACATATCAGGAGCGGGGGGGTTCCGTAAAATCTGAAGCCAAGAAAAGGGAGAACTAGAGGCATAAATAGAGGCACACATCTCTCATGCTGCCCAGAGGGGAGGGTGCACTGGCCAGGATACAGTATTTTCTTCCCGAGTACTATTTATTCCTAAGTACATAGTGAGGAGAGAAGCCACAGGCTACTGTGGTTTGGTTCCACTAGATTAGCCATTAAGGTCACCCCACTCGCATCCCTCTTTGGTTTCTTTCTAATGACTTGCACATACATTGCACATATATTGCACACACATACATTTGCCTGAGATTGGTTGGTGAACATTTGGTACGCTTGCTGGCAATATTCTCACAGTGAACTAATAAATGATCTTGGCGGTTTTCTTCCTGTCTCTGCAGCTTTGGGCGAGCGTGCATCCGAAGGATGAATTGACACTGATGCATCAGCAGTTCAGCTTCCTGCATCTGCCAGTTCAGAATGTGGGACGTTTCACAAGGCAAAGCAAAGCCCAACATGGCTTAGTCCAGGTGCTAGCTAGTTCACAGAAACACTCTGTATATTCATTATTGGTGACTTCGGGACTGACCTTTAGACCAGGGACACTTATTCCCACTCACTTCCCTTTTCCTAAATCCCTTTTTGGCAGACATTGCTAGTCGTCTACCCAATTTCCCTTCTTCCTTCTTCCTTTCTAACAGAATTCTAATTGTGCTCAAAAACACTTAAAAACACCACCCCAGACTCCATTAACTATGTGACCGAGCTCTGTTCAACCAGATATAAGTAAACATGCACTTTACTGAACGTCCAGGAAAGCTTTTACTGTCGTGATAGCATAAGAGCAGATCAGCTGGTATGCACTTTTACGCTCTTCTCTCCCCATCAAAAGACTGGAGGTGCAGCTTTTTTCTTTCAATCTTGAGGATGAAAACCACAGGCTAAGGATAGCAGAACAGGAAGCTAAAAGGAAGCTCAGGTCCTTGATGTCTACCCTGAGCAGCTGACCAGCCCTGGTTGTGGGGTTTACTTTCTAATCATCCCAGAGAAAGAAAACCCTATTTGGTTAAGCTTCAGGAGTTCAGTTTCTATTACATGAAGCCAAATGCAATCTCAACAGACACCCCTTCTGCATCTCAAGGCTTTGACTGGTTCCCCCCATATCATTGTGTTTAAATGCATGCACTAAGGACCCCTACAGGCATGCATCCTAGGTTATGTGGGAATAAATGGATTGTTATGAACATACACAACCTGGACACGTGACCCTGGAAGCTGGCAAATGAATGGCATTCCGTAGCAGCATGATAGTGTTGAGAGTAGAAGGGCAAAAAAATAGATCTTATTTATGAAATTTGAAGAATAGTATTATTGATTTCAGGATTTCCATCTCCTCTTAGATATAACTAGGTCACAAATAAGAAAACAGAGATGCAGAGAAACTAGTAAAAATACTCTGATAAAATTCCAGGAAATGGCTCTCTGAAACATGGGACAGCTGCCAAATGGTGGTGGGGAGGTGGGGGAGGAAGTTAAAAATCTTTCAAAACAATTTCATGGATTTAAGCTCTGCAAAAGCATTAGGAGGGCATAAGAAATTGCATGGAATTATTCTGATCATTTAAATTCTTCCTCTGTTATTGTGCATTCTATAACTGAATAATCAGAAATCTGCATCATAATGAATAGATTACATGAACTAAAAGAAGCAAACCCACTTAAAGCAGCCAAAATAAAGAAATATATGTTAAATCCACATCTATCCCAACCAACCCACACTGGGCTTAGGGGAAGCAATAGGAATGAAGAGATGTTGAATTCCAGTTAGGAAAAAAAAAAAAATCTTTGTACTAATAATTTGAAATTTTTACCTAAATAAAAGGCGGCTTTAGAATTAATATTAAGCTTAGAGTTCTAAAAGCATCAATTTAAATTGATTAGAACACTAGAAAATTGCCTCCTGGCTATATAAGATTTCCAGAAGAAATACCACTGGGAATGTTTTTTTAATATCCCTCAGGATAAACAAGAAAAGGAAACCGAGGGCATATCTCTAATTAGCTACATGTGCCCCTTGGGTTTCTAAAAACAAGCTCTAACATAATTTGATTCTTTGTCCTCAGCAATGAGAAGTCAAGCATAAAGCCATTTGCAAGCACCACATGATGTGCCATAGAAAGGAGCAAAAATAATCATAGACATTTCCATCAGTCTATTTAATAGACAAAAGTCCATGTTTCTGTTATCGTATCCAGATAAATCAGGCTTCGCCTTTCTTACTTCTTTACTTGGTGCCTGAAATCCCTTGGAGATTAATTTTTGGGGATGAAAGTTTTGCATATTCAGAAGTTCTCTGTGGAATTAAAGTTCTGTCAAAGGGCGTAAATACAGTAAGCCACACTCAAGGACAATCACAATCACTCTAGAGAGAATAAGTTTATAAAAATACAGCAGATAGGGTTCAAATATGTCTTCGTGGGGAAATGGGAGGGGGTATCTAGAATAGGAACCATGAAGTCTTAAGAATTAAGGGTCTTAAAATGGGGCCGAGGAGGACAATAGAAAGGAAAGAATGACTAAGCAGTAGGACACCAACCAAGACCAATTCGGAATCATTGTGAAGAGCTAGTGCAGCTTTTGGAAAGTGTATCTAGTCATTAAATTTTTACTATAAACCCATCTCTAAGTATGAGATTGAAAATAAGATCCTCGCTGGAATGCCTGGGTGGCTCAGTCCCTTAAGCCTCTGACTGTCCCTCAGGTCATGATCTCAGGTCCTGGGACCCAGCCCCCCACGGGCCCCCTGCAGTGGAGCTCCACACTCAGTGGGAGTCTACGCCCACCCCTCCCCACTCCTACTCACAGATGTGCACACTCTCTCTCTCAAATAAATAAAATCTTAACCCCCCCACAAGAAAAGGAAAAGACGATCCTCAGAAATTATAAATTAATCAGTATTAGTAGAAAAATTAAGGACCGCAAATATAAAAGCATGAGCAGCAGGAAAGGTTCAGATACATCTATCTTAATCGTCATTAATATGCTAAAGCTATGTGTGCATTTCATACTTGATCATTTACAGGCCATTTTCATAGATTTTGTTTCATTTGATACACTACCCTCTAAGGCAGATAAAACAGAGTATCCGATTTTTAAAATGAGGAAGCTGAATTTGGGAGCCAAAAGCTAGTAAAGGTTGCCACACCGTGCTTCGGGCTCCTTAACCAAAAACCCTTTCCTCTACCTGAAACAGTTTCCCTGAGGACCCACAAATAAATACAGAGAAATGAACTTGAATCCATGGAGCTCAATATTGTCCATTGCATTGAATTATATGCATGTTCAAACCTTTATATCGCACAAGGTGCAGTGATACCCTTTATTTTTCATGAAGTATGATTTGTGATACTTAATCACAAATTTCTACAAAATTTGTCTGTCAACTCTCTCGTGCAGTAGGATTTGTAGGGGATTTTTTTAAATCACTTTTACCTGTAATGTTCAAACATGGCAAGATCTTGGTCTTTCTGGAGGCCTCGTGGGAGGGACTATGGGACAAGCCAGGGATGGCCTAGATTAGAAGCTGCTATCGGAATCACCAGGTCCAGAGACTAAGTGTTTTTATTGGTATTGAGTACTTATTAGTCCAATTCAAGTTGACAGGGAATCATTGATAAGACAATAGATGGAACACAAATTAACATAGGCTGGTTTGGGAAGAAATTTTTTCCTCTTGGAGAGGCACTTCAGCATAGTGGGGACAAGCATGGGCTCTAGAGCCAGACTGTCTGAATCCCAATTCTACTTCTTTCCTATTTTGGCTTGTTTCTTCAACCATAAATGGGGGTTATGCTAATATTCATTCCTAGAGTCGTTGTAAACATTACATGAGCTAATATGCAGACAGCATTTAGAACAACACATAGTATAAGTTATGTAAGTATTAGCTTTATTAGTATGGAAGCCAAAAATGTTCAAGAAAGGTAACCACATTAAAAGCAATGGAAAAGCAGAGATCAGGTCTTGCCCAGCCCCAACTTGCTGATTCTGAGAAGGGAGTAGAGAGCCTGAAGAAAAAGAAGGGCCCCACCGATTTTATGGTTTTGTTCTTAATGTAATGCAAATACAAATCATTTATTAGTGTGAAACTACACAAGAGCTCTTTACCCTAAGTTAAATTTAAATTCAAATCTTAGTTACCAACTAGCATAATGCTAGGTTTCAGAAGAGAGAATGTATGTGGGCTTTGAGATGAGCATGTTCTAAAGTGAAACAAAAACCATGGGAACAGCTTGATGGGGAGTAAGTTGGGGGAATAGTGGACAATGTCTGTGATCCAGTCTGGCCCTTCAGACCCCTTTGACATTTTTGTTCCCCTCTCTACCTTTCATGTGGTTTTGCTCCCCATGACTAGCGCCTGTAGTCCTTCTCTAGACGACTTCATTTGGTCTACTGATCCAGAAATGGCTGTGAATCGACCTGCCCCGGGTGGTATTTAGTTGATGGACACAGAGGTATAAAAGCCAACTCCATTGCTTCAAGTTGCCCTGTGGGATCAGGCTGAGCCTACTTTCTGTAGGGCCTCGTTTGGCCTCCGCTTCCGTTTCCTTCTTCCTCCATTTCCTTCCTGGCTTCCATAAGGAAGAAATAATAAATAATAAGTAAATCAGGTGCACGTGAATCCTTGTGTCAAAGTCTGCTTCTGCGGAGCCTGACCTAAGATAGAACTAAAGATAATTTTTGTCTTATTTTATAATTAATGATCTGTAATTAAGGCAGGCTCTGGGGACAGAAGATCTGCATTCAAATCTTGTCTTGGCACTTAGCTGTGCCAACTTCTCTGTGCCTCCTTCTCATCTGTGAATGTTTTTGATTTAATTCTTCTTGACACAACCAAGAGCTACCTTAGATTCTGTGTCACCTAGGTAGAGGAACAAATCCACATTTGATGAATGCTGGGCACAGGGCTAGAGATCATCAATACTATCTCATGTAATCTTCACAACAACCAAAAGAGGCATGTATGCCCACCTCTATTTCATGATGAAGAATTTGTGAGTCAGAGAAGTTATTTGCCCAATGTTATATGAAATTAGTCTTTAAATTCACAGAAGCTAATGTGGAATGTATAATTATAAGAAGGATTCCCCAAAAAAGGTAAACTTCTGTTATGCATAATGCCCTTAGTTGTATAAAGATGCCTTCCCTTCTGGACTATAAAAGGTACCTAGAAGCACATCCTCCATTGTGGGACTACAGTAAATATTGAGACAGTGCAAAGATATGTGAAACAGACCCTACTGAATGATATTGTTGAGAGATGGCAACTCAAGTTTTCCAGGAGAAGAGAGAGAAAAGGGGGTAGATAAAGACTGGCCTACTAAACATCACTGGCAGGAAGGAAATCAGAGAAGGGGCAGGGGGCTCTCAGTGTTAAATTATGATGGGAAATCAGATGAAGTGAAAAAGGAACCACTGGAGAAATGGAGACATAAACTTCTCAGAACAGTGGTAATCATCATTTCTCCAAGATTGGCGCCAGGAAAAACTCTCTGCAAGTTGTGATTAGCATAATTACCAGGGTAAACCAAATAAGAACTCAAGTGTGTTAGTCCAGGTCCTCCAGAAAGCAGACACCAAGATGAGATTAAACATTTGATTAGGAGGAGTGCCTATACGAAAGGAAGTAGGGAGGGAGCCAAAAAAGACTGGCAGAACCGTAAGACTCCAATACACATGGACTTCAAGCGAAGGCAAGAGGGGGAGAAGGTTGCATGGAAGCGTCCTAGGAATGGGTTACAGGCTAATGAAGGGTCAGCAAAACCATCAGGAAGGCCTTGAGTCTACACTGACTCTGGTAGGAGTCCTGTGGCTGTGTGAATGGGACTGCCTCAGTATCCCCCACTGCACTCCTTCACTGACAGGGAGCAACCCATGTAAGGCATGGACTTGAACTAAGATGTCATTGATTTTCAAAGCTTAGCAGCTGTGACCCTCAGTCAATTACAATTGCATCTTGCAGTAGAAGGTCTGGGAGATGCATTCTCATGGCTTATCAAGTTCCCAAAAGTGTCTGAATGTTACAAAGCTACATCCCTTTTATTCTCAGTGTTTCCTAGAAAAATCATGCAATTAGTCACCTTTTTTGAGTACCTATGTGCAGCAATCCCTACACTGGATACCTCACGTTTTTCTTCTTTTGTAGTCCTTGAAGTAGCCCTGTGAAGGAAATACTCTTACTCCCATCCATAGATGAAGAATCCAAGGCTTGGAGAAGTTAAAAACTTACCCATTAATACAAAGATACTTAGGAGTAATGCCAAGATTCAACTCAGGCACTCTGACTTCTGGGGCTAATCGTCATACTATAACAATATTATCAATTTCGGTATTAGATAAGATTCTTCTGAAAATTTGGTGAGCCAGTACATGTAAAGACCCTTAACACAGGGGCGCCTGGGTGGCTCAGTGGGTTAAGCCTCTGCCTTCCGCTCAGGTCATGATCCTAGGGTCCTGGGATCGAGCCCCACATCGGGCTCTCTGCTCAGAGGGGAGCCTGCTTCCTCCTCTCTCTCTGCCTGCCTCTTTGCCTACTTGCAATCTCTGACTGTTAAATAAAATTAAAAAAAAAAGACCCTTAACACAGTGTCTGGCCAGGTAGGAAGAGCTCGAGGAATGTTGTTATTTGGTAGGTAAGCCAGGACTCACAAGCAACTCTGATCAATGCTAACATCTGTACTCTTGGTCACGGGTGCTGAACAGTCATCCATGTAAATTCAGTGTTTCAATCAGATAGCATTGGGAACAGCTGAGGAACAGTATTTAAAAAAAGAAAAAGGAGGGCTATAACGAAACTTTCGTTCACGAAATAATATCCGTCACACAGATAGAATTCAATGATAGGAGACACTAAAAATGTAAGTCATGCTTTCTTTGGTTCCCTAGGGAAGAGAGTCACACAGGTGTGGCCTGTTTACTGCCTATTCATAAATAGAAATAGGTAAGATTTATGAGACTGCCAAAGGGAAAAGGTTGAGACAAGTTACTCTCTACATTTTTTTTCTTTGTTTTATATAGATTTTTCAGCAAATTTATTGTTTATTGTTTATCAGCCCGGTTTATCAAACAAATGCCTCTGGTTATTTATTTAAATTGTACTTTAAAGGCAAGCTATTGCTTTTTAGGGAAGAGGACAGAGCTGGTTTGTGTTTACTGTGCTAAATTAAGCAGGTGACTTTGGACCTTGAGCTAAGGATAAATCTTCTGTTCTAAGAAATGTCAGTGATCTTGTGATTTTTGAAAATTTTTTTAATTTTTTCAATTTATTTATTTTCAGAAAAACAGTGTTCATTATTTTTTCACCACACCCAGTGCTCCATGCAATCCGTGCCCTCTATAATACCTACCACCTGGTACCCCGACCTCCCACCCCCCTGTCACTTCAAACCCCTCAGATTGTTTTTCAGAGTCCATAGTCTCTCATGATTCACGTATTTCTTTTTAATCTCTCTTTTTTTTAAGATTTTATTTATTTATCAGAGAGAGAGGGAGAGAGCGAGCACAGGCAGACAGAATGGCAGGCAGAGGCAGAGGGAGAAGCAGGCTCCCTGCTGAGCAAGGAGCCCGATGTGGGACTCCATCCCAGGATGCTGGGATCATGACCTGAGCTGAAGGCAGCTGCTTAACCAACTGAGCCACCCAGGCGTCCCAACCTTTTTTTTTTAGAAGACAGCAGAAAGGGAGAAAAAAAATGTTTGTAGGAAAAGAGATCTGGACTTCGGCTTATGACCAAGACGGAGTAAGAGGGACAAGATTTACCCTCCTGCCAGAAAGAGCCAAAAAAAAAATCAGAAAACAATGTGAAACAGTGGCTTTTAGACATTGGATTCTGACAACATAGGTCAGGGCTTGCTGAACGAGGGGAAACACACAAGCTCAGTCCTATGAGTCCTATGAGGGACCCCAGGTGGAGCTTGGTAGTCAATCTGAGTTGAGATGAAGATAGAGCAGACACTGTTAGTCTAGAGAAACCAAGGTGTCTGGAATTAACAGAGCAGAATGCCGAAGAGAAGGAGCTACATAAAGAGAGGACTCTAGCAATCTGTAGAGGGTCCTCCTTGGGTCCTCAGTGTAGTAAGTGCACGTCTGTGAGGAAAATGCTGGAGGACAGGGTAGGAACCACCCAAAAGGAGCAGAGGGAGCCAATACTGGAGCTCATAAAGGCTGGGAATAGTTCAGGTTCTACAAGCCAGAATGGGAAAAAAAAATCTCATCACCCATGGGGTAGGAAGTGGAATATTCAGAAGGATCCTCCTTCAGTAATGGGGCAAAATTGGCCCTAAATGTAAGGCTGCTCCGGTCTCCATTAACAAAGCTTAAAAGCAAGACTTGAAACAATCATACTGTCTTCACAGCTGCACCTCAATGGAACTCAAGAAAATTTATGAGAATAAAAAGTATCCATCATCCAACAGGTAAAACTCACAGTGAATGACATCCAATCAAATATTACCAGGCATACAAAGAAGCAGGAAAATATGACAACCCCTAAAGAAAAGAAAAACCAATCAAAAGAAAAATATCCAGAACTGATAGGGATACAAATGTAGAATTAATAGGCAAGGATATTAAAATTGATACTATAACTATATTCTGTATGTCCAAGAAGATAGAGAAAAAATTAGATGTTTTAAGTAGAGATGTGGCTTATTAATATTACCCAAATCCAACTTCTAAGGGGAAAAAACACGATGTCTTAATGAAAATTCCATCAGTGAGATGGGATTAATATCAGTTTGGACATTGTGGAAAAAACAAGTAGTTAATTTGAGGACACAGCAACAGAAGTAATCCAAAATGAAATGGAATAAACAACTGGGAGAAGAAATAAATAGAACATCACTTAACTGCGGCCCAACCTCAGCAACGGAAGATCCATGTAATTGGAGATCCTAAAGCAAAGGAAGGGAAAGAAAAACCATTTAAGATGTAATGGCTGGAAATTTTTCCAAATTTGTTGAAAACCAAAAACATGCACATCCAAGAAAGTCAAAAATCTCAAGCACAGGAAAAGGGATTTTAACTGCACAACCCAAACAAATTTAGAATGGATGGATTGCACAACCATAAACATTATCAAGATAAGGAGACAATACCTAGAGCCATATTCAAAACAATTAAAAGAGTTTTTATTCAGGAAGTCAGGTAAAGTAAGAAACCTCCACCCAACCATTTCAAAAACATGATGTTATGTATAAGGAAGGAGCAATTAGAAATGTGAAAGATAAAGTTTTTTTTTTAATACTTTATTTATTTATTTGTCAGAGAGAGAGCACAAGCTGACAGAGTGTCAGGGAGAGGGAGAAGCAGGCTCCCTGCTGAGCAAGGAACTGGATTTTGGATTTGATCCCAGGACCTTAGGATCATGACCTGAGCTAAAGGCAGAGTCTTAACCAACTGAGCCACCCGGGTGTCCCCATAAAGTTTAATATATTAAAGTGTAGAATAAAGTCAAAATTAAATCCATAGAAATGGATGACTGAAATACCTCATATGATAATGGTAAAAATATCACCATCCCTAAACTATTGCTAAGCTTCAGAACTGTACTTTCAATGATCTCTTGGCATATTCATGTTCTCAAAGTTTCTTAATTTGGTACTTACATCTTATTATCATACTACCCCCATCACCCCATCTTAGTCCTCACCTCAAATTCCTCTACTGTTGATATTTCAATCTCCATTAATCAACTACCTTCTTCCAGAATATCTTGTCCCCACCTATTACCTCCAGCTTCCTCAAAACCAATCACCAAAGCCTGTGGATTTTACCTCTGAAATATCCTTAATATCAAGTAGTTTCCACCCCCCACCACCCCCCCGCCCCGTGTCTATTCTCATGGCCTCAGGCCTTTATCAGTCCTTTAATTTTAATCTAAATATAAACATTTTACTGAAACAAAGCATAAAAACAGAAAAGGCACAAATCACAAGTGGACAACTTAAAAATTTTAACAAAATGAAAATGTACCTATTTAACCACCATCTAAATCAATGTATAGAATTTTTCCATTCCCCCAGATGACTCCCTAATATTGTCTCTCAATAATTACCCATTTCCCCAAAAGATAACCACTGTTCTAAAACCTCACGCAGAAAATTAGTTTTGCCTGTTTTGTGAACTTTTATATAAGTGGAATTACACAGTCTATGATCTTGTATCTGGCTTCTTTAGCTCTGCATTATTTTTGCAAAATTCATTTCTGTTTTTAGGAGTAGCAATCATATACATATTCCATTGCTGAAGAATGAACCACAATGTATGCATCCCTTTTACTGTTTGTCGCCATATGGATTATTTCCAGTTTAGGGCTACTATAAATAAAGTTGCTCTGAACATACCTGCAAATGTTTTCTGGTGAACTTACTCACACGTTTGTATTAGATATAAAACTAGGAGTGAGATTGCTAGGTTAAAGGATATCCAGAGGTTCGGCCTTGGTAGATACTACCCAGCAACTTTACAAAATGGTTATTGAGTTTACCTTCCTGCTCTTGGTACATGAGAGTTCTGATTGTTTCATGTCTACCAAAACTCTTGGCATCATCAATTCTCAGTTTTTCCATTCTGGTAGTACATAATATTTCCCTGTGGTTTTAATTTGCATTTTCATGATGTTAAACCCCTTTTCATAAACGTATCAATTGTTTCAAAATTCTGATACATGAAGTCTTGTTTGAGTCTTGCCACTTTCTTTTGGATTGTCTATATTTCCTTAATGAGTTCTAGGAAGACCTTGTCACTTTTTTCCTCACCCTGTGGCTTGCCGTTTCAATCTTTCAGTTGGTTTTGGTTTCATTTAATCAATTTTCTAGTGATGTAATCTATATGCAATTAACTGCACAGATTTTAAGTGTATAGTTCTCTGAGTTGTGACAAATGTATACACATGGGTATTCCAATTTCAGTCATTTGAGGAACTGGATGTCTTAACAATCCTGAATCTTACAATGCACAAAAATGATTTAATTCATCATTTACTTAGATGTATTTCACTTTTTCTCTGCAATGTTTTTGTAGTTTACAATATACTGGAGGTAATAGGCTGTTCAATAGGACAAGAAAAATAACTAAAAGGGATGACAAATGGATAGAACCAAAACTTTATATTAACAGTCGATACCTTTTTTAATGCAGAAAATAGTAAGAAAAAATTTAACTTACAAGAATTAGTAAGTGAATTTAATGAGGTCACAGAATACAAGATTAAGGTACAAAAATCAACTGTCTTGCACACATTTTGTTACATTTATTCTTACTATATTATGATAGCTGATGGCTACTGTAAATGGTATTGTTTTTAAATTTTACTTTCTAGTTGTCTGTTACTAGTATAGAGAAAGTCAACTTCTTGTTTTCCTACCTATTATTATCTCACCCTCAAGAGCATCATGCCCAAAACCACCCATTTACCTCTCCTTTGCTGATTACTTACTTTTAAGACCCAGCTCGAAAATCATTTCCTGATTAGAACTTTCCCTAACTTTCCCAGGAAAAATGAATGACTCTGTGCTACATGTTTCTGAGAATATCCAACATGGAAAATAAATTTTTACAAAATTAAGAGATTTTTGCTAAAATGATGTTAACAGTCTCAATCTTTAGAGATTATATCATGGTTTTTAGACAATTATGACATTCAATATAGAATTATAGCTCTTTTAAAAATAGAAGCATTCAATTAAGAAAATATAAATGACTAAGAGCAATAAAATCATATTTTAAATTTTAGGAAGTCGATTCATCTTTTATGATTCATTTTTTTCATGATAAAGTTCACTCATGAACCTAGAATTAATTACCAAACTCCAATTTTATTATCTACTATGCTATAAAAGGATACAGATAATTTTTTAAACTTAAACTACAAATTACTTTTTTTTTCCCCCTCAAGATTTTTATTTATTTATTTGACACAGAGATCACAACTAGGCAGAGAGGCAGGCAGAGAGAGAGGAGGAAGCAGGCTCCCCTCTGAGCAGAGAGCCCGATGAGGGACTCAATCCCAGGACCCTGAGATCATGACCCGAGCCGAAGGCGTAGGTTTTAACCCACTGAGCCACCCAGGTGCCCCCAAATTACTTTTTATTAAGGTGAAATATATTTTAAATTTAGTGGGCTACCAGTTAACTGACAATATGTTTTAAGTGTTTCAAAAAGAAAAATGAAATACAAAATCAAAAGAAATATTTTAACGAAGGAGTATGAATGCTCTTCAAAGAACTACCAAGAAGAAGGAAGATGTAAGTAATATTTTATATTTCTCTCTCTCTCTTTTTCTTTTGGTTTTGGGCCTGCTTCCTGGATCAAGTGTATTGCTGGTCATTGCCCTCCTTTCTGTAGGTCTAGCTCTTCTAATTCTTCTAATTTAAATGAAGGGATGAATATAAGGTTCTCAGCACAGTGGTTACCCTGGGTAAGTACTCAAAAAAATGACAGCTATTATTCACTCTATAAATAATTTCTAGAAATTAAGCCTTCCAGTAAGACATAGCCATGAATAATTTAGAAGTTTTAACTGAAATGATTAATTCAAAAAATGAGAATTAGAAAAACCTTTAGAAACGGGGTGTCCAGGTGGCACAGTTATGATGAAATTCTAGAACCTAGGTGAGGTTCGGTGGGGTGAGGTCTGGAGCCGATGACCAAGAAAGAATTCTTGATACATCTTTGGTGCAAAATGGTGGTTTATTAAAGCACGGGGACAGGACCCGTGGGCAGGGAGAGCTGCTGGCCCGATGTGAGGGGTGGCAGGTTCTCTACCTTGCGATTGGGGGAAGGTGAGGGGAAGGGAGGGTTCAACGGAGCTTTCACATGCTAACGAGGGCCGACAGGGTGCGGGATACCAGAGGTCTTGCAGCTTGTTGATTAATGGTGTCTTTTCCCCTTTGGCAAGCCATTCATATCAAGATAGTTGGGAGACTCCTAAAGAATGTCACATTTGTCCCGCCCAGGAGTGGTGGGGGTGAGGGGGAGATTGCGAGGTGTCAGCCTTTTGCTTTGTCCTCAGCCAGCCTTCTGCTCCCTCCTCAGTTAGGTGAGCGTCAGACTCTTGCTTTCAGCTCAGATTCTGTTCTCAGGATGGGGGGATGGAGCCCTGAGTCTGGCTCCGGGCTCCGCGGGGAGTCTCTTAAGTCTCACGCTCCCTTCCCTCTCCCTCCGCCCTCTCCTCTGCGCTCGCTCACTCTCTCCACTAAAATAAATCTTTTTTTAAAAAAAAACCTTTAGAAGTAGTCACTAAAAATATAAATTCAATAATTTGTAGTCCTCCTAAATTTAAGTCTTTTGTTGTTTTTTTAATACCAGTTTTAATACGCCTAAAGGAAAGCTGCTTGTGGTTTAGACCCCAAAATTTATATCATCTGGTATACGAAAACTGCAAAACTCTGTCATATTGAGATATTTGAATAATGTTTATATCATACAGAGAGTGATACATAACAGGACAAAATGGTATTTTGAAACAATTTATTTTAACACGTGAACATGAAGGGACTTGGCATAAAGAAAATAAATTAACTGCCGGAAACATGGCTTTAAAGAACAATAACTAATTAACTTTGTATTAAGTATCTATTGCTGTATAACAAATTCCTATAAACAATAACAGCTCCAAGTAACAATTCGCCCTTGGGGCACCTGGGTGGCTCCCATGGTTAAGTGTCTGCCTGGAGCTCAGGTCCTGATCTCCAGGTCCTGGGATAGAGCTCTGCATTGGGTCCCTGCTCAGTGGAGAGTCTGCTTCTCCCTCTGCCTCTACCCCCTGCTCATGGTCTCTCTCTCTCTCAAATGAATAAGTAAAACCGTTAAAAAGGAAATAATAACAAACATTCACTATCTTAAAATTGCTTTGGTCAGAACATACCAATTTTGCATCAGTCCTTTCCTCTTAGTACATCCCAGTGTATGTGAACTTTAAGAAGCACAGTTACAAGCCGTGGGTATACCTTAGATTTACTTGCACAATCTCTATCCATTTTTGGAACAAAATAATTTCACATTAGAAATATTTTTAAACGATTGTTTCAAAAGACTTCTTATATACCACAAGTTTCTCTTGAAAAATAGGTGCTTTGTTATTGTTAAAATGTCGTATTTACGTTGAAAGGACAAAGTGTGTTTATTTATCAAAACTGTGTGCTACATAGCATGGTTCTAATAGTCATTTATCTTTCCAAGAAAAGTGAGAAATTTGTCTTGTTTGTATTATGCATGCTCTCTTTTAATGCATCTTTATTTGTAGTTTAATTTTTTTATCTTTATTCAAAAGACGAAAGTAGGATATCTAGAACTTTTTCATTATATGCTTTTCTTCAATTAGAATTTATATATATATATTTTTTAAAGATTTATTTATTTATTTGACAGAGAGAGATCACAAGTAGGCAGAGAGGCAGGCAGAGAGAGAGAGGAGGAAGCAGGCTCCCTGCTGAGCAGAGAGCCCGATGTGGGACTCGATCCCAGGACCCTGAGATCATGACCTGAGCCGAAGGCAGCGGCTTAACCCACTGAGCCACCCAGGCGCCCCTAGAATTTATATTTTTATTCATAGATTCTTGTGTGTGTGTGTGTGTGTGTGTGTGTTCAATTTAATTTTTTCAGTCTTCCAAGATTCATTGTTTATGCATCGCACCCCGTGCTCCATGCAATACATGCCCTCCTTAATACCCACCACCGGGCTCACCCAACCCCCCAACTCCCTCCTCTCCAAAACCCTCAGTTTGTTTCTCAGAGTCCACAGTCTCTCATACTTCATCCCCCCCCAACTCCGATTTCCCCCAATTCAGTTTTCCTTTCCTTTTCCTAGTGTCCTCCATGTTATTCCTTATGTTCAACAAGTAAGTGAAATCATATATGATCATTGACTCTCTCTGCTTGACTTACTTCACTCAGCATCATCTCTTCCAGTCCCATCCTTGTTGATACAAAAGTTGGGTATTCATCCTTTCTTTTTTTTTTTTTAATTAAAAAAAAAATTTTTTTTAAGTATTCATCCTTTCTGATGGAGGCATAATACTCCATAGTATATGGACCCTATCTTCTTTATCCATTCCTCTGTTGAAGCGCATCTTGGCTTTTTCCACAGTTTGGCTGCTGTGGCCATTACTGCTATGAACATTGGAGTACAGATGGCTCTACTTTTCACTACATTTTAACACATCTTTTAACTACTTTGACTAAAATTAAGCCAGGAACTTCTCTGGATTACAAAATATTTTCATAATTTAATAGTTCCACATCTGTGATTGCTTGCTAGGTAGCCGTAAATTCTGCTCATCCCTGCAGTATGATTTTACAGAATTTCCCATCAAAAGACAAAGTATTTTTCTCTAACCTTTGAAGCTGGGGTTGGCCATGTGTCTTGCTTTGGCCAATGGGAGATTAGCAAAGATGATGCAAGCAAAGGCTTAAAAAGTGGGATTCCTTTCTCTTTTCTGCGTTTTTGCTCTTTACTGATTACCAGATGTAGAAACCCACACTAATCTGCCAGAGGACAGAGACCATGTAAAGCAGAAATGGATCATCCCAGCTGAGCTGCCCCACTGCCCGGCCTGCCAGCCTGTAAGTGAAGGTATCCTAAACCATACGACTCCATATGAGTCAGCTCAGACCAGAAGAACCACTCAGCCTACCCACAGAATCATGAGAAAGAATAAAGGTTGCTGTTTTAAACCACTAGGTTTTGAAGTGGTTTGTTATATAACAAGAGCTGCTTAATACACTCCATCTCAAATACAAAATATTACCCATTCTATATTCGAAGGTCTTATTTTTATAAATTGACTCAAAATTGACTTCCCATGGCATGTAACTGATAACCTGTCCCTAAATTCTCCAAAATAGACCAACGGTGGAAGGATCTGCTATTGACCCTTCTTCCCTCCAGAGAGCACACGTTCTCAGACTTACTGAACCTTTGAAGACACTTACATTCATCTGTATGTTACACATCAGTAAACTTAGTTTATATTTTTAAGGGTTTTTTTTTCAGTTTTAGTAAAATTAAGTAAAAATAGAAACTATACTATTTTCTTCATTTACCTCCATTTTGGAGCTCAGTGGTCTAGTGAATGGTGAATGTTATATCTATCTTTCTGCTTCCTTTTCTTCTCCCTGTCTCAAAATATTGAGAAAGACAAGAAAGGTATGGTAATTTCTAGTTTTCCTTTCACGAAACACCCTATTTGTTTGATGCTGTTGAATTAACACCCGATGCTATTCAATATTCACTTTTAACTTTGGAGTTTTCATTAAAAGTAGGAAAATAAAGTGCAATATTGTGCTCACAATTTTGTGGCAATTACGTTGAAACTCATTTTTTCAGGTTCATCGTTAGTGACCTAGACTGACCAGCCCTTCCAGTTTTCCAGGGAGTATGACTGTTTCTGGCATTTGAGACTTTCAGAGCTAAGCCAAGGAAAGTTCCAGGCAAACTGGGATGAGTTGGTCGCCCTCACTGCTGACTGCTCAGATGCCTTTCAAAGGACTTGAGTACTTTGGTACTTCCTTTGCCCAGTGACTTCTGTTTGAGCTTCTCTGTGCAAGAGCTCTCAAGAAACTGAGAAGGGCAGTGCAAAGTAGGGGAATGTTGGGTAACTTTCAGTTTTTTAAATAATTTTAGTAGGAAATGTGCCGTAACCCTTCACTGAAATAATACCTCAGTATTCTGAGGAGTAATTTCTTAATGCTGTAAGGTAATTGGAATGAGTCTGAATGTTACTTGTTACAGAGAACTTTCCTCAGAGGTTATACAAGTATAAATAAAATCAGATGGTTTATTAAAATGACCTGGTCATGAATCTTCCATTCAAAATACAAAGACAATTATTTAATTAAATGTTAAATAATACTTGTAGCTGCCATACTAATTTAGAGCAAATTTACATTGAAGTTATATTTTTATATACTATATATATATATATTGCAGCAAATTAACATTCTTTACATAATTAACTTTACAGTATATTTCTATTTGTTTTATTGGAGTTGAAGCATTAAATTGCCTATTTCAAAAGGCCATATAGAAATTTTGCTTAAGATTTTCTTTTATGATGTTTTGGTCAGAGCTATGAATCAGTTCGTGGTGAATCAGCAATGTAACCCCCAATTATACCATTAGTCCTATGAGAAAATCTTGTTTTTAAATGATGAAGTTTCTGAGAAAATGCTGCAAATAAAAGTGAGAATGTTTTTGTATTATGATATTTCAAAATGCAAACTCCAGATTTTCCATCTATCTTCACATACTCAGTGTGTGTGTGAGAGAGAGAGCATGAGAGAGAGAGAGAATGGGAGGGAGAGAAAGAGTGACTCCCAGCCACCAGCAACAGAAACTTGGTGTCTGCTTTCAGTGCTTCTCAAACTTTTATGGGCACATGAATCACCTAGGGAGCTTGTTAAAGTACAGGTTCTGATTATGGGGTAGGTTTGGGTAGTTCCTGAGATTCTGCCTTCCTAACCACCTCTCAAGTGACACTGATGTTCCTAGGCGGTTGACAATGTTTTGAGCAGCAAGTTCTAGAAGTCTACCTGAAGCAGAATGTACCTCCCCGTAGCCACCTATGGTTTTATCCTGTCATATATTCTTTTTTTTTTTTTAAGATTGACTGATTGATTGATTGACTGATTGATTTGAGATAGAGAGAGAGCGAGCAGGGGGAGGGACAGGGGGAGAGAGAGAGAATCCACAAGTAGACTCCCCACTGAGCACAGACTCATGTGGGGCTTGATCCCCAGACTCTGAGATCATGATCTGAGCTGAAACCAAGAGTCTGCAGCTTAACCAACTGAGCCATCCTGTGTGCATTCTTAATAACATCATCCCCTACCTGAATCATCATATTTCTTTATTTGGTGTATTGCTATCTCTCAACCAGAGTCCATGAAGGCTGGGACACTTTTTGTCTTATTCTCTCCTGAATCTCCAGCATCTATGACATGACAAGCTACTGCTTCTAAAGATCTACTGGTTAAATAATGTATATGCATGAAAACATATTATATGTGCGGTGTTTATCACTGAATACACACCATGTTTATATCAAGCAAGGGTATTGATGGTGAAGATCATGGCTCATAAGTACACTGCCTAGCTATTTGACACTGGCAACTGACATAATATCTCCCACTTCTCCGTCATCATCCAAAAAATAAGAGTAATAATAGCCACACTTACAGCTGTTGGAGGGGAAAGTGCCTAGCACGTAATAAATATTATGTAAATATGAGCTCATGAGCTAAAATGTTTCACCATGGATAGGTATTTGTATTTACAAAACTTAGAAGCTTCCAAAAGGCAGCAGGCATGTCCTATGTTCTATTTGAAAGAGATCAAGCCTGGATGGATGATTTTCAAACCGTGCTTCTCAATGAGACAAGGGGTCTGTGTAAATCTCCAAAGGCTATCCCTGAGGGTTGGGTAGATTGAAAGGTTCACAGAACCCAGCACTCAGGGTTCAGCGCCCCCCATCACCACCATCACTAAAACAAAGCCACTCCAACCTCTCTCACTACACACTGACATTTCAAATAGGCTTTCTGCCTTTGGCTCAGGTCATGATCTCAGGGTCTTGGGATCGAACCCCGCATCAGGCTCTCTGCTCCTCGGAGAGCCTGCTTCCTCCTCTCTCTCTGCCTGCCTCTCTGCCTACTTGTAGTCTCTGTCTGTCAAATAAATAAATAAAATCTTTAAAAAAAATTTATTAAATGGGCTTCCCAAATAAAGGGATGTATTGCTTTAAAAAAAAAAAAGAAAAAAGAAAAAACCTAACTTAGGGGATGCCTGGGTGGTTCAGTCAGTTAAGCATCTGCCTTCAGCTCAGGTCATGATCCTAGGGTCCTGGAATGGATTCCCGCATAAGGCTCCGTGCTCAGCAGGGGGCCTGCTTCTCCCCTTCCCTCTGCTCTTTCCCCAACTCCTGTGTGTGCAGTCTCTCTCAGACAAGTAAATAAACAAAATCTTTAGAAAAAATTAAATAAAGTAAAATAAAATAACTAACTTGAGAAGCACAGCACAAGGAAACCTCCAAATCTTTATTTGGCTCTATAATATTACCAATTTCTAAATATCGATTCTTGGGGCGCCTGGGTGGCTCAGTGGGTTGAGCCGCTGTCTTCGGCTCAGGTCGTGATCCCAGGGTCCTGGGATCAAGCCCCACATCGGGCTCTCTGCTCAGCAGGGAGCCTGCTTCCTCCTCTCTCTCTGCCTGCCTCTCTGCCTGCTTGTCATCTCTCTCTCTGTCAAATAAATAAATAAATAATCTTTTTTAAAAAAATTAATAAATAAATAAATATCGATTCTTAAGTAGCACTGCTTACCACTCACAGCACTGTTGGGGAAGTCTTCAGGTCAGTCTTCTATCTAGTAAGACTTTTGTATATTATGCATTGATTAGTTATGTTATTGCATTATATAATGTATTATGTATTGATTATGCATTAATATATAGTGAAACGAATTAGTTATTGAGGCTTAGTAAGACCAGTTTGAGGAATATGGAGACAGACCATGACTACTAACTTCAGGTGGACCGAGAATGAGGAAACAGCTTCTACTTTTCCGACAAGTGGTGCTGAGGCAAGCACTTGGCCTCTCAAGTGGGTTCAAGTTGAAAGCAAGATTCTTTAGTGGAAGCTGGACAGATGCAGGAGTTCACTTTTTTTTAAGCCTCGTGCGCTTAATTCATTGTCCTTTTCATTGTATTCATTGTCCTTTTAATTGGCTTAATTGGGTGCTCCTGCTTTTTCTTGAGACCAAAGTCTCAGCCATGGATGCCTAATAGAATCACTGGGGAGTTTTCAAACAATACTAGCTCTCTGACCAACTCACACTCAACCCTTGGGAGGGGCTCCCAGGCAAAGGGCACTGAACCGCTATGCACATCGCCTCGGGCAAGGACCCAGTCTCCTGCTTGTCCATTCACATAGCTGGTGTTACATGGAATATTGCCTTCCTATCCAAAAAGCTGTCTCCTACAGACAGAAATAATTAAGTCCAAGAAAATATAAAACAGTATTATTTTCATTTCATTAACGCTTTTCTTAAAATAACCAAAAAGTACATTTGTAAGGTAACACACTAACATCCAGTATCATCTGCATTATTACCTAGGTGTAGTTATCTCGGTAACTAACCTCTGGCATTTCTGAATTGCTGCTTGTTCTAACCCTGGTCTAATCTGGTCTAAGTAACTTGAATTCAAGCTGAAACTCTTAACTTGGAGGTTAAGTTTCCCATGGCTGTTCTGGCTTCTCAACACCTTGTGTCTCCCTCTTTCCCTTTTCTCCCCTCGCTGACTTGTGTCTCATATCTGGACCCAGTGAAATGAGAAATATTCACCAATACCATCCCTGTTGACTTGGGTGAAACATGATCTTCCTCCTAGTTATGAGCTTCCTGACAGCTTTCTTCAAAGTCTTCATTAGTGTTTTCTGTTGGAAAAATTCTGTATCTTTCTCTAGCCAATTTCTGAACAATATCTCAAACACATTTCTCAGAGCAAGACCTTTCATATAGATTCCTTTCTGTAACCAAGACAGAAAATTTACCTACAATAGATTCTAATTCTTTAAAATCTATTTACCTAGGACACAGTAAAACTTAAACAAAGTTATGAGCTATATACTCTGTAATTACAGTATTAAATTCTAATATAGAATACTTACATCATATGTTACAGCCAAAATCATTTGCAACATTATTGTAGAAATTCCACCTTTTATAAACCAATTCCTGGGAACATTCTTAAGGAGCAGAGTAGACAATTGCTAATAGACCATACCAAAACCTATGCCTTCTACTTTGGCCAGACAAAACTTGAGACAATAAGAAATATAAGTAATTTTTAATAATTTTTAATAATTTTCATTATAATTTTTCATTATGATTTTCACTATAGTTTTTATAGTTTTCATGATTTTATTATAATTTTCATCATCATTTTAACTTTATAACAATTGTGAAAGCTAACATGAAATGAAACTGTGTCCTGTGCATATGCCATTCTCACTGTTCACCTCTATTAACATATAATCATGACAATCTAAACAGATGTCTGCTATTCATTATCTCCATTTCACCGATTAAGAAACTGAAGTGAAGAAACTTGCCAGGGGTCACACACCTAGTTAAGCGTGGAGCCAGGAACCAGGCTCCGGCCAGCTTCCTTCTCCACTGGGCCACACTGCCTCAAGCAAGTGCCTTCCTTCACTCACTCATTAAACTAATATTTATTGAGTGTTACCTCCCCAGTCAGGGCCTCTGCTCTGATGGACGGTCAGGTAATTAGACAAGAGTATAGTACCATGATACACACAGCAAACGGGAGTGGTAGAGGAGCGTACAGCCCAGTCTCGAGGACCTTAAAGGCCCTCAGTGAGAAGGGATGTCTAAATTGAGTCCTAAATAACTAGTGGATAAAGTAGGCAAAAAGCAGCTGTGGGGTGCGGATGAGTTTCGCCAAGCAGACAGAGCAATACGCAGAGCTCAGGAAGACCTGGAGATGGGAAGATTTTTAGGTAACTCTTCACTGAGCGGTGTGACCAGGATACAGACTGGGGGTCAGAGCAGATGAGAGGGACCAAAGGGACAGGTACGAGCCAGATCGTGCTGCCCAAATCTGATGGTGCCCTTGCAAGATACAAAGCGGATATGATCAGATTTTCTCTTCAGAAAAAGATTGCTCTGGCTTCAGCGTGTTAGAAGACTAGAAATCGAGGGCCCAGGAGACCAGACAGGAGGCTGATTGGATTCCTGGAGCGAAAGATTTTAATAGTCTAAACCAAGCTCGCAGTGGCTGAAGTAGCCAAATGTTGCAGATCATTATTTTATCATTTAAAGCCACGATGCCCAAAAGAATAAAGCCAGATGTATGACAAACAATACATGCTATACACACACACACTCACGCTACAGATATCTTAAAAAATAATTATTCAAAAGCACCCAAGAGAAAAACAGCCAAAACCCTAGGAACTATATTTAAGAAGGAACAAAAGAGAGGATAAATCAGGAAGAAATCCTCAAGAATTCATTGAATTGTAGTTACTGTAAATAATCATGTCCCACAGGAAATCTCCAGGGATAAGTTTTTCCTGCCAGTGATAACGCAAAGGAAATATGAACAAAAATAAACAAGAAAAGGTTGCACAATTTGCTACAGTTTTTAAAAGGGAGATGATTGATTTGAGGTATGCAACAGGCAAAATCACGTAGGCATAGCCTCCAGAAATTGGAAGGTACGGGATAAACATGCGCCAGCAGGCTGCACCCACATTCCGCCGCCATCTATGACATGAATTTTCTTCCAGCTTCCCGCGGCTCATTCTGGCAGAAAGCAGGATTCCTGCGATCAGTCATGAGTCCTTTGTTCATCCCACCATGCACCACCCTTATCTCCTCATGCTCCTTTTCCCCTAAACTTTGGTATTGTTCTTTCCAATACCAATTAAATCATACTGACTGCGGGGGAGTCCCATGTTTGTGAATACTACTGCATTACATCACCTTATGTATAAATGGTCAAATACTCTCAAAACAGGACTATGTCTTAACCCCTTTCCTGTGTGGTCCATGCTCAGCCTTGTTTGAGTGTCTCAGGGCTGATGAAATAATTATAGCTACAGAAAGAAACACCAATACCAAATACGTACCGAATGTCTCCAACATGCTAGTCTCCGAGACAGATAATCTTCCTATGCTTTCTTCACTGTTTCTCTCATCCAATCCCACCAAAAAGGTGGTATGATCTCCATTTTTACTGCTAAGGCGCCTTTCCCAAAAGTACTCTGATCTTTAGTGGCAAAGCCAGGTTTGGAGCCTTGGTCTGATTCTAAAGTCTATACTCTTCCTACTACATCACATTCTAAAGCCCTCTAAACTAAAGTCCTTGGGGAGGAAAAAAAATAGTATTTTCTTCCTTCATCCTTTATAAGAACATCACTAGGATAAAAGAGAAATTGAAAAGAAACCCAACCCCAAGAAAAATGGCAAGATAGAAAATATTTTATGAAGGTCACTTCCTTTGGAAAATCCCAAGAACTCTGCTTTTTTGCTCATGTGTCCATTTAAGTAAAAATGTATTTTTTTAAATTTTCCTTATGAATTTACTAGGGTGTTTAAAAAACTGTAACCTAGATGCAAGAGTGTTGCTCTTCTTGAACAGAGGCAGTGGTGGAGAGATATGGCAAAGGTCTGCACAGATAAACAGATTGCCAGCAACCCTGACTTTGCAACTCATGAACTACATAGCTTTGGGTAACTGATTAAACCTCCCAGACCATCTGTGTCATCTATCTTATAACCTCACCTCAGAAATCATAGACGACCTTACTTCTGTGGGGTTTTTGATGGTTAAAGTAGTTCCAAGTTCGCCCAGATTCAAGGAGTATGAACAGAAAACACAACTCTCAATGATAAAAGAGTCTCAGAGAATTTTCAAATACCCATGTAGATCTGACCTACTACCTAGCGTGACAGGAAGTTAGAGACTGCAGCCAAAATGTCAGGAAGAGACAAGATACTCAACAGAAAAGGAGCTGCTTAATATAGCACAGCTGGGGAGAAGCTTATTGAAACCAAAATTCTATGTTTATGTCATATCACAATGAGAATTCTCAATAAACAACTTACAACAATTTTCCATATGCAAGAAGAAACCAGAAACTGAATCCTTGCTTGAAGACCAAGACAAGAAATCTATCATTGAAAACATGACTTTTTGTCACAAGCTTGGCTTCCTCAGACTCAATTTCTTTTGAAACATTTAATAAGTAAGAAGATTTTTGACCTGAGTATCTTTTCAGAGTTAAAACAGAAGGAATATATATCCAGTGAGAATTTTCATTTATGAATAGCTTTATAAATCTCATTAGTGCATAGTCCTGCCAAGTACACTGTACACTGTACAATGCATGAAGATAATTTGCCCCTTCTCAACAATTTTTAAATATGAGCTCTAGGAAAATAGATGTCTCACTCAAGATCACAAAATGAACTTAACGGCAGCCTCGTATTTTAGCATATAGCCCAGGGTTCCCATTGCAGGTGCTACCTAGAGAGCAATGGAAACTTCCTGAAATTATATATCTTGTTAAAATACACTTCGAGCAGTCCTTTACAACGAAAATAGACCGGGAAAGCAAGCGATGGCATGCCCTCCCTACAGCTGGTAGCTCCAAGCTGCTGCACTCTTTTTCCTAGAGAGATAATGACTGTGAATCATATCAGCTCCCGTTCTGAGAACAGTCCACAGACACTGGGAACAGATGGGTTTTTTGGCAGCAGAACACCTTTTTCCTGTCAACCTCAGGTGAGGAGTGGACTACCTTCTGAAATAAGCCACACCTGCTAATTCAAGGACTAGCAGGTTCCAAATGTGATAGCCAACTCATGACAGCATGCTATATGTATTTAAAGAAGGTGGGCAGCCTTTGGGCTTTACTTAAAGGAGCTTATACATTTGAAAAGAGTAGCTGATCCATATATCAAAAATCATGCCAATATTCATAACTGTGTACTATCTGGAAAGCAAACAGTGAAACTTTCTTTCAAATAGGCAAACATTGCATAGCAGAGGATAAGATTCTCAACTCTTGTGGTAGCAGAAAACAGTGTGCTGGGATGCCTGGGTGGCTCAGTTGGTTAAGCATCTGCCTTCAGCTCATGATCCCAGGGTCCTAGGATCGAGTCCAGACCTGGGCTCCTTGCCCAGCAGCAAGCCTGCTTGTGCGTGCTCTCTCTCTCTCTCTCTCTCTCTCTCTCTCTCTCTCTCTTTCTCTCTATTTCTCTCTTACAAATAAATAAGTAAAATATTAAAAAAAAAAAACAACAGTGTGCTGCAGTACAACAAAGGGGGGAATTGTGACCATGAGAAAGCATCGAACAGAGAGAAAAACAGACTATCAACCAATGCCAAATATGTGGGAAGAACTATAACCCACACGCAAGGAGACGCTGATTTCCCCTTCAACATCCAATCCCAGTCAGCGATCAAGTAGACAATTCAAACTACACCCGTGGGGGACACGGGTGCCCATAGCAGGATGGAGGCAAAGATGGGAGAGAGGAGGAGGAAGAGGATTCGCTGCTTGTGGGACACACCACCCCTAGCTTAAAAGACTTCTGGAGGATGAGGGGGAAATGTAAGCTCTCAGGAATGTAACATGGTCCGGCCACTGTGGAGAAACAGTCTTGTAGTTTCCTAAAAAGTTAAACATACACTTACCATAGGCTTAATAATTCCATTCTAAGTACTTACCCAGGAGAAAGTAATATATTTTTTTAAGATTTTACTTATTTGCCAGAGGCAGAGAGAGAGAGAGAGAGCCCAAGCAGGGGCATTGGCAGGCAGAGGGAGCAGATTCCCCAATGAGCAAGGATCCCAATGCAGGTCTCAATCCCAGGACCCTGGGATCACGACCCAAGCCAAAGGCAGATGCTTAACCGGATGGACCACCCAGGCATCTGGAGAAATGAATACTTTGTAGTGAATGTTCGTGGCAGAATTAGTCATAATAGTCAAAAACTGGAAATAATCTAAATGTTCTTCAGGTAGTGAATGGATAAACAAAATCTGGTATTTTCTTAAGATGGAATACTACTCAGCAACAAAAGGAATGAGCTACTGATACCAGAAAAACATTTGAAGAAAACTCAAAAATACTATACTAAATGAAAGAAGTTAGACACAGGGGGACCTGGTGGCTCAGTTGGTGAAGCGTCCGCCTTCAGCTCATGTCATGATCCCAGGGTTCTGGGATCAAGCCCTGCTCTGTGGGGAGTCTGCTTTTTCCTCTCCCTGCCCCTGCTCCCACATGTGCACACACCCTCTCTTTCAAGTAAATAAATAAAAAATTTAAAAATAAAAGACACAAATGACTACATGTTATATGATTCAAATTTTATGAAATTTCTAGAGAAGACAACAGAGAGAGGGGGGGAAAAATGGGCCAGTGATTGCCTGCAGCTAATAGTAGAAGAAAGAAATAACTGTAAATGGGTGGCTGTGAATTTTTTGTTGTTTGAGAAAAGATTTTAAGTATCCAGGATTTAATAAAAAATTACTACTCATACCAAGAACCAAAAAGACCTCAAACTGACTTAAAATGGCCATCAATAAAACACTAACACAGTCTGAAGGAATTACTTAAAAATTTCAGTAATAACATACATTTTTACAGGAGAAATTTGATAAAATGGTGGTTTGGTGTATTTAGAAATTAACCAATCACTTGGGATATATATCTCATTAACATCAAGCTTCTACAGTAACGTAATCAAAAGAGTGTAGTACTGATGTAAGGAAAGACATATTTTATGCTTTCTTATTTACCCACGAGAAGTAAAAACGTGTGTCCACAAAGTACATGTATACAAATGCTCATAGCAGCTTTATCTGTAATACCCAAAGCCAGAAATCACCTAAATGTCCATGAAGAGGTGAACAGATAAACAAATTATGTGAATCCATATAATAGGATGCTATCTATAATAAAAAAGAACAAACTAATAAATGTAACAGTGTGAATGAATCTGGAAAACATTACACTGAGCAAGAGAAGCTGGGCATAAAAAAATGCACAAGAGCTGATTCTACTTATATGAAATTCTAGGATAGGAAAACTTATCTATAGTGATAAGAGTATCTGGTTTCCTGGGGCCATATGAGATGGGAGATCATTGCACAGAAGCTGGAAGACACTTTTTTTCTTTTGTTTTCTTTATTTTAATTTAATTAGCAAACTTATAGTAAGTCATCCATCTCAGGTGTACTGCTCAATAATTTATCAATTTTGTATAACACCCGTTGCTCATTATATCGTGTGCACTCCTTAATGCCCATCACCCACTTACCCAGCCCCCCACCCACCTCCCCGACAGCAACCCCCAGTTTGTCTCCTAAAGTTAAGAGTCTCTCATGGTTTTTCTCCCTCTCTGATGCCTTCTCATTCTGTTTTCCTTCCCTTCCCCTAGGGTCCTCTGCCCTGCTTCTTAAATTCCACATATTCCCTATGATAACTGTCTTTCTCTGACTGGCTTATTTCACTCAGCCCAATACCCTCCAGTTCCATCCATATTGATGTAAATGGTAAGTGTGCTTCCTTTCTGAAAGCTGAGGAATATTCCACTGTATATATACACCACAGCTTCTTTACTCATTCATCTGTCCTTGAACGTCTTGGGTCTTTCCAGTTTGGTTATTGACATTGCTGCTGTAAACATTGGGGTGCAGGTGCCCCCTTGGATCACTACATTTACATCTTTGGAGTAAAGACCTAGTAGTGCAATTGCTCGGTTGTAGGGTTATTCTATTTTTAATTTCTTTTTTTTTTTTTAAGATTTATTTATTTATTTATTTGACAGAGAGAGAGAGAGAGAGAGAGAGAGAGATCACAAGTAGGCAGAGAGGCAGGCAGAGAGAGGGGGGGGAAGCAGGCTCCCTGCTGGGCAGAGAGCCCGATGTGGCGCTCAATCCCAGGACCCTGAGATCATGACCTGAGCCGAAAGCAGAGGCTTTAACCCACTGAGCTAGGCAGGTGCCCCCCTATTTTTAATTTCTTAAGGAACCTCCATACTGTTTTCCAGAGTGGCTGCCCCAGCTTGCATTCCCACCAGCAGTGTAGGAGGGTTCCCCTTTCTCCGAAACGTGCCAACAGTTGTTGTTTCCTGTCTTGTTAATTTTTGCCATTCTGACCAGTGTGAGGTGGTATCTCATTGTGATTTTGATTTGTATTTCCCTGAGGCCAAGTGTTGTTAAGCATTTTTTCACGTGTTGGTTGGCCATTTGTACGTCGTCTTTGAAAAAATGTCTGTTCATGTCTTCTGCCCATTTCCTAACTGGATTGGTTTCTGGGTGTTGGGTTTCATAAGTTCTTCATAGGTCTTGGATACTAGGCTTTTATCTGACATGTGGAGGACATTTTTTGATATGATGTAAATGTTCTGTATCTGACTGTGGTGGTGGCCGTTACCTAGTTTGGGACTGGGCCCAGTGGGTGTGCTTTGCATCTTGGTTCCATTGCTTACTTTGCCAAGTTATTTTTAACCTTCCTGTGCCTCAACTCCCTCATCTTTGAAAGGGGTATAATACTAATAATACCTATTTTATAAGGTTGGTGTAATTAAAAAAAAAAAATGAGTTAATAGCGGCACCTGAGTGGTTAGTCAGCTGAGCATTCAACTCCTGATTTTTGGCTCAGGTCATGATCTCAGGATCGTGAGATCAAGTCCCACATAGGATTCCATACTGGGTGTGGAGCCTGCTTGAGATTCTCACTCTCCCTCTGCACCCCCTACTCTCTTTCTCAAATAAATAAATAAGTCTTTAAAAAATTAATTAATAAATATGAAGATGTAAAGGAGGCTGAGAGATAGGAGTTTCTATATATGTGATCCATTATTATTGTTAACAAAGTACAGAGTTATAAACATGAAGATGCTTCTTAAAGAGGTGGTTACAAAAGCAAAAACTGGCTTGCATAGAAGTGGAAGCTACAAGACCTTCACTAATGGAATATTCTGTCATCAATAACTGCATTGTTAAATCTTGGAGAATCTATTAGTATAACTTCTGGTATTAATAATTGACATGAGGGGCGCCTGGGTGGCTCAGTGGGTTAAAGCCTCTGCTTTCAGCTCGGGTCATGATCCCAGGGTCCTGGGATCAAACCCCACACTGGGGGTCTCTGCTCAGCAGGGAGCCTGCTTCCTCCTCACTCTCTGCCCTCTCTTGGTCTACTTGTGATCTCTGTCAAATAAATAAATAAAATCTTTAAAAAATAATAATAATAATTCACATGAAAAAATATTAGGTAAACATTAAAATCAATGCAGAAACGACATAAAATCCAACATCTATCCCTGATACAAAGCGAAAGAGATCAATTTTACATTTAATCACATCAAAAGCCAGCATCAAATTTGATGGTAAAACTTTCAATTTTCTATTCAAATTTATTAAAAAAAAAAATGGTGTTGTGCACTACTGCTATAATTCATTGTTCTAGAAGTAAAACCCAATGTAATCAAATAAGAAAAGTAAATGAGGAGTCTACATATTGGAAAGGAAGATGCATAATTGTCATTATTTGGAGATTGAGTGTATAAAAGGATTAAATAAATTAGCTAGTTAAAAATTATCATTTATGAAAATGAATGATTTTCCTATATACAAATCATAACAAAGGAGAAAATAAACAAAATCTTATAATAGCAAAACTAAACAAATAATTAGGAATCATCTTAATGGTTACTGTGTAGAACAAATATGAATAAAGTACCCCAACTTTACTAAGGACACATAGAAAGAGAGTTGACTAAATGTTCCTATATAGAAAAACTTAAAACTATAAATTTATCAATTCAACCTTCATAAAAATCAACTGAAAAAGAATAAAATTCTGCAAAATATTTGATAAAACTATATTAAGTTCTTCAGGAAGATCAAGTATGCCAGAATAGCCAGGGGGGGAAAAAATCCAGAGAAAATAAAATGAGAAAGGTCTTTTTTAAATCAAATATTAAATTACATAAAACTACAGGAATAAAAACCATCTTGTCTCAGAACTAGTGGATTCATTATCTATCGTTGTTTAACATGTTTTCCCAAAACACTGGCTTAAACAACACAGGCATTTTACCTCATAATTTTTTGAGGTCAAGAGTCTGGGTATGGTTTAGCTGGGTTTTCTGACTCTGGATGTCTCCCAAGGCTACAGTCAAAGTACCTAGCTGGTACAGTCATCTCAAGTCTCAACTAGGTAGGACCTGCTTCCAAGCTCAATATTTGGTTGTTGAAAAGATTTGGTTCCTCACAGGCTGAAACCTGGAGATCTCTCTCTTTCCTTGCCATATCCTTCATAGTGCAGCTCACATGGCAGCTCCCAACAAAGCCAACAAATGGGAGAAAAAGAGAGAGAGAGACAGAAAGAAAGTGAAAGAGAAAGAGAGAGGGAGAGAGAGTCCTAATAAGAAGTAAGTCTAGGGGCGCCTGGGTAGCGCAGTGGGTTGGAGCCTCTGCCTTCGGCTCAGGTCATGATCTCAAGGTCCTGGGATTGAGCCCTGCATCAGGCTCTCTGCTCAGCAGGGAGCCTGCTTCCTCCTCTCTCTCTCTGCCTGCTTCTCTGCCTACTTGTGATCTCTGTCTGTCAAATAAATAAATAAATAAAATATTTTTTTTTTTAAAAAAGAAGTAAGTCTAGAGGTCACAGATTTTGTAATCTAATTGCAGACATGACATCCCATCACTTTTGCAGCAAGTCACTAAGTCTGGCCCACACTCAAGAGAAGGGTATTACACAAAGTCATGAACACCAGGATCAATAGGGGCCATCTTACAAATCTCCCTAGCATAACTAGAAAGACAAACCATTGGAAGAACATAAAGGATATAAAAATAAACAAAATTCCTTTGAGAGTTTAGTATATCATAAAGATGACATTCCATATTAATGGTAAGTGGTAAGGAGCTCTATTGATGATAATGCCTTTGCCAAATCAAATTGAGATTTGGCAAAAAAAATTGGGACACCTATCTCTTCCATATGGAAGTTAATTCCTGATGGATTAAAATAGTACATGTAAAAAGAATATTAAGTACTAGAAGTAGACATAGGATTTTAACAATTATTATCTTGGAGTAAGAAAAACATTTCTTGACCAGACACAATATCCAGAAGCTACGGGGAAAAAACAAAAAACAAGCAAACAAAAAAAAAACCTGATACCATTTGTCTGTATAAAACCTTTTAAAAATCCATATGGTATAAGAAATTGGAAAAAAATATTTCCTGCACATCCGACAAAGAACTTATTCCCTTAATATAAAAGTAATACTTTTAAGTAAGTTAGGAAAATATTTTATTTCTTTATCTATTTGAGACAAAGAGAGCATGAGTCAAAGGGCCCCATCAGTAAGGAAAATACTTACCCAGTAGAAAAGATACCCATCTGAACTCAAAATTAAATACATGTAATGTCAAAGAGAAAATGAAATACCATTTTTACCCATAAAAATGGCAAAAATTTTAATGTTTTACAACTGATAGTTGGTGAAAGTCTAAAAAGGATGTAAATTCAGGGTGTCTTTGGGATAACCATTTGGCAAATCCTTTAAAAGTTAAAAGGTCTGTGTGACCCTTGGCCCAACAATTCTACTGCAAATTATCTATCGTGTGGCATTCATGAAAGCATACAAAGATAACACACACACAAAAATCACCATTTGGATTACAGTCTCAAGGCTTCCAGGTCTTGTCTAGGTGGTGCCCTGCACTGGGCACCCTGACAAAGTATCAAGGAGTTGGGGAGTGGGGGTGGCAGGTGGTAATCACCTACTCCAAACAACAAACTAAACATTCTGGTTTGGGGCTGTATCTGTTGAGAGAAGTATATCAGTTAGTGTCCTACAAGGAAATCAATGGCACAGTCCATTTGGGTAATTTGAGCTCTACCTACTTACAAAGGTAGAGCACAGTGTAGAGAAGCAAGAGAGGAGGGTACAGTGTCCCAGGACTAGAAAGATAAGAGCAGCTACCAAAGGAGGGAAGTAGAGCTTGAGAGAGAAAGTTTAAGAGAGAAAGTCAGCCCTCAGCAGGCAGACAGGAAAAGAACCTCAGGATGAATACCCCAAATTCTCCTTACTTTTCCCTTCCAATTTCCTGCAGCTGCTCCCATTGGCTGAACCAACACAAAAGGAAAAGAGTATATTGATATGATCCGTATGTAGGTCAGCTTCCCAAGGAACAGAGCTAGGCTGGAAATGGTGGAAAGCAAAACTGGAGGGACTCGGAGAAGACATCCCTCACAGAAGAGTGTCATTTTCTAATCTGTACAAGGACATCATGGAGTTCGTGTCCACATTTTATCATTGCACAAGAAAAGAAAGAATTTAAAGTTCACTACTAGAGGACCACGTGCCAAATTAATGTATGCAACACAATAGAATGTTAGTCACTGAGCTTTTTTTTAAAAAATGAGGAAAATGTATAGGGATTAGTCTGAAAAAGAAACCACTAAGACGTTTTATTAAATTACGTATGAATGGTTCTCTCACTGTATGGTGTGTACACAAACTTAGATAACAGGTAATGTAGAAAGTGTTACATTGTATAAGAATATACTTTTATATGCTTGAAAATTTTTGGAAGGATAGTTGAGACTCTTAAAAGTGGTTATTTCTAAAGGGGGGAAGTAAGAGAACCAGTTAAGAAACTTTAGGACCAGTTAGGAGACTTCCTATGTTATTTTATTTTACTCTCATAACAAAATAATAATAATTTAAAAGGTTACATTGGCGGAACATCTGGATGGCTCAGTTAAGTGGCTGCCTTTGGCTCAGGTCATTATCCCAGGGTCCTGGGATCAAGTCCCGCATCAGGTTCCTTGCTCAGCTGGAAGCCTGCTTCTCTCTTTCTGCTTCTGCCTGCCACTCTGCCTGCTTGTGCTCTCTCTCTCTCTGACAAAAGAATAAATAAAATATTTTTTAAAAAAAAAGGTTACTTTGGCAAAAACTATTTTTAGTATTCTCTACCAGAGATACAATAATATTACAGATAATATATACGATATAACATTAAGTCACGGAAAAATTGCATATACATTTTTTAAGATTTTATTTATTTATTTGACAGAGAAATTGCACAAGCAGGGAGAGCTGTGGGCAGAGGTTGAGGAAGAAGCAGGCTCTCTGCTGAGCCAAGAGCCTAACTCTGGGCTCAATCTCAGGACCTTGCGAATATGACCTTAGCCAAAAACAGATGCTTAACCAACTTGAGCCACCCAGGCACCCCCTGCAAGTACTATATGATTATAAAAATATTTGGAAAATATATATAGGAAGAAAACTAAAAAAAATGAAGCATCAAACATTATCAATGGTTAGTGTATAGGTGGGATTATTGGCATATTTTAACACTTTCATATTTCCTAAATATTTTCAGTGAGAATAGGGTACTTTTTTAATGGAAAAAGGAAATATTCTAAAGTGATGGCTCCAAATTTTTGAAGAAGTAGAACTCATTTTCAAATAAATTCTTACACAGAACCCCAATCATAAAGAAAACATTTAAATATTTTCTGGATGAATTTTGAATGTTTCAAGTTAAAAATAGTTGGGAATACCAAATATAATAAAATACTAAAACATCTTAAATCTCGTTACATAAAAACTACAGAGAAGTGGATATTGTTGTCAGTCATCATTGATTTTTTTTAAGGGCGGAGGGGGACAAGAGGGAGAGAGAGAATCCCAAGCAGGATGCATGCCCAACATGGACCCCAATGTGGGGCTTGCTCTCATAACCCTGAGACTGTGACTTGAGCCAAAATCAAGAGTCTGACGTTCAACTGACTGAGTCTCCCAGGCACCCCTACTAATTTTTTAGAAAATGTACACACACATTATTAGCACTCTCTTAAACTAAGTTCTGATTCCTTAGTTTTGTTCTTCATTGGACAAAGAATCAGATTATAGGAAAAATTTGAAAGCTGGAAATGTTGAACTTAACCATAAAAATAGAAATTTTAGTCCTCGCTCAAGCAAAAGAGAGTTTCATTCTAAAAATCTCTCCATATAGCCTTCTTATCAGAAGAGGAGAAACTGACGTAAATTATATGATTTCAAGAGCTTGGATGGAACCCTGGGTTTCTAGAATCTGTAATAGGAGGAAGACAAAGGAGCATTTGTCTTTTTCTTTAGGGATGCTGATTCCCACCCACTGTGCTCACCACACAGAGGGAAAGTCATGTTGTAAAAATTCTGTTTCTCATTTGTGACCAAATGAAGTATTGGAACGCTTGCTGTACAGTATAACTTTTAAGGGAAGGTTAGCCAATTTTCTTCTTGGAAGAAGAAATGAAATCATCCAAAAAAAGCACTTTGGGAACTATGAAGGAAATGGGGAAATAAGCCCTTCCTGTTGTGAATAATACTGTATCTAATATTAAATAAACTGAAAATAGAAAATGTTTAATAGAGATTCTTAATGTCTGTTAAAATAAGAAAGAGAAGTCAAACAAAATTTGCTGACTACTCAGATTAGAAGTTCATGTGACCAAAAGGCAAAATTCTACTGGACAAAAAGCAACCATTCAAAAATATTCATCCTGGGGGTGCCTGGGTGGCTCAGTGGGTTAAGCCTCTGCCTTCGGCTTGGGTTATGATCTCAGGGTCCTGGGATCGAGTGCCTCATCGGGCTCTCTGCTCAGCAGGGAGCCTGCTTCCCTCTCTCTTTCTCTCTCTCTCTCTTTGCCTGCCTCTCTGTCTACTTGTGATCTCTCGCTGTCAAATAAATAAATAAATCTTAAAAAAAAAAAAAAGGCATCCTGCTTTTTGTTGAATATTTACTCTATGCATCAAGAATCATTATATAGCAAAGGAGAAATGGCTGTGTGAAATAACACTGGAAATTTTTTTATTTTTAGTTAACTCAAGAAACGTAGAATACTAAGGAATTGAAATGCTGAGCATAAATCCAGGTTTTTCCATTAGAAAATGGTGAAACCCATATTCTCACCAAGGGTTAAATCAAACTCCATTGCCTACATATGCTCACTTTCATTATGTTAAGTTGTTTTTTTTTTTTTTTTAAGATTGATTTATTCATTTTAGAGTGAAGGGGAAAGAGAGAGATAAAGAGTTGGGGGAGATCCAGAGAGAATCTGAAGCAGACTCCAGTCTGGAGTCAGAGCCAGATGCAGGGCTCAATCTCAGGACCCCGAGATCATGACCTGAGCTAAAGTCAAGAGTCAGACGCTTAAAAGACTGAGGCTTCGCCACCCAGGTGCCCCCGTTTGGATTTTAAAGTATGAGAAATCTTCACATGGACATTCTTGAGACAGATGAAAAAAAAAAATGTTTTCCATTTTTCATCTTGTACAACCAATTTAAAAGATAAATTTTAAATATAAAATATGAATTTGACTATGATTTCCAGTATTATTTCTTTTTAAAATTATTTTTAATAGACTCCATTTTTCAAGAATGGTTTTAGGTTCTTAGCATTGGAGAAGCAGGCGCAGAGATTTCCCATACTCCCTGCCCCAAATCGTGCATAGTCTTGCATCGTCCCATTTTTAACATCCCCCATGAGAGTGCTACGTTTGTTACAATTGATGAACCTCTAATTGATGCATCATCACTCAAAGTCATAGTTCCCCATAGGGTTCACTCTTGGCGTTAGGTATTTCATGGGTTTGGAGAAATGTATAAGGACATGTGTGCATCATTAGAGTATCACACAACAGTCTCACTGTCCTCAACATCCTCTGTGCTCCATCTTTTCATCTCCCCCAAGCCCAGACAACCAGTGATACGCTTACTGTCGCCATAGTTTTGTCTTTTCCAAAATGTCGTACCACTGGAATGATACGATATATAACCTTTCAGGTTGTCTTCTTTGACTTAGTAATAGACATTTAAGTGTCTTCCATGTGTTTTCCTACCTCAATAACTTTTTAAAATGCTGAATAATTGGGGCGCCTGGGTGGCTCAGTGGGTTAAGCCGCTGCCTTCGGCTCAGGTCATGATCTCAGAGTCCTGGGATCGAGTCCCGCATCGGGCTCTCTGCTTAGCAGAGAGCCTGCTTCCCTCTCTCTCTCTCTCTGGCTGCCTCTCCGTCTACTTGTGATTTCTCTCTGTCAAATTAATAAATAAAATCTTTAAAAAAAAATGCTGAATAATTATTCCATTGTCTGGAGGTACCACAGTTTATTTATCTGTTCACCTACTGAAGGACATCTGTGTTTCTTCCAGATTTTGGCAATTATGAATAAAGCTACTATAAATATATATGTGAAGGTTTGGGGATGGACACGTTTTTAATTCTCTTGGGTAGATACCGAGGAACACAAATGCTGGATTGTGCAGTTTAATTTTACAAGAAATCGCCAAATTGTCTTCCAAGTGACTCTACCATTTTAAATTCCCACTAACCATGAACAAGACTTCTTTTTGTTCCACATCCTCACCAGGATTTGATTTTGTTAGTATTCTGGATTTTCGCCATTCTAGTAAGTGTGTAGTAGGATTTCATTGCTGTTTTAATTAGCATTTCCCTAGTGACATATGATGTGAGGCATCTTTTCATATGCTTATTTGTCATTTATATGTCTTTTTTGGTGAGCTGTCCAGTTTTATTTCTTGATAGGAAAAAGTATTTCTGTGGAAGCACAGCTTTGAGAGTGGCCAACCTCAAGTCAATACCTTTGCATAAGTTTTGCAAAATTGCCAAGTGGAGGAACTTTTTTTCCTTTGGAACCAGGGGTTTGCTGAAACCAGCAAATGACTCAAAATAAGAAAACCTGAGTTTCAGACTCTGCTCACCCTTAAAAGCTTGAGGCTATTTCTTCATCCTAAAACATCAGCAGGTACCAGATGGTGATAACACCCTATGATTCTCACTGAGCAATATTATGTCCTTATTCTTACAAGTCCAAATTCAAGTGAAGATTGCCTTATACCTTAGCTGTGTTTTCTTTCAAGATCTTTCCTATCAAGATCACTTATTTAAATACTTTAGCTCATTCAAAATAATAACCTTTAATAAACCTATAAGGTAATTAATTCTCTCCTAAGCAAGCATTCTATTGAATGATTACCCTTTAGCTAACAATCTGGCCTGTGCAGTCAGCTCTTAGATTTGCTGAAATGTATTAAAGAGTATAGTCTACACATTCCTCTCATCCATTTTTCTCTTCATAATTATTAAAAAGCCTCAAATAAAATTGCGTGGTACATTTTCTCTTCCTGAAGCCTTTTCTCATGAATATAAACTCTGAATTAGGGAGAAATAGCAAATTGTAGGCATATTCATGGAACATTTCTTAAAATCATTTGCAAGTCACAACATCATTATGTCTTTATAACATGCAATCACTCAGATGTAGAACACAATGTAACCAATAATAGTAGTATTATTATCATAAAACTTAAGGAAATTAATATCTACAAAAAGCTCAAAATCTCAGGTTGAAAGAAAACATTTATAGAAATACTTTTTTGTGTTTGGTTTTATACTTGATTGCTGCTGTATGGAACGAAAGAGTAAAGAATTCATGGCTCTATCACTGAGCTGTAACTTTGTAACTGTAATTTTTTACCCTGGCCATTGATTTTTTTAACCTTTCTACAAAATGGCCACCATTTAAAAATGACCCTCACAGTTTGGTGTGCAGAGAGTGGAAGACATACACACAACTCCCACTTAACACAGCTGTGGGTGCTGATGACACAAGAAGCTTGGTTCGTTTGTTCCAGTTAGCTTGATGGCTCTGAGAAAGAGCTGAGGAATGGCACTCAACCACCAAAATTCATTTTGTTGTAATGGTGGTGGAAGTGGTGATGATTTTGCAGTTGTGTCGCAGAGAGCTAGAAGTTCACTGAAATTTATCTGACCAAGATCTGCTATAAGGTGAAAGTATGTAGCTTCTAAAATTGCAAAAGTGAAACAGCTACTGCATAGTTGGGTCAGGTCTATGCTTAGAACAGTGGTTCTTTCTGTTGTTGACAGAAACGTATGCCCAAAATGAGTTCACCTTCTTCGCCTGCCAGGATTAATGCTCCCGTGGAGCAGGTCTGAGCTGTTTTTAGGAGCAGGGCTCAGGCAAGCTGTTGAGAAACGTGGCCTAGTGTACATTGGTTTCCCGACATAGGTAATTACAGCTGATGGTCCAGTTTCCAGAACTATCCAAAATTACAGAGGAGACTCGTGTGGGGTCTGGGCTTGCCCAGCTCTGTCATCATTGTTTCCTGTCTCCCCAGTAAAGGCCTGAGGAGACATCTGCCAAGAAGCTCACATGGAGAAACCAACTTACCCTGGTACTTGGTGGATCAGAAAGAGAAACTCAGTTGCCTGAGTTTTAATCTAGTATATTTCCCAACCACACTAGGGGAGAGTAAATAAACCATTACTGTTTTAATCATTTCACTATGAAAATAACATTTCAGCCTTCCCCCTAGATAGAGGAATGCATGGAGATAGCACTCTTTGCCATATGTTTTGGTTTGCATACAGACTGGGCACAGACTTCTTTGGGGGGGCTGCTAATTTATCTTATTTTGATTTACAGGACACCCACGTGGAGGTTCCTGAGGAAAAGCATGTCAAAATCTTTGAAATAGCCTAGACCTACTCTTCTTAATCTTTAATCCACTGTCTTCAACAAAATTGATCTACATTTTTCAAACATGAAAATATAAGACTTCAATGCGGTTCTGAGTTCTGGAAACCATCATTCCTGAAAGTCCTTACTTTTTTTTTTTTCTCAAGTTTTTTATTTAAATTCAGTGTAATACTAGTTTCAGGTAGAGAATTTAGTGACTCCTCACTTACAAACAGCACCCAGTGCTCATCACAACAAGTGCCCTCCTTAATCCCCATTAGCCATTTAACCCATTCCCCACCCAAAACCCCTCCAGCAACTCTATAATTAAGAGCTTGTTTTATGGCTTGCCTCTTTCTCTATTTTTCCCCCTGTATGTTCATCTGTTGTATGTCTTAATTTCCACGTATGAGTGAAATCATAGGATCATTGTCTTTCTCTGGTTGACTTATGGTTCCATCTATGTCCTTGCAAATGGCAAAATTTCATTCTTTTTGACGGCCGGTAATATTCCATTATACAAATATACCACATCTTCTTTATTCACTCATCAGTTGATGGACATTTGGGTTCTTTCCATAAAGTGGCTATAATTGATAACGCTGCTATAAACATCAGGGATGTTTACATCACATGTATCCTTTCAAATCAGTATGTTTGTATCCTTTGGGTAAATACCTAGGTGTACAATTGCTGGGTCATAAGATAGTTCTATTTTTAACTTTTTGAGGATCCTCCATACTGTTTTCCAGAGTGGCTGCACCCGTTTGCATTCCTTCAAGAGTGTAAGAGGATTCCCCTTCCTCCACATCTTCAAGCACTTTCTTATACCATACGCAAAAATAAATTCAAAATGGATCAAAGACCTAAATGTGAGACGGAAATCCATCAATATCTTAGAGAAGAACACAGGCAGCAACCTCTTAACTCAGCTGAAGCAACTTCATATTAAACATATCTCCAGAGGCAGAGGAAACAAAACCAAAAATAAATGATTGAGACTTCTTCAAGACAAAAAAGTTTCTGCACAGCAAAAGAAATAATCACAAAACTAAAAGGCAACCTTTGAAACGGGAGAAGATATTTGCAAATGACATACCCAGTAAAAGGTTAGTATCCAAAATATACAAAGGATTTATAAAACTCAACACAAAAAATAAATAATCCAATTTAAAATTGGGCAGAAGACATGAATCGACATTTTTCCAAAGAAGACATACTGATGACTAGCAAAACCACGAGAAGATGCTCACCATCACTCATCATCAGGGAAATACAAAACAAACACAATGAAATAGCACCTCACACCTGCCAGAATGGCTAAAATGATCTTTTGGTGTATGTACTTCAAATATTCAAAAATCGTAATAGGCCATAAAATCCGACGAACAAGTAATGGGATACTGCCTTATTCTCCCCACAGTTGGTTCATTTCTCCCTCTTTCATGCAAATTCTAATTGATTAGGCAGAGGTCAATTGATATTCTAGTTTTTTTTATTAACAAAGCATGAAAGAATTATTGCCATTAAGGATGAATCCAAACCCTTAAAGAGACGGTGATTATGGGCAGAGACATCCAAAAGAGGGGAAGAAATGTTATCCTCCTACCTTCTTAAGGTCACAATGACACATATGGAGTGCAAACACATCACGTCAGAACAAAAAGGGACTTAGAAAATATCTACCCCCAACTCCTCATTTTATGGAGGAGGACACAAGGGAAAGCAGTTTGACCCATCTCAGAAAGCCCTTGGCAGCTGATGTAGAACCAGAAGATAGAATTCCTGTCTCTTCCCATGAAACCAGAACTCCATTGCCTCAGTTAAGGTAAGTTAAGAGTGTTCTAGAAGAAAATCTGCATTCCATTCCAAGAATAAACGGGAGATAAAACAAGGGCTATGTAGGAAGTATCAGGAAGGGGTTATCTTCTTACTGCAGTGGGTAGAAAAGTAAAACACAGAGTGTCCCGCCAAATCAGGAAACACAGGATAGACTCATTTTCATCACTGTATCATTTATAATGTCAAAACATACACAGTCTGTATTTCTCCAACTTTCAGACCCTTTACAAAGTATCATAATTATCCTATGTTCCCTGCACTTTCAGAATTTTGGGTCAGTAGCGTTTTCCTAAGTTCTTTTTCTTTTCTTTTTTTTTTTTTTTTTCCAGATTAGTAATTAGGCCTGTTGCTTTACACAGCACATCCACCTCACATGATAAGCACGCTGAGCCTATTATTTGAAAATGTAGCTAACATACTGTTTTAATTGAAGTTTATCCTGAGCTTCCTGACTTTGCAAATACATGGTAGAATGGAGACTGAAAGACAAACAGCAAGAAATCATTTGTCAAGAAATACAGTAGATGGGGATGGCTGGGTGGCTCAGTCAGTTAAGTGTCTGCCTTTGGCTCAGGTCTCGATCCCAGGGTCCTGGGACTGAGCCCAGTGTCATCTTCCTCACTTACCGGGAAGCCTGCATCTCCCTCTCCCTCTGTCCTCCTCCCTCCCACCCCCACACTCACTCTTTTCTCTCCCTCAAATAAATAAATAAATTCTTTAAAAAAAAAAATGCAGTAAATGAATAATGTAAGCTGACTTAGACAAGTGCCTAAAATTTCTTTTTTTTTAATTTTTAATTTTTTATTAACATATAATGTATTATTAGCCCCAGGGTAAAATTTCTTTTAAAAGAAACTTAATACAGAAATCTATACTCTTATCCTTTTGAACTATTAAGCCTTAAAAATTATCAAGCACATTTTTCGGTGTGTGTTGTTCTAACACCTAACGCTGGAATGTAATCTCCCCAAGAGGAGGGGTACATATCAGTTTCATTCCCTGGGAGTCCCCAACACTTGGAAATGTGTCTGGCACATAGAAAGCATTCAACACATTTTTTTTAAATAAATGCTGCCATAGATGAATAGAGGATTAACTTGATTTGGCTAGCTAAGTAATCAACAATTCATCTGAACATTGAGTGGTTGAGCAAAACCCCTAGTGTCTCTTGCTCAAGGATGGGTTACATAATGAGAATCTCTCGGACCATGTAAGTTATCTGGGAATGATATCAAATATGTCAGCCTAACAAAGACACCTCAGTGAGTTATCTTGGGAATTCATCATCTTTTGCACATCTGAGGAAATACAACACATTTTGACAGAGAGCCACAATTCATGATTTCATGATATAATTGACATAATTGCAGCACTTAAAATAAATTTTCCTTGCTTCTGGATAGATCTTGCCAACCTCTCACACACAGTCGTTTTTTTTTTGTTGTTGTTTTGTTTTGTTTTTGTTTTTTCAAAAAGAAGATATAAACACTGAAGAACAAATACAACATAAATAGTGTAATTTTTAGAGGAAAACTTCCTCATTGTAAGTATGTCATTATCAATAAATTTATTTTGTATGACCCTAATTCTAAGAGACTACTCCTTTCGTTGGTCAGGTACCAAGAAAGGCACTAAGGGACATGATGATTCATAGAGAAACTGAGAAAATGGAAAATGTTGGGAATTCAGAGGAGACAGTCCAATCAGGCTGTAGGTTTCAGTGCTATCCATAACCAGTGATATGATATCTGTGATATCTGCAGCTAGACATGGAAACTCCACCCACCTGTCACACTTTCTGGAAAGGCTTAGGTTGAGGAGGAGTGGGAAGTATATGATCAGGGCACCAGAAAAAAAAATTACAAAGTAAATAAACTGTGTTCATTTTGAAACAAAATCATGTACAGATGGTAGAAGAGTTGGAACTAGACTTATGGGCACAGAACCCAAGCAACCTGACTGCAAAAATGCTCACTCGTCAGGGGTCCCCAAGGCAGCTCACTGACTCTTACGAAAGGGAATTTTGTGCTCAATCAATCTCCTTGGTACGTTAAGTAGAACCATTTTATTTAACAATATCTTCTTTACAAGCATGAGCTATACAATCAGATAACCATTGTTCTCATCTGAGTTTCACCTCGGGCCAACTGTGGGGCACTGGGCAAATAGTAACTCTTTCTGGGCCTCAGCCCCACATCTCCAACGCTGAGGGCACAGTCCCACTTCTCATGTCTGTAGAGGCCTTGGCACAGGGGTTGGCATACAGGAACATATCAGTAAGAGGCAGCTATTGTTTTTCACATTTTACTTGCAGGGATATGAAAATTGCTTTCACTTTCTTTTATTTTTTCCCTTGGTATTTTTTCTCTTTTTTTCTTTTCTTTTCTTTCTTTCTTTCTTTCTTTCTTTTTTAAAGTGTTCTCTATGACCTGTATGGAGCCCAGTGCTGGACCCAACACAGCCTCAAACCAAGACCCTGAGATCAAGACTCAAGCTGAGATCAAGAGTTGGACACTTAACCAACTGAACCACTCAAGTGCCCCTTCCCTTGGTATTTTAATAATTAACCAATCAACCAGGGCACCTGGGTGGCTTAGTCAGTTAAATGTCTGCCTCTGGCTCAGGTCATGATGCCAGGGTGCCAGGATTCCGCCCCACATTTGGCTCCCCACTCTGCTTGAAGCCTGCTTCTCCTTCTCCTTCTGCCTGCTACTCCCCATCTCTGTGCTCACTCTCTCTGTCAAATAAATAAATAATATCTTTTTAAAAAATTAATCGATCAACCGATCAATCAGTTAAAATAGAGAAATTTATGCATGTATTTCTATGTCTCACTCTTCTGTCATCTTCTACTTCTTGAACCCACCTCAGAGCTAAGACACTCTGGTCTCTGCCTGTGCTGATTGCTGCATCTTCTGGCCTCGCTCTCAATCACAGTGATTTTGCAGATGCAAGAGCGCTGTTTCAGAGTCAGCCTGAAGAAGAGCAAAGTAGACTTATGCTAACACCAAAGCCACCAAATGAAATCAAACCAATGGAAGCAACACACAGGAAAGGACACAGTCAGGTAGGAAATCAGTGAACCTCGAGGGAGTGAGATTGAAGCCAAACTTCATCTCACAAAAGGAACATTGGTATAAGTCTTCCCACCTCTGAAAATCAAAGAGATCTTCTCTGTCTCCTTCATATGAGAGGATTCAAGGATAGTAAAGGTAGATTTATAGTCTGAGACTTCTGTTGGAAGCCTTGCCTTTCTCATGAAGTTACATGTCTGGCATGTCAGCCCAACATGATAGATTATGTTATTGTTTCCTACATTGGCTCTCTTCCCTGTAAGCACATCCTAGCCCATTTCCAGGTGACTTGTAGTGCTTCTCTGTGGGTGGAGTAAACTGCTCTACCACATTATCAGGTTTGGCTTATGACTTTTGTCTAAGAAAATGAAATACAAGCAGAAGGGCTAGTTTCCCAGTTCTAAGGAAACATTTAGAAGAACCACATTTTTTCAGCCAATTCTCTGTTTTTTCTCTGCCACAAAAACAGCATATCTCAACTAAGTGTTGCTCTTTTGCTGATCCCTAAAAAGAGGAGACATTTGGAACAGAACTGTAGAACCAATTCACAGCTACCACCATGCCATCCTAGTGGGAAATGAAAATCTGTTGGTGTGAGCCCCTGAGATTTGGAGATTGTGTGTTACTCCAGCTAAGCTGACTAATACATCTGATACCACAAAGTAGTAATACAACTACATTGGGATAAACATTCCATCTTCAAGGGCATTGGGTTGCTTGAGGGGCTTGGATTTTAATCTAAACATGAGCCAGAGATTAGCTAGGATTATTTCAAGGTCTATGTTATCTGTAGTCAGACGTACCAGGGATAAAGAGAAATTGTGCCATCTTGAAAGAACTGGGCTGGTACCAGTCTTCATTATCCTAGGGAGTCATTATTAACCATTTTAAAATTCTGGGAGTGCCCATAACATAGCTTAGCCTTGAAGAAGTTGGTAAGCAGGGGTTTATATCTGTCTACTGCAACCCATTTCTTGGAATCCAAAGCAAGGTAACTCATCCTCCCTTCCTGGAGACTGTGGAATTAATACACACCGGGAGGGTTATTAGAGAGAAACTGCTTCTTTGGGCTCCAGTTAGGCAACTGCCTTCATGACTCCACTTCTTCCTTTTAAGTTGTTTATTTATGGGCTGTTTGACAACTCCACTGCTCAGCCAGTGGCCTTGGGGTACAATTACAAATACTTTAAAACTCAATGTTAGCATGTTTTTCAAATCAATTAAAAGCATTTAAAATTTTTAGGGAAGAAGCCAAGAGCAACCAAAGTCCTAACCACCTGGACAGGCCCACAGGGACTTGCAGGACCTGGCAAATTCAGTCTTGCCAGGACCGGCAGGGAGGAAAGAACAGTGAGATTCAAAAAATGAGTTGGATGGCAGGAAAGCAGCCTGAGTAGAGGGCATGTGTTCCTAGAATGCTGCTGCCTCATCCAGCAAGGACAGACAGGGCTGGGAAGCAGACCTCAAGCATAGCTGTGGGAGCTACGCCCTAATCCCTGGCAAGCTCAGCTTGGTGGTGAGGCCTGGGCCTCATGAAGACAGCTAGCAGCGAGTTGACTGGTGCAATCACAGATGATGTCTGCTGTCCCTGGAACAAATTATTCTTCAGAAGCTCAAAAGCAAAGCAGATTCACTCTGGCTAGACCAACTAGAGGGGATGAGTCACACGCTAGGACTTAGGAGTCTGGGGAAAAGGATGAGCAGAAGGAACTCGTGAAAGATGATTGCCCAGGGATGTGTTACCACAGAGCAGCTGTAGCTGGAAGGGATTTCCCAGATTTCCCTATCAGGCCAGTGTTTTTCTTTTATAGATAAGGAAACTAAGTCCAGAGAGGTTAAATGACCCACCCGAGGGCACCATAGCCAGTGAGCACATGGCAGATGCTGGGCAGGGCTGGGGACTGAATTTTCCATCTGCTGGTGAGAGCCCTTCCTTAGTCTCTACACTGGTCTGTTCTGGAATAAATATAAGGGTCGGGCAGGAACCTCTAACATCTAGTCCAAGTCAGCAGACAGAAGATGTGACTACAAGAGGAAAGCCTTCTGAATCTTGAGGCAATTAGCAAGGGATCAGCCCAGGACATGTCTGCTCAAGGCTTCCACACATACTAGAGGTATAAGTTACCATTGTGTAGATATTATCTGCATGTGCGGGGGAAGGGGGAATCAAACCATGTGATCTCCATAACCAATGAAACTTCATCTTTGGAAAATATCACAAGTCAACCTGATTGTCAGTGGTAAGGATCCTCCCCAACGAGAATTGCGTAAAGCATGAGTTAAAGGCATCACTCTCCCTTTGGGACTGGGGATAGAGAAGGCAGGTGGGTGGAGTGGGAGGGGCTCAGAAGAGGAAGGAAGACGAGGGAAGTGCTTAACGAAAACACTTTCTGACAAATAATGAAAATAAAGAACTTGGTCGGGTGGGTACAGCTAAATTAGGTTTTCATATGAGAAACAGAGCAAAGGACTCATTTAAAATGCTTGTAGGTAGCCTGGACATTTTTTCAAAACACTAGATGGACATAAAGATCTTAATATACAGAAAAGGCAAATTTCTGTGATTTCCTTCCCCCTTGCTAGTTGTCATACTTTCATTTCCTCCCAAAGCAGATCCTAAATACCTACTCAGCAAAATAGAATCCATGACATCGTCAACAGACATCTTCAACTATCAGAAGAGCAAATTGACTTCATTCTGCAAATACTATCAAGCTCCACTGGAAGATATTCTTCCCATGATCCCCCTGTTACACTTGGGCTTCCCAAAGTGATGAACATCTCAGGAGGAAATGCTTCTCCAGCACTTGGTAGATTTGCTTTGTCTCTTCTGACAGTACCTGCTTTTGCTACTTGGAGCAGACTATGCCCAGAGTTTCTCTTTGCATAAACCACAGGGAATAACCATGACCTCATCGGAATAGCTTTCAGGGCTGACTGAGCTGTGACACAACTCAAACAACTGTGTGATTTAAAGGTATCAAAGAATCATCAAGATGAACCAAACCCTACTGAAAATGATTCTATCACCAGTTTATCTAATCAGGATTAAAACCTGTCTGAAAATCAAGAGAAAAAGGAATTAGATGGGCAATGGGATTCCATGTAACTTGGGCTCTTCCTCTGCAAAGTAAGACAAAGCAGACACAAGAGGGCACTTGAGCCCATACTCATGTTAGAAGCAAACTCCCTGTGACTCTCTCCAGCCTCCTATTCCCTCTACCTTGGGTGCCTACCCAAGAACATGAACCTGATCTGTAAAATAGCTAAACTCTACCTACAGAAGACAAAATATTAAGTGGATTGATTTTTAAGCTTCACACAATAATGCATGGTATATCAGAGTGGTATTGGTGTTAGGACTAATATCAGAATGGAAATTTGGTCTTTGCCCAGAGCAGTAACTTTACTGCCAAACCCTGATCACCCGGCCTGGTGAGGGTCACAGGGAGAGCATGACTCACACAATCCAAAAACCTTTCTAGTCTGTAGTTTCAAAATCACCCTTCCCCAAGAAGAGTGAGCAAAGCTGGTGTCAGAGAAACCAAATAGGTCAGCTTGAGTTTCATTTCCCTCCACTCAGGAGTAGCAATGAAACACCACAAAATTAACTGCTTTAAAAACCACCTAGATTCCCCAGGTTAATTTATATTACCTCATGGGAAAGAGCAGAAGAGACAAATTTAAAATTCTACTCATTTTTTTCACCCATTAAGGCCTCAAGTAGGTGTATGCTGTGGGCTGAATTGTGTCTCCCCACACCCATCCCCAAAATTTGTATGCTGAGGACCTTATTCCCAGTACCTCAGAATGTGATTGGAGGAGGTAAGATTTTTAAAGAGGTGATTAAGATAAAATGAGATTGTTAGAGTGGGTCATAATCCAATATGTCTGATAAGACATAATCCAATCTAATCCAATGTGTCCTTATAAGAAGAGATTAGGGCACAGATATACTCAGAGGGAAGATGATGTGAGGACACAGGGAGAAGATGACTGTCCATGAGCCAAAAAGAGAGGCCTGAATAAAAAATCAAATCTTCCAACACCTTGATCTTGACTTCTGGTCCCCAGAATTGTGAGGCATAAATTTCTATTGTTTAAACCACCCAGTCTTTTGTACTTTTGTTACAGCAGCCCTGGTAAACTATTACAGTATATTTACAGCATATTTAACTTTTCCTCGTTTTAATATATTCACATATCTCAGTGAATATATTAATATATAAAAATTTACCAGTAGGGAGTGACTTGAAAACTAAATATAATCTCTCTCTCTTATTTAATGTTTTGTTGATATCCACATTTCATGGGAGACATGTCTGAATAACCAAAACAATGACCTGGTCAGCCTGGAAGTTTGGGCTATCAAATCCATAACAGTTGCTCCAGCTACATGGACATCAACATCTACAGTTTGGTCCTATCCTTTCTACTTGACAGATGGGGAAAAGGAGGCCTCAAAAGGCTGAACAATTAGTTCAGGTTTGCAACTAGGAATTGGGTTTGGACCTAGTAAGTGAGAGTCAGAAATTGTGCTCTTCCCCATCATCCAATCATGAGACACTACCTCTGCAAGCAAGGACCAAAGAGTGTAATATATTCTAAGCTTTAAAGGCTGAGAGTAATGTTCTATCACTGGCAGAAACAGAGACAATCCCAAAGTTCTGTTTTGAGGGAAAAACAAAAGTTGTTTGGGTTGAATCTTAGATCTGTCGTCCTACGGAGTGTCCTAAGTAGGAGCTGGAGAACCAAGGCATGGCAGTTAGTAGGAAAAACGGGGCTCCATAGTGTAAAGCATGGAAGTAGATGAGACCCTAAAGAAGAAAATCCTAAAGAAACAAGACAATGACAAGGACTTTGTTTAGAGCCATAATTAAGATGAGAATGAGGGAGAGGCCTCTGTGAAGAAGTCATAGAGGCAGAGCAGAACCAGGAAACAGTGTTCCAGGCATCCAGGGTAAATAATGTTAAGAATGTGGTGGTAAATCCACTGAATAACAAAATGCTGACTTGTGTTGTTAGCAAATTGAAATTGGGGTTACACGGAACTATTTTGAGGGCAGGCAATTGGTTTGACTTAACTTTTCATTATTGGGGTATTTGGGTCACTATATAATAAAAATTAGCATTTAAAAATTTTAATGTTTGCTGTTTATTTAACTATGGGGAAAACGCAGAATAAATGAAACTGAAAACATATTATTATCAGCTTTGCAAATAATTACAATGACCTGAATGTGGAAAAAGACGCTGTAAAATGACTTCTTAATTTAGGAAAATTAAGGACTTAAAAAACCAACAGAAAGATAGCTACATTTTAACATAATAATGGATATGCCTAAAGCAAATGTCCAGTGATACTTAACCACAACAAATTGGAAAAATAAACTTGTAGTCTAATAAAAAAAAAAAAAGTCAAAACCCCATTTCTTGGCTACACCATTAAAAAGGAAAGGTCTTTGGGACAACTGAGTGGCTCAGTCAAGTGTCCAAATCTTGAAATGGAAAAATGCATATATCACACACATTTATTATCATTTTCCAAAAAGTTTAACCAAATATTACTGCTACTTACTACATAAAATCTTTGCGTTGGAAAGGCCATTCAAGCTAAATCACCACACCATACTCATAGGCAAGAATTCCCTTGGCAATATTCCTAACAGATGCTCACTCAATAGTCCACACCACTGTCTCCATTAATTATAGAAAGTTCTTCTTAATGTTGAGTTTACAGCTATCTCCCCACAGGATCAATCAAGTTCTTCCCTTGGGACAGGATAAAATGAATCTAGACCAAAATAATTAGCCTGTATCTCATTAATCATCTCTTCTGCACACTTCTAATTTTTCCATTGGCTGTCTGAGAATGTAGTTTTCAGACCCTCTCTGTTGAACCACCATTATTTATGTGCACTCCAGCTTAACACCTGACCCTTAAAAATATGTCAGTGAAATTTCAGTACAATACTCCAGCTACATCTTGACTATCATAGCTGTTATTAAACAATCACTGAGAATCTATTAAGTGCAAGACACAGGGGATACAAAGGAATATAAAACATGGAGTTTAGAACTCAGATCTTATAAGCAGTATCAGAAGTATTAGACTTTGTTAATTTTTTTGGCGGCCATGTATTATTTTCGTTTTGCTGCAAGCTCATAGTTAATTGATTTGTTCAGGTTTCATTTTCATTGTCACAAAAACAGCTGTCAGAAAGGTTTGTATGTTATATCTTATCATTGTAAAATTGACCTTTTGAAGTTGACAATAGGGACTCACATATTTCATGTCATTTCAGAGCCAGTGGTCCAGCCTGGAGAGATCTTTCATCTTTTACCCTTAGCTTTATAAACTGTAAGCTTTTATGTTTATGCCTAAGCCACTGATAAAATTTTCACAGGAGGGGTACCTGGGTGGCTCCGTAAGTTAAGCATCTGACTCTTGGTCTCAGCTCAAGTCTTGATTTCAGGGTCATGTGTTCAAGCAAGCCTCCATGATGGGTGTAGAACTTACCAAAAAAACCCAAAAAAAACCCCAAAAAACCAACCAACCAACCAAACAAACAAACAAACAAAAAACACAGGAAAACTCCAAGAACAAAGAACTGTGGCATGCATGGATGCCTGGAGAAATCTCCTTCCAGGTTGACCCCCTTTGATTTATATCCTACCATGTGATTGTCCAGCTACCTGAAAAGTCATCTGTTGTAGTATCAGCCATCCCACATGCCTCTACCTCGTTCAAAAGATTATTTAGATAGGCTTTATCCAAAGCAAAACAATAATAAAGATTGAAGGGGTTGGTTATTTGTGCTATTTATAGTTACTTCTATAGAAAAAAGAAAAAGAAGAACCTCACAGATAGCTAACTGATTTAAAAAAAAAAAAAAAAAAAGCCAAAAGAGGAACCAATCACAAAAACAACAGCAGAAACAGTCTATAAAGAAACCTCAGGGCTCCGATGAGAGGCTTCTCTACCAAATCATGTGCCAACGGTCATGAGAATGCAGAAATCCTTATCCCCTTAGAAAACTCGCCTATGTCTAGGAAATGTGGCTCTTCAACTCCCCTAGGAATATTGTGGAACAATCTAGGATGTGTGGAAAAAGGCACATTGTAGAAGTCTATTATAGGATGCAAGAGACACAATGATCACAGACAGGGAGAACACCTGCCTGGGTCATGGAAGATGAAGTCTTCATGGACTTGACTGGAGAGTTGGTCATTATTCTAGGTAATATTAAGCTAGTCCTTATTGGCTACACAAGTTAGTTTTAATTTGGAGTAGTTTCTTTTTAATATTCTCCCATGTGGATTTCAGTCCAGTGATGACAACCGGGGTTCCCAGAGCTAATAAGATATATGCTTTGTCTGCTATTCCATGGTGATCATGCAATCCAGGGAATTTATGATCAAAGAAAATGAGAGTTTATTTTGAACTTTTCTTAGTAAGTGTATGTCAGTCCCTATTGATTGTCATCTTCTGTTCCAAGTATTCATCAGCCCATCTATCTAATAAAAAATTTTAGAATTTCTTGAATCTATTTTTTTTAAATATTTGCACATTGTCAGGATTCCTTCACCTCTCTAATTCTCTACTGTCTCTGACAACAAATCTAGAAGACCTTTACACTCTGAGAAGTAATTTATCTAATCCTGAAGGCATGACCACACTTGAGATCTCTTGAGGCCCTCTTACTCTTTTTCCAAATCCCATGCTTGGTGATAGAGTGCAAAGAGAACAATTTTGGATTCAGAAATCCTTTTATCAAACTTTTTTCACTGTGTAACTTTGGGCAAATTACCAGTGCTCTCAATCCTCACTATGTCCCTCTATGATTTGGGAATACATCTTAATTTGCAATGTTACAATAAGAATTAATGAAAATATGCAAGTAAACCAAAAAATAATAAAATATTAAAATCTAAAATCCATCTATATATAAAATAATTACACAATAATTATACAATATGACCAAGTTGAGTCCTGGAAATGAAAATCTGGGCCAATCAATGCAATCCATCATATTGAGTGCTGACAGAAGAAAAGCAGAAAGGCATTTGACAAAATTCAACATCCATTCCTGATTGAAAACAAAAACAAATCTCTCTAAAAACTAAGAATAGAAGTAAACTTCTTAAATCCAATAAAGGAAATTAAAAAAAAAAAAAACCTTCAGATAACTTTCATACTTAATGACAAGAGAGTGAGTGTTTTCCTTCTAAGATTAGGAACAAACCAAGGATATCCACTTGCACCATTCCTATTCTTCATCATACCAGAGGTCCATAAAGCAAGAAACAGAAATGAAAGGCATACAGATAGAAAAAATAATTATAAGTGTCCCTATTTGCAGTATGATTATCTACATAGAAAATCCCAAGGTTTCTACAAAAAGGAAAGAAAAAGAAAAACAAAAAACCTCCCAGTATTGTGGTCACATGATTTCAAGGTCACCACACAAAAGTCAATTGTACGTCTACCTGCTAACAATAAACAATTAAAAACCAAAATTAAGGGGTGCCTGGTTGATTCAGTCGGTTGAACATACGACTCTTGATTTTGTTTCAGGTCATGATCTCAGGGTCAAGGGATCCAGCCCTGTGTCTCCATGCTGAGCAGAGCTTGCTTAAGAGTATTTCTCCCCCTCTCCCTCTATCTTCCCTCCCACTCACACGGTCTCAGAAAAAAAAAAAAAAAGAAAAAAGAAAGAAAGAAAGAAAAGAAAAAGAAAAAAATTAAGATCATAATACCACTTACATTAGCTCTAAGAAATATAAAGCACTTAGGTACAGATCTAAAAAAACATACAGGATCTATATGCTGAAAACTACAAAATATTGACAAAAATAATCAAAGACCTAAATAAATAGAAAGACATACAACATGTATACATTGAAAGACTTAATACTGTGAAGTAAATTCTCCCTAATTGATCAATAGGTCCAATAACACCTCAAAATCCAGCAAGATTTTTGCAAGTATACACAAACTGATTTTAAAATTGTTATGGAATACCAAATGAACTGGAATAGCCAAAATAATTTTGAAAAAGAAGAATAAATTTGGAGGAGTCACACTATCTTTTTCAAGAATTTACTGAGAATTTAAAGTAATCAAGACAATGTGGTACTAGTAAAAGTTTAGACATAACAATGGGTGGGTGGAATAGAGGGTCCAAAATCAGACCTACACAAATATGACCAATTAGTTTTGACAACAACATTCCAAAGAAAATTAAATGAAAAAGGTCGTCTTTTCAAATGAATGGTTTTGGAGTAATTGGACATTCATATGCAAAAAAAAAAAAAAAATGAACATCTTGCAAAGACATGGATGGAACCAGAAGGTATTATATTAAGCAAAATAAGTCAATGAGAGAAAGACAATTATCATCTGATCTTACTCGTGGAATTTAAGAAACAAAACAGAGGATCATAGGGGAAGAGAGGAAAAATAAAACGACTAAATCCAAGAGGGCACACAAACTGTAAGAGACTCTAAATCATAGGAAACAAACTGAGGGTTGCTGGAGGAGGGCAGGGGGGAATGGGGTAACTGGGTGGTGGGCAGTAAGGAGGGCACTAGGTGTAAGGAGCACTGGGTATTATATAAGACTGATGAACCACTGAACCCTACCTCTGAAACTCATAATACCCTATATGTTAATTAATTGAATTTAAATTAAAGAATGAAACAAATAAAGCAACTATGATCTAAAAATAAAAATAAATGTAAAACGTACAGCTATAAAACTTTCATATGAAAGCATAAGAGAACCTTCAGTATCAAGAAAAGACACATTCTGGGCGCCTGGGTGGCTCAGTGGGTTAAGCTGCTGCCTTCGGCTCAGGTCATGATCTCAGGGTCCTGGGATCAAGTCCCGCATCGGGCTCTCTGCTCAGCAGTGAGCCTGCTTCCTCCTCTCTCTCTCTATCTCTGCCTGCCTCTCTGCCTACTTGTGATCTCTCTGTGTCAAATAAATAAAATCTTTAAAAAAAAAAAAAAAAGAAAAGACACATTCTTGGACCTGACAACAAAAGCACATTATTAGAAAAAAAAACAATAAATTGGACTACATCAAAATTAAAACCTTTTATTCTGTGGAAGAGATCATTAAAAGAATGTAAAGATAAGCTATTGACTGAGAGAAAATACTTGAAAACCATATATTGGACATCGTACTTAGATCCAGAATATATAAGAATCTCTCAAATTTCAACAGTAGTAAATGAAACAACTCAATTCAAAAGTAGGCAAAAGACTTACGCATCTCATCAAAGAGGAGAAGAGGATGTCAAGTCAACACATGAAAGGATGTTCAAAATTACTTGCCATTAGAGAAATACAAATTGAAACCAGGCTTAAAACACACTGATTAAAATGGCTAAAAGAAAAAACACTGATAATACCAAGTCCTGGCTCGGAGGCAGAGCACCTGGGACTTACGCATTTCTCTGGTGGAACCCAAAATGTAGACACTGTGGAAAATAGTTTGACAGGTTGTTTTGTTTTGTTTTGTTTTGTTTTGTTTTGTTTTGTTTTGTTTTGTTTTGTTTTCTAAAATGAAACATACAGGGTCGCCTGGGTGGCTCAGTGGGTTAAGCCTCTGCCTTCGGCTGGGGTGATGATCCCAAGGTCCTGGATCGAGTCCCGCATTGGGTTCTCTGTTCAGCAGCCAGCCTGCTTCCCCCTTTCTCTCTCTGCCTACTTGAGATCTCTGTTTGTCAAATAAATAAATAAAATCTTTAAAAAAATAAAAATAAAATGAAATGAAACATACATTTACCATATCACCTGGCAATCCCATTCCTAGGTATTTGCCCCATAGAAATGAAATGTTATGTTCACTCAAAAGTCCTTACATGGGTGTTTAAAGCTGCTGCATCTATATTTACCCCAAACCAGAAAGAACCCAAATGTTCTTCAGTGGTTCATCAAACTATGGCTGAACAAACACAAAAAGACAAAGCAGTGAGCCATCAGTACATGCAAGAACTTGGATGAATGTCAGAGGCAGTATACACCAAGTAAAAGAAGCCAGTCCCAAAAGGTTACCTGGTGTAAGGTTCTATTTATCAGAAAGATTATACTATCACCCCTGAGAAGAGACTCATGGTTATCAGCGATTAGGAGAGTGAGGGCAGGTTGTGGCTGCAAAAACACAGGACAAAGGAATGTTAGGGGGTAAGAGAACTGTTCTGTATCTTTACTGTTGTAGGGGTGACCTGAATCTAGATCCGTATGAAAACTCATAGAACTGTACACCAAAAGATAAAAGTCAATTTCACTGTATCCTAATTTAAAATTCTTGATGCTAAAATAAAAAATACACACTCAAAGATACTTCATTTCTGCTTCCTCATCTATAAAATAGAATTTTTATACATACTTTCTAGGACACAATAAAATAACTGACAGAAATGTTTACCAATACGGTTTCTGCATGGAGTAGCCAAGGATTCTCTGGCATAAAATACGAAACAGAGATAAGAAGGGCATGTATTTATTTAAAAAATTTCACTAAAGATGCAGGCCCCCATGAGAACTGGCTTTGATTGAACCCCATTCTTTAAAAGGAGTCACTTTCCTGGACTATCAGAATCTTATTCCTAAATGCCTATTGGGTCTATACCAGGTGATTTTCTTCTGCTTTTATCTGGGTTCTATGTTACACTTTGATTCCTTCAGGATCACCTCCCAAGTCACAGTGGTCAACCATGCACTGATTAACAAATTTGAAAGGTGGTCCGTTTGTTTTTGTTTTCCACTAAAATATTAGTCAATTCGTTCTCCATTGCCAGTTTTACCTGAATTTCAGAGGTTTTTTTTTTTAATCTCTATTTGAAAATACCCCAAAGTTAAGCTCTTAAAATAGAATTCGTAATATCCTCTGTCTATAGTTGCAGCAACTATACAAATATGTACTGACACTTGAACTTTACAAATTACAAATCTGACAAAAGCCATAAAAATTGCTTTTCTCCTTTTCCCACTGCCTTTGTGAGTACAGTCTTGGAGATATTCCGAGGCTCCCCAACTTTTGGAAAGAGGAGAATAACTTCTGAACTGGAAACTATCTCAAAAACATTCCAGAATATTCTTGTGTTCCTCCTCTCTCTCTCTCTCTCTCTCTCTCTATCTATCTCTCTCATATACATACACACAGACACACACAGAGATAAGCGTTTTGGGTTTTTTTTTTTAATTGGGTTTTGTTTTGTTTCATTTTGTTTTGTTTCATAAAAAAGAAATTACTGTGTAAGGGGAGAAATGAAGCTGCTTTACAATAACTTTCACCTAGTATCTAGTAAGAAATATTAACTATTTCTGAAGCTATAAAGAAAAAATTTACCAGCAGATTAAGGGATATGACCCGGTGTCATTAAATTTAATAAACAGAATTTCAAAAAGCAGATATGTCTCACAGAGAAGAGTATGGCATAGCTACTAATTTCACTCCTACCCTTTCCCCAGAACCCACATATATTCATTAACAAAATCCTGAGAATTCTCACTAACATGCACTCAATTTGAAAAGAAGTACAGTAGATTGCTTATCTTCTTCCTCTTCTGGGGAGGCAATAAAGAAAACCAAAAGGTATAAACAACATAGCTTTTGGTAGTGATGAATGAGGTAACAAATTAAAGCTTGGCTACATACAAAGTCTAGTCCAGATTTGGGTACCCTGAGAATCACTATTCAGACTCTGTATAAGTAACTATCATTTGTCTCACTATCAAATCAGCAAAAAGTGCAAAATTAAAGTTTCAGTTGGGTGAGAATATATGCTAATGCCTCCTTTTTCTCCTCAGAGTCATCTAACATCCAGTGGTTTCAGTATCTTAAAGAAAGAAAAGAATGTGCTGGTTAGAGGAGTAAAGAACCATGGCCAACAATAAAAGTAATAAATGGTGTGAGAACAGTGAAAAGAAACTATGGACAAATTGGAGAAGAAAGAAAATATAATATGTAATTAATAAAGAAAATAACATAGAAGAAAAACAAAGCAAACAAGAAACTGAAGATTTTCAGAAGTTTTAATAGGACAAGAGTCAACAAGAACCGTTTGACTTTGACAAAATAATAGCACAATAATTAGAATATAAAGAACACTATAATATTAAAAGGGAAATATGATTTTTAGAAAATAAAATGAGAAGCAAAACAATGTCATTAAAAATAAGCAATGTCATTAAAAACAAGACTGAAAGAGCAAAAAAACAAAATCCACTGACTTACATTTAGAAAAAGATTATGAACATCATAGTAATGAAAATAAACCTGAATACTTAAAGAATCATAGAGAAACCACTACTAAAATAGGCCCCCAACAATGCATAATTGGTGTCTAGAAGAAAAATAACAAATGAAATAAGAAAAGTATTACAAAGATATATTATCAAAAAAATCCTTGAAATTAGAACATTAAATCTGCACAGTGAGTGAATATGAAAATCAGGTATGGAACTCTTTGCATTAATATATGTCCACGTGAAGTTAGTGAATTTCAAACAATAATGAAGAAACGATCATTCAAGCATCAGGAAATGTTAGTCACCTCCAAGGAGAAAAAACAATGATCAGACAGATCTCAGACTTCGGCATAGCAACAACACTCCACACTCAACTATAAATGAGAATAGTGTACAATGTGTTGTCCAATATGAGAGTCACTCACTACATATGGCCTTTGAACACTTGAAAATTGGTTAATTCAAATTGGGTTGTGTTGTAAGCATAAAACACATGTTGGGTTTTGGTGATTTACCATAAAAAAATAATTTAGGGATGCCTCGGTGGTTTAGTTGTCAAAGTGTCCAACACTTGATTTTGGTTCAGGTCATTATCTCAGCTTGAACCCCATGTTGGACTCTATGATGGGCTTGGCGCCTATTTAAAATTCTCTCTCTCCCTCTGCCCTTCCCCAATCATACTTCTCTCTCTTTCTAAAAATAATAATAATAATAATTTTTAAATCTCAGTAATAAAGTTTTATGTTGACTACATGTTAAAATGATAGTTCAACATATTGGGTTAAATAAAATATACTATTAAAATTAATTTTATCTGGGGGCGCCTGGGTGGCTCAGTGGGTTAAGCCGCTGCCTTCAGCTCGGGTCATGATCTCAGGGTCCTGGGATCGAGCCCCGCATCAGGCTCTCTGCTCAGCAGGGTGCCTGCTTCCTCCTCTCTCTCTCTGCTGCCTCTCTGCCTGCTTATGATCTCTGTCTGTCAAATAAATAAATAAAATCTTAAAAAAAATTAATTTTATCTGTTCTACACAATATTTTTAATGTGGCTACTAGAATTATAATTCTATCAGACTATTTTGATCTACATAATTTTTTAGGAAAGAATATAATAGCTACCCAAGATGTTTTAAAATATATTGTAGCATATATACATTTTTTATGTAAAAAGGGAAATTCAGCCCTTATAACCTTTTATTGAAGAAACTACCTGATGAAATCCAGAAAAGAATCAAAATAAAGAATTCAAAATTAAAAAAGTCATGGAAAAGAGGACTAGTAATGAGCACTGTATGCATTTAAATATACCCAAAATGTGGAATTATGGTTGCAAAGGAGATACACATCTTGATGATATAAGAAGTAACAATATAGTAGGGGTCAATAAACTTTTCCTAAAAAGAGCAAAAGACTAAATAATTTGGGCTTGGCAGCCCTATGGTCTTTGTCAAGATGATTTAATTTCATTGCTATAGTTCAAAAGCAGGAATCAACCATATGCAAACAAAATGATGGGGCTGTGTTAATACAAAAACTTTACTTACCAAAACAAGACCATATTGTTTCCATCAGGACTATTCTTTTCAATGCTGTAACTCAAAAGCAAAAATAAATAATACATAAACAAATGAGCATAGGCAATGGAGCAAATTACAATAAAACTTTATCTACAGGGGTGCCTGGGTGGCTCAGTGGGTTAAAGCCTCTGCCTTCGGATCAGGTCATGATCCCAGGGTCCTGGGATTGAGCCCCGCATTGGGCTCTCTGCTCAGCAGGGAGCCTCCTTCCCTTCCTCTCTCTCTGTCTGCCTCTCTGCCTACTTGTGATCTCTGTCTGTCAAATAAATAAATAAAATCTTTAAAAAAAAAAAAACTTTATCTACAAAAACAAGCAGCAGGCCAGGTTTGGTTGTAACCCTATAATAGAGGGGAGGGAAAAGAAATGTATTATGATAAAATCCCCATCTTCTTAGTGGGTGTTTCAAAACTACTCTCTAAAATTAAAATATACTGTTTTTAAAACACATAAAATACCCTGTGTAAATTTGTTTAATATATTTTCCTTTAAAGAGGAGTTTTTACAGAAAATAATATCTTTGGGGATTAAGAAATCAGTCTAGGAATCTTACACAGTCATAAAAAGGAATGAAGTCCTGTCATTTGCAATGACATGGATGGAGCTAGATAGTACTATGCTAAGTAAAACTAAGTCAGAGAAATACTATATGATTTCACTCATACGTGGAATTTAAGAAACAAAACAAATGAACAAACAGGGGATAAAAAAGGAGGCAAACCAAAAACAGACTCTTAACTATAAAGAACAAACTGGTGGTTTCCAGAGGGGAGGTGGGGGGGGGGGGCTTAAGTAGGTGATGGGTATTAAGGAGGCTACTCGTGAGGAGCGTGGGATGATGCATGGAAGTGTTGAATCACTAAATTGTACACCTGAAACTAATAGTACACTGTATGTTAACTAACTGGAATTTAAATTTAAACCCGTAATTTTAAAAAAAAGAAGAAAAATCTGTCAAAAATTCATTTATTTTCTACCCATTTATTTTCTCTATCAGTTCAATTCAAATAACACTTAAAATTTTTTATTTATTTTTTTGAAAAATTTTTTACTTTAAAAATTTACCCAATTATTTTTTTTCCAATTATTTTCTAAGCTACAGGAGTAATATATTCCATCACTGCTGCTTTTTAACCCTTTTATAATCACATACCCCAAAAAATGGGTAAGACTGTGTTTCTTTAAAATGGTCACTGGAACTGAAAAACTTCAGAATGCAAACTAAACGACTGTATTACGATCTGTCATATTAGGTTCAATATTCTCCAGATTCGACCCATCGCAACTTGCTGCCTTTTCCCTGAGTTACATGTTATTTTTCTGTATTGTGTCAGCTACACTTTAAAATAGGCTACTGTTTTTGTTTCTTCAGCTTACACTCTTTGGTCAACTCAGGTCACCTATCCTGATATTGCGTGATCCCCTCTCATAGCATCTGACCCTAAAAATACATCCTTGCAAAATCAAAGAATGTGTTTTTCTTTCCGAGTCATCTTGACAGGTATCCAGTTCCCAAACTAAAGAATTATAATGAATTTCAGGCATGGAGAGCACTGGGGTGAGAAAATCCTTTCATGGAGGCCCCTGTACCCAATCACCCATGTATGCTCCAGTTTTGTCCTTTGGCAAGAAAAGAGAAGACCCAGTCTCTGTAGACGGAGAGCT